>NC_136007.1:27019087-27366587 GCF_048128805.1 Centroberyx gerrardi | reverse complement strand
TACACTATGTTGAGCTTTAGAAAGTTGTTGGTGTTTTTTATTATATGGTATGTAGTTTCATATAATTTAAAAATGAAATATAACTCAATGTAGCTGATATAGCCAGATTTATTTTTGGAACTATTTCAGGTGAGCAAGCACATACTCATCCACTGTGCAGTGATTTTTAGCTGTACAGTCTCATCACCCACCACTTCACTTCCTATGGAAATAGGGAAAGTAGTTCCTGCTGGTGCACAAAACTTCCCGACTTAGGCCTAGTCCTTACCATTTATCTTTAGAGCTGTATGTTCTCATTTTCTAACTTTTGAGATAATGCTAGTGGCCTACTGTCACTCAACATAGTGTATGCTAAAGTGTTAGCATGGCCTACTATCACTCAACATTGTGTATGCTAAAGTGTTAGCGAGCCTATTATCAATCAACATAGTGTATGCTAAAGTGTTAGCATGGCCTACTATCACTCAACATTGTGTATGCTAAAGTGTTAGAATGTAGCCTACTATCACTCAACATAGCGTATGCTAAAGTGTTAGCATGTAGCCTACTATCACTCAACATAGTGTATGCTAAAGTGTTAGCATGGCCTACTATCACTCAACATAGTGTATGCTAAAGGTTAGCATGGAGCCTGCTATCACTCAACAGAGTGTGCTAAAGTGTTAGCATGGAGTCACTCAACATAGTGTATGCTAAAGTGTTAGACCTTCCATGACCTACCAGTGACTCAAGAATGATTTTGGTGTCTATATTCTCATCATGGTAAGTTCCAGTCTCCCAAAAACGTTGTGCTTCAACCAAGCAGCTTCAGTTTAGGTTTCAGAAGTGTTAAGAAGTGTTGGATGTTCAGCTTTGGGAGGCTTTTCAACCACTATTTTATGTAACTTTCCAAAAGCAACACCGATCCACTTTCTGAAGCGAATGGGCAGATGTGACTAGGGAGGAAAAGGGATGTGATTTCAAGACTTACATGCACATTTCTACATTCACATGCATGCTCTACTTCTTCAAAGCACCCAGTGGATAAATGGAGGTTGTTAGCCTGTCTTAAGATACCTGCCTGCTTTGTTTGGCAAAGTCTCAGTGAAGCACCAGCTGCCGCAATGTTCCCAAAATGGATTATGTGAAACGAACCGGGCTCGCCACAGCTCTATGCAGACACAGTTCTAACTTTGTTTTTGTAAGGGAGTTAATGTGTGTTATTTGGTTCCCTTGATTCAGGGATTCAGTCAACCAATGAGCTGGTATAATTTTGCTTCCCTAGGATATTATTATGTATTATATTACATTACATGCACAAAACCAAGCTAACAAAAAACAGATTTTGGAGCTCCCCCTCCCACTCCTCCCCCGTCGTACTGGTGCATCCCTTTTCAGTAACTTAACAGTGTGTATACCGTCGGTCGGTGAGTCTAAACCCTGAGCCAGTCATCTTTCTCTCTCCTGTTCTCTCATAAATTGTACTATAAATTAGTCAAAGCGTGGCTAATGCAATGTACAATGCAACTGAGCCTATGGCAAAATTCTGAATTAATATCCTTAAAAATGAAGTGTGTCAAATTTTTCCACACAGGGATGCTACAAGAAGTTTTGAGGCCCTTTTCCAATAGTGCACACCCATGTACACCTGCATATACTGTACACTTATAGCTTGGAGGATTTAGTGAAAGATTAAGTAAGCAACTATCATATAAAGATGCTACACAAGTACCATAATGAAGATCCTAGAATAACCTAATAATACAATATACAGGCTGTAACAAGGCAACAGTAACACACACAATGCAGTCCCCCTCTGGGCCCATCTGCAGCAAATATGTCACCTTGTTTTGACCTGTAATTGTAGCACTCCTCTTGGCCAATGAGTGTAGCAGTGATGAGATGCATCATTCCTCCAGGCTTTGCCAAAATCTCATCAGTGGTGTACAGAGGAATGGAGACACAAGGAGACCAATCCATAGCCCTTATGTTTTTTACATATACTTTTTCCCATCTGAAAAGTATTGTTAAAGGATGTGGAAGAGGATTAGGGCCACGTGAAAAATGTATTTGAACTCTCAGATCAAACTCTGATTCTGACTAATGTGAAATAGAGGCTATTCATCGTCCAAGGTATCACAATAAATTTGACAATGAGTTATTGATTTTTTAAAATGCTCTCCATAGAACTCTCCAGTTCTCCAGCAATTTCCTTATGGGGTGTAAAAAATTTTTTAGTATGTATTTATACTGGATATAGGTTTATAAATGCATTATGACTATAGTGTTAAAATATATGTGTAAATAATCCTCAATCACTTTACTAGCAAAAATAAAAAATCACTACAATTCCTATAATATTCCTATAGGGACTTAAAGTGTTCCTCTGGTACTCAACAGTGAGTTTATAGTAACCTATACTTTATGGTATTTATTCTCCTGTGATGTTACCATAGGGGTTTTTTGCCTGTGATATTTGAATAGTATCATTCTAAAATTTAGTATTTAATTACAATAGTTCTTTTTTTTTATAGGGTAATGCCATAAAACAAACTATTGACTAATAATCTACAGCTTGACATTTGGTTGATTCTCATGGCTAACCAGGTTATGGTATTCGTGGAAGCCTCCGAACGTAAAGCGTGTCTGAAACGTGAAACATGTGAGTTTGTTTTAACATGTGAGCTGTTCTATAGAAGTCAGCTGACTGTCTGGCCATACGATGCTTTTTGGATCTCTGTGTCTCTTTCTCTCCATTTTAAAGCTGATTTTATTCAGTGGATGGTGTACTTTGATTGAATTTGTGGATTGAAAAATGAATTGTGAATGGAGGGCTGCGTTTTCTATATCTCCTGTGGGATGTTGATTTCTCTCTCCTCTCCCTTTTCTGTCTCTTGTGTTCCATCCCTCGCCTGTTGTTTAGACAGCTTAAACTCCTCTAGAGCTGATTCGGTTCCCGTCCTTTAGCTTACATTTGGTTGGCTGAGGCTTGAGTGTGTGTGTGTGGGTAGGGAGAACGGCGTGTTATTGTTCCAGTGTTTTGTTAATAAGTGCTTGTGGTCGTAGCTGTCTGTGAATGTGAAGGTTGTTGGTCTCTGTGTCTGCCCCTTATCCTGGGAGATGAGGAGGGCGTTATAGGCTCCGTATGTATGTGTGTACTCAGAGATTTAAGTATGCAAATTCTTAGTGTATTTGCACATCTGTCCCTTTGCATGTTTAATGTGTACAGTATGTGTGTGTGTGTGTGTCTGTGTGTTCTTGCAACTCTATCCAAATGTCCTGAAAATTGATAGAAAGTTGAGAAAAAACGAGTTAGCTAGTTTATGGTTAGGACTTGGGTTAAAATAATGCACCAGATTTTGAGAGATTGACCCGTTAGTCAATTTACCTGTTAAGTGATGAGAACATAGACACCAAAATCATCCATGTATCCCTGGTAGATCGTTGCCACCGGTGCTCCATGCTACCACTTTAGCATACAGTATGTTGACTGATAGTTATTTCACTAGTAGATAGTTATTTCACAGTGACAAAATTAGAACTTGTAGCAGCTTTAAGCTAAATGCTATGTAATCTTACTATCCTGAAATAACAGGAACTACTTTCCCTGTTTCCATGGGAAGTGAAGGTGGTGGGTAGACTGTTTACAGCTAAAAACCACTGCACAGTAGATGAATACGTGGCTGCTCACCTGAAATAGTTTCAAAAATAAACCTGGCTACATCAGCTATATTGAGCTGATGATATTTCATTTTTATGAATATACAGGCCATATAATAAAAACCACTCACGTTTTATTACTAAAAGGTCAGTCTTCTTATTTTGGATAATGCTAATAGCCTACTATCAATCAAAACAGTGTATACTAAAGTGTTACCACACTTGTGTATGTATATATCTATCCTTTGAATGTACGTGTGTTTCGATCATTCTGATGTGAGTATTCTCAAGGAACATAATCCCTTGTTTCTCTTCTCTCTTCCAGAGCAGTCTCCAGTGTACTCCATGGGGTATAATGGCGTCTTTAGAGCAGCAGGTGGCAGAGCTGAAGGTGAACACAGATGCCAAATCAGTGGATTCCTCTGCTGATCTGGAGGACAGCCGACTCAGTTTAGGTAAGAGCATCAACATTCCAACCTTGTATATTTGAGCCTGTCAGGAAAAGGAGGTTGTTTGATAAAATAAAGAAAAAATAAAATGTTCAGCACATTGAAATAGATCAGAATCCCCCAGTGAAGACATTTTCACATAAATTCATGTCCGTTTTGCTACTCTCTATCACTGATTGAGTATGTTTACATGTACACTAATAATTCAATCTTTCGATTAATCTCCGATTAATAGCATACTCCAACTTCTGTATATATATACAATTTATCTGATAAAGGTCATATTTGGAGTAAACATAACCTGCTCAATCTTTTGATTTATTGGGGCATGTAAACACCTTAGTCAGATTTCTTTTGGCTTTTTCAAACTGCACAAAAATAACAGATTTTGCAGATTTCCACTTTAATTATGGCCATAATTGTACATTTTAACATTATAGTGGTGATATGACAGATATTGATGCATACACTGGTCTTTGCATAGCTTAGTCAGTATCTGTGTGCAGAATTACACCATACTCATTGTATGCTCTAGTTGCGCCCAAACAGTACGCCATCTGACTCTCAGTCATTATCAAGAGCAATGATTCTCTCTCTGTTTTAGACACTGAGCTCATTAGGGATCATGTGGTTTAGTGCCTGGCAGGAACAACAGCAGTCAGACAAATCCATTAAACTTCCTTAATGGCTAAAGCATCCTCTATATCACTGCAGCTCAGCATTATTTTGTAGAGTAGCTGAGGCCCAAAACTGAGCACGCTGTGATGAGAAATGGCCTCCAATCCCACCCATTCCATCACAGAGCCAGCAATCCCATGGTACTGACTTTACATGACCATAATTAAACTACACATGGGTCTAGTGAGACCAATCATGGTTTGAAATGTGTGTAGGAGTACATTGAAAGAAAATGAATTGCTAAAGTGTATCAGGTGAGTGGTTTCTGTGAATTATATGTGGAATTAAACCAGAAAAGTATCCACAAAGCTGTAATTTTGGGTCATTTTTCAACTGCAGTTTGGGTACTTTTAAACCTTTTAAAGGCTATAGTGTTACATTACATTTAAAAATCCCATTCAAATGAATTGCATGTATTGAGTCTTTGGAATTACTACTCTGTGTTTTCATACAGTAATATAAAATGGATAGGAGAGAAATGTGCTAAAGGGCCATTGTTCATCTGCTACAATCCATGTGGGGGGCAATTTTTTACCAGCTTGCTTGGCTGAAACTGAAGTGCATTCCACTGACCATAATGAATTCAGTGATGGCTTAAAATGTGTGTTGGATTACAGAGAAAGAAAAAAATAACAAATGAGCATCTAGTAGTTGCAACTTTTGAATAAAAGTAAAAGTTGCCATTTTCTCTAAAATGGCAATTCTAAAGCAGTACATTATTAATATATTAATGTACAGAAAATGATATCAAGTACAAAATAAAAACAGACAAAATCAGTCATGGTGACATGTTAAACTGAACATACTAGAAAATAATACATTTTCATCATATATTAATTTCAAGTTAGGCAATGTTATTGTTAGTTTTGAGATTTTAAGTTAAACTTTTCTTTGCCTTTGTCCTCTTTAACGCAAAGTGTCATTAAAACAATATCAACCATACATGAAAAACAATCACACACTTGTGATAAAGTTTGTCTTTGCCTTCAACTTCTTTTTGATTCCAACTATAATTTTACCTGCAGCTGAGCAAAAGTGATCAAGTATATAGCTCTGTTCAGCTGAGAGAAGTTTGAAATCCTTCATCAAGTTGACGTATGCATTTCAAAAAAGAAGTGCCCCTAACTCTGAAGTCCGTCCCCCTCTTCCCCCTGACCCCATTTCCCTGGCTTGAAGGCACTCGACTGTTTACATTTTGGCAAGGCAGGAGCTGAGTAGCAAAGACATTTAGCTTGCTTGCCAGATAGAAACAGCCTGCCCCTCAACTAGATTTAGTAATGCAACATTCATTTGTAGCGCTTTGCACAGTCTTTACTAGCAATGCAATAAAGTGTTTTTCAATAATGCCAAAGAAACAATGTGTCTTTTGCTGTGTAGAAAAACTCTACAAAACAAGGCATCAGTGTCTGTTTCTTCCATCATTTCATGTACAGTATGATGACTTGTTCCGTTTAAGAATCCACATCTGCTATTCCTTTTGCCTTGCTAATACCAAGCCTGTGTTTGCGTTCATTCATTGCTTTGAAGTGCTTGTATTTCTTCAGCACTACTTTATAGCAAATAAACTATTTGTATTGTGCATTATATGGTTTCCCACCTTTTCTATTTTATGAGGTAGAATTAACCCAGCATTCTAGTTAATATGAACCAACATTTGGATTGAATACTCAACCCATCTTGCTGGGTTAAATGGCCAACCCATCTTGCTGTTAGATTAACCCAACGTGTGTTCTGTCCAATAGTCACCCAGCAGTGTGGTTGAAAACTACCCAAATTGGGTTGTTTTTAACTCAGCAGTTTTAGACAACTCTCTTGGTTGTGCATCTTTACAGGTATGATATCCAATATGGTGTGTCATACTGATGTACAACATAGGCTACTCCATTGGCAATGGATACAGTTTGTGAGCTCATATAATATTTGTTTGAGCTTTTACACCCAAATGAGAATCATTTTATTGTAGTGCTAACTGAACAAGAAAGGTACCAGTATCTTCTGAAAAACATCTTGCTTGCTGTCTAAGCCACCTTCATCCATATTTTACAATTCATTCTCAGTGAGCTGTGAATTGGTGTGGCATCACAGATTATGAAGTGGCACAAACTCTTCTTTGGCTATAGGGATGTGAATATGCGCTCATATAAACTGAACTGTCGTGGAGCATAGGAACATATGTTTGAGCACTGAAATTCAGTACCTATTACTTGGCAGTGCCGTCCTCCCATTTAGCCATTTACCATTTAGCAAAACAAAACTACTTAGGACACATAAGCCTACAGTATATCTCTTTGAAAGTCATATTTTGAGGACTTTGTATATTTTATAGAAGTCTAAGTTGGTGTACTGTATAATTCTGATCATTTTCTTTGTCGTTGCCAGGAGAGGTCCATATGGCCAATCGAGATGGACCACCTGAATCTGGGTGCCACCCCACGGCCCCTCGTTCCTTTTTAGCCACCTGCCCCTCCATGGAGGGCATCACTGATGGGACAGGGGAAATAGAGACAGGGGAAACCTGGCTGTTGGACCCAAGGAAGGGGGCAGAGGGTGAGGATGCCTTGGGGGAGATGAATGATGTTGAACCTACTGAGGAGGATTATCAACAAGCCCAAAAGGTAGAGACCTATATGTTTGGATTGATCCAACGGCGATCCCTACCCCCACGCCCCTCAAAGCCCCGCACTAGCCTGGCACATGATGCCCGAGCTATCACTGTGGCAAGGCAGAGCAGTTTATGTCGCAAGGAGGACCAGCATTCACCCAAGCAGGTGTCAATTCAAGGGATGCCTGAGCTCCCTACTTTGTCCCAAGGTTCAGAGGGACCCCTTCCACAGGCTTGCCATAGCCTGGATCAGGAGCGTTATCTAGGGACAGGGTTTATTGAAGACTCCCCACCCCCTTACCACCACCTGCAGCAAAGTGCCCAGCATCAGCCAGGCCTCTACCACAGGCCCAGGCAGCCTTCCCTGGTTAACACCCCCCGCTCAACCTCCCTGGACTATCCATCCTGCAGAGTGCTGCAAACCCACCAAGACTCCAGCAACAGTGAGCCTGATTCACCCCAGCGCTTCCACAGCTACCCTTCTCCTCCACCTCTGTCACTGCCTCACCAGCTGCCATCACCTGATGAACAACTGGTCAACGCTGAGTATATCCCAGCCCATCCCTGCCGAGCCTCCACCAGAACTTCTTCCCATCACCACTCCAACTCCCTGAGGGGCTCTGGGGGGCCCAAGCCCAGCCGAAGCACATATTCTCCAGAAAGGGGCCAACATCACGAGCAGCAGCCCACAGCTCCACAGATCCAGCACTCTAGATCCAGAGGGGGTGCCAAGAAGTGTCGCTTGAATGAAGACAGAGGAGGCGCCACTAGGAAGCCAGGGAAGAAGGCATGCCGGTCTCAATCAGAGAATAGCCTCCAAAGAGCTCCCGAGCGCAAGTACAATACTGTGGAGAGGGATGGTGGTGGAAGTGGAAGTGGTGGAGGGGGAAGCCGCAGTAGTCAATCCAGGGGGAAGAAGCCACAGCAGGGGAGCGGAAGCTACCGGCGCTGGCGTTCCACCCTGGAGCTCAGCCAAGACGAGGCTGACCAGCCACCCGTGCAGGCACCCCCTTCAGCTCCAACCCAAAGGGACCATTGTGCTCGACGCACCCGCAAATCTCGCCCTACACACACATCGTATGCCTACCCCCACCACAACCACCAGCACCCCCACCATCACCAGCACATGGAGTACCAGTTGGAGAGGGACCAAGTGCCACTGTGTCAGCCCAGTGAGGACTACCCTCACCCGGGTCAGGGTGAGTCTGAATCCAGCATGAGTGAAGCTGACTCTCCGGATTCCAGCTCTTTGTCCAGTGACTCAGACGAAAGTGGGGGTCTGGTTTGGCCCCAACAACTGCCCCCCCAACTTTCGCTCCCATCACCCCCTGCCCCACCAGGAGCCCCTCTGCAGCCCAAGGCCTTTGTCAAGATTAAGGCCTCACATGCCCTTAAGAAGAAGATCCTGCGCTTCCGCACTGGTTCGCTGAAAGTAATGACCACTGTATAAAGTGGAACACTGGCAAGAATGGACACTATGTGGTGGTGGCAGGGGATGTAAAGAAAAGTGGGGCGCCTATGAGACCCCCTGTTTTATATGGTTCCCATCAAGGAGCATAAGCTACATTGCTATGGACTATGTAGAGTGATGGATTACAATGTACAGTGAATACAACAATCAATGTACATGAAAATGCTATTATCTAGACCTACCCTAATTGATAGGATGGTCTTAGGTCAGCCCTAAAAAGTAATGAAGAAACTCCAATGACTGTCCCCAAATCAGTACAGTGGGATTAAAAATTGTACATAAAGTGTTAAGTTTTACTAAAAGTCTCATGACTCTTGTTTTGACATAAGGTGCTCTAAAGTGGCCATATTGGCCCCTTGAAGTCCCACCCACCCACACCCTGATAGATAGACCATGATGCCATAGACCATGATAGCATTGTCTTTGCTGTCACAGTGAGTTGTGTTTCACGATTTTCATTTGTTTGCCAGACACAAGTTAACCCAAAAAATATCCTGCATACTAAGGGACAATGTGATCTAATGTTCTGCATTAGAACAGCTTGCATTTTTGGTTGAATATACCTTTAAGTGTGTGTATATATATCCACCCGCACACGTGGGAGCATACTCATGTATTTATGAATGTTGTATGCAAATGTCATGTTAGTCAGTGGGTGACACGAAGGCCAAACCGATGAATTACATCTGCTTAAATGCCTCCAACATTCCCCTACTGGTTTCCCTCTAACTTTAGGATCAATTACTATTATTATTAGCAACAATTACTGTGCACTTTGAGAACTTATTGTTGGAAATAGTAGCCTACAATGCTGAAATGGCCCATACTTTCCTTATGTTTGGACTGTGAAATCCACTGTTCTTGCTAAAATGGTTTGTTGTTATGGAATTACTCAATTATAATGAAATCCAATGATATAACCTGAATAACCAAAAGTTAGTCTACTTTCTACTGAAGGGGGCCTGAAAAAGTATGTGCTTGTGTTTGTCTCCATAAAGATGCAGCTATTAAAAGTATTCTGGGTGGAAATAATTTTTCTTGGCAGACGTGAAAATGTGACCACAGAAAATATAATGACTAGTTGTGATGGAGTGGATTGTTAGCACTAGGTACTGGTACAGGGGCCTGCTAAGACATTTCTTGAAGAATTTGTGGTTGAGATAAATCTCACTGGAGATAGAACTGACAATTTGTGGCAAAGAACTATGTAAAGCTTTGACATTATATTGTAGCAGCAGACACAAACCAGCAAGATACTGCAGTAGCAAGATTCAAACCATCTTTTGAAATGGTTAGTGAGATCAAATGTCCCACCCACAGAGCAACTGAGTATTCTACAATGACATGGTATAAAAAGTTGAATAACAAATTACAGTTTTTGCTATAATAGTAATATAATAATAGGCTACTTGCTGACTAATAAGAATTTGCTAGCCCAAAGAATGTATTTAATGTTACATTGTCACTTTGAGTAAGTAATTGACAGTATTATCATTTAAAGTGCACTAGCCAACTTACTATTAGTTCCTCCTTTGTACTAGATTTGACTAAATGCAGTGTATGAAATTAAAAGGTTTCTATTAAAAAAGTACCATAAAGATACTTGTGTTTCTTTAAAATTAAAACATTGGAAAACGAAATCAACCAATAGCTATTTTTGTGGAGGTTTCATCAATCCATCAACTTTCTCAACTTGTTTAAACCAACCCTTTCTGAGACATTGCCTTAATGTTCTGTAGTGATTTACTTATAATGTCATTTATTATTATATTATATATTATATATTATATATAAAAAGAGCTGCTAGTGGACTTTGGAAAATTGTATGCAAGTATGGCCTGTGCTGGCCTCACCATTGCACTAAGCAGTCATTTAAATTCTTCTGTGAATTATGTTCCAAAAATTTGTTTGACTTGACATGGAAAAACTGCCTTATCCACCATGCTAGGTGTTACCAAATGGCCAGGCCATGTTGTCCCCACACTGACACAGCAGGAAGACCACACACAATGAGACAGGTAGAGAAACACACACACACACACACACACACACACACACACACACACACACACACACACACACACATACAGCAGTTAGCAGCCCTGGTGTTGGTGATGGAAGTGTTGAATGATTGAGAAGTGTGGGAGAAAGGGAATGGGGAATGGGGGAGGTGACAGAAAGAGGTGGGATTAAAGTGGAAAGTTATGGGCATGAAGGCAGCGTTGGGTTGTTGGTTTAAGGGTAAAGATGCCAGTGTTGGTTTGTGGCTATGTTGGTCTATTTTTCCATTCTTGCATGTTACCAACAGGACAGAATAGTGGATTAAACCCCAATGAATGGCTAATTCAGTTTTCACTCAGTTTTTGTTTAGTCTGAATTTCATGATCCATGGGATGGGCATTTTTGTCTTTACGGCTGCTTCAAATTCAATATTACCCAGACCAATGGAATTAACTGTTACTACTATCACTACTATTACTGCTACTAGTGCTACTAGTACTACTACTGCTGTCACTAGGCTACTATATATTGCATATGTGCTAATATGGCTAATATAGGCCTACTGTTAATATTTATATTACTAGTACTATTGTTACTACAAGTGCTGCTACCAGTACTACTAGTACTACTGCTACTTCTACTACTACCAGTAGTGGTAGTAGTGGTAGTGCCTCTACTAGTACTAGTACAACTACTACTGCTATTACTTTAACTAATATTACTACTACTACTGCTACCAGTTGTACTACTACCACCACTGGTACTATTATCACTACTATTACTATTACTACTACTACTAATACCACTACTTCTAATACCACCACCACTACTACAAATACTACTAGTACTACTAATAATAATAATAATATAAACAATCTCTCTCCTTTCAGTCTCTAATGTACCTCAGTACAACTACTGTACCCACACACCCTTGCTGACACACACACACACACACACACACACACACACACAGTAACACCCTTAATCAGCAGACACCCTCATACCCCACTCATCCATCACACTCAAGCCCACTCACATGTAGAAAGTCACTCACCTCATAGTCTTGTTTCTAAAAAGAGGCCTATTGAGTGGGTGAAGAGGGGACGCATGTGTGTGTGTGTGTGTGTGTGTGTGTGTGTGTGTGTGTGTCAGCAAGGGTGTATGGGTACAGTAGTTGTACTGAGGTACACCAGTGTCCGAGAAAAGAAGACAAGGGGATTTCTAGGGGTTGGGCTGTTTTATGACATTAAGATTCAGTTCCAGCTGCCTCGATTCATTAAAGTAGAAAAGGAGGAAACAGAAGAGGAAAACAGGACAGGAAAGGAGAGCAGGAATGGCTAATGTGAGCCACCAAGGGTCCGAGGGGAAAGAACGAAATGTCACACTTCTGAAAAATGTAAAGCTCTTTATCATCTCGCAATCTTTCTCCGTGTTGCAGACATTTTCCCAGCCTCCATCCTTTCCCTCTCATGTCTCTGCCTTCCCTCCCTCATCCCTCCATCTGTTAGTGGTTAGAAGAAACATGCTCCCTTCAGGGCCAGGAACCTGGAGTATTTCCTGCTTTGCCAGGGAGCAAGGGGGAGAGAGGCAAGAGAGGAGGAGGAGGAGGAGGAGGAGACGAAGGGGAGAACAGAGAAGCACTGAGCCCAAGGAGGAAACCCACACCGAGAAAGAGAAACAGAGCAACGGAGGGGGAGAGAGAGAGAGAGAGAGAGAGAGAGAGGAAAGAAAAAAGAGAAAGAGGTTGAATGAAGGCCTCGTGCGCATACATCTGGCTTTGATTAGCGAGACAGAGAGGGTGATGGTGAGAGAGGGGAGACAGAGGGGCTTTTATTTTTGGCACTTTTGGGGATATAGAGTGATTGACCCATTTTTTCCCCTTCCTTTCTGATGTTTTCTTATTTCTGCTCACTTCATTCACATCTCAAATCTGTTGAAGCTACTTTTTCAGACCGGCGCCTCAGCAGACAAAGCAGCAGGCAGGCAATTTAAGGTGTGGTCCACTCCATTTTTTGGGGATTTTCTTTCTCTTTGTTCTAGTCGCCTCTCACTCGTCTGCACATACAGTCGCCTCTCACTTGTTTGCACATATACATACTCAAATTAACAGGATATAAATGGGCATTTTATTCAATAAGTTGAACAGCATTATCTTCTTCTAAGTCTGTGGTTTCAAGAAGTCTAAAATGATGTACTTGTCTGTGATTGTGCTATCAAAATTCCTATAGCAACAAGCTGGCCAACATTACGTTACCTAGCAACAGAGGGTGAATAAACTGGTCCAGTTGGATAAACGTTATGGCTGCCATTAACCAATTACCTTGAGAAAGATTGGGACCCATCACAAATTTGGCCAGTCTATGACAGTTTCCATCCATCATCATCATTATGAAACTTGATATATATGTTGAGTACAACTAGGGAACCATGTCTGCTGAGGCACTTTAGAGACGATGAATAGAAGGCACCACAAATGGCCAAAAAATGCATCTCTTAATCTGGCCAAGTACATTTAATCAAATTTAGCACACATGTAACAGACAAAAATTTAAAGCTGCACTAGGCAGCATCACACTTTGGCGGCCCCAAGTGGCAGCAAGAGATAACTGTTTCAAGTTTTGAAAGTTTGAAGGACTTCATTACCCAAAAATCATGTAGGGTGACATCAGTAAACTGCACTCCTCGGACCTAAATATCTTCTTCTTAGTGTCTGGTAGGGTGGAGGTGGTGAAGAGGTTCAGCCATTGTTGGTGAGTCTAGCTTTCTCTGGATGGAGCTTACTCACTCACTGCTGTTTAGGAGACACTTTTTGATTTTGCTGTTAAGTTTTGATTTGTCACTTCTGAGTAGATTTCCTGCCCGACACCATTAATTTCATTCATTCATTTCATTTGGGCAAATAAAGCGAATCTGTGGGGTCTCAATTAACAGGGATAGGATGCTCTTCTCTATTGCAACCTGAGTTTTAATTTTGGCAGATAATAGATAGAAATCTTGCCTAGCATAGCTTGACATTTGGATTGGTGTATATTGGCATCCCATAATAACTTATAACTCAAGGTGGGTTTGCACTATGATTATTAAACATTGTAGAAAAGTCAGAGCCTCAGGGTTAGGCATTGCGTAACAGTCTTGTGATTGCAGTAGTTGGGTCTGATGTTTAGTCTAGGATTAATGTAAAAGCCATGAAAGTCCTGAAGGAAAGACAGAACCATCAAAGGACGCAGAGAGCGAAAGTTTGAAAAAGAGACAAAACTGTGAATGTGGTTTGGTGCCAGAGAGGCCCAGTGTAGTTTCTCCACTCCCTGGGAAATGTCACCCAGTCTCCGACAGCTTCTCCCCAGGGACCCCCCACCCCCCACTACCCCTGTAAATTCAAGTCAATTTGAAAAATGTGAGAGAGGACAAGAACAGTTTACGTACATCACACATCATGACTGCACTGCACAGTGTTTATGAAACATGGACACCTTTCAGGATGAAAGTCTGCCAGATTATCTTCAACATTAATTGCTCCAATGTCAGACATTTCATGTAGCTGTTACAGTCGAGTAGTCTGTCTCTAGCTGCTGTTGAGGAAAACAGACTGAAACTTTGATAGACCTTTTTTTACAATTTCAGCCAGTTTGCTCCCAGTATTGTAGCCTGTCAGGGTTTCTTAATATATGAAGCAAATGTTTTCTGCTGCGTACAGTAACTTCTTCTGACCATGAATATGTCAGCATGTAGTCCTGCAGGGAAAAGTAAAGACTGAAATGTCAAGCAATGTTATGTATAAACCATGCTGACTATGTCTGAACCCTGAACTGCCCCTTGGTAATGGCAATGTCAGGGTATCTGTAGGGTCCTTAAAAAGTCTGAAAAAGACTCAAATTATCTAAATTTAAAAAGTATTAGAATGTCTTAAAGACAGTTATTAGATGTCTTATTTGTAATGTCTTATTTCTGCAATGACAGGATTCTTTGCACTGCATGTCCACTCACTCATTTAGAACAGGGTTAGCAGTAGGCTACAATATGCATCCTATCTGCTTTACTAAACACAATTGGACTTCATGTCCCTTAATAATTTTCTGATGTTGTTTTTCTTATAATGTCCATTCATTCTTTAAGAACTTTCTCTATGTTCAAACAGAAATAGTGTGTTTTTGCCAGCTTTGTTTCTATATTTGGATTTTTAAATTGGTCTTAAATTCAGTTCACAGGTAGCATTAAAAAAGTCTTTTAAAGTCTTAAATTTTGCTTTCTGAAACCCGCAGATACCCTGAATGTGCTCATTGATCCGTTTTTGGATCAGGTACTGTACTTAATGCTGTTTCAGCCAAGTTTTTTGCAAAACTCTACTTTCTTGCTGGAGCGATGAAGGAGGACGTTGTCAACAAGACTAAAAAACTGCATTTGCAGCTGCCTGTCAACTGCCTGCCATCTGATGGGTTGACCAGAGGTCTGGCCTGTACAGTATGCCTTGGTCTATTGGTGCACAAAGCCCCAAATGTGTCCTTTGATTTTTTTTGGTATGGAGAGAAAGAAAACAAATCATAATTCTCAAACATTTAGGCTGCTGACGAAGTTTTAAACCTCATGTAACTGCATGGTGTCCCTCAGAACAAATAGGGGCACACAATAAACAGAATAAATGAAAATTGATACTCTGAATTCTTATCTGAAACTAATCTTCTCAAGATTAATATTTGTCATAGCTGCAAAGACTGACAGAATAAAGGCTACTATCTGTGGCATATTATGAATTATTAAAGAATTGAATTATTAAAGGACTACACTGCACTACACTTCACTACAATGACTTTTTGGGAGTTTGGCCTATTGGTCACCTCACCCAATATGTGACGAGAGGATTGGCACCAAAATCATCTCTCTCTCTGTAGCATACAGTATGTTAAGTGATCATAGACGACTAGCGTTATCCCAAAAGTGAGAAAATCAAATCTTTTAGCAGCTCTAAGGCTGGATGGCTAGTTCATTTTAATGGCTAGTTTATTTCAATGATATCTCCTAAACAACAGACATAAAACAGACATAAACAAACACATTCAACAAAAAGAATGCACTTTCAATGGCAGAAGATCTCTCTTCTCGGCGAGACTTCAAGCGTAACTTGTTTTGTTTACATAGGAAGTGAGTGTGCACTCACCTTAATTAGATATTTTTTAAGGTGGTTATCATCATGTGAAATAGAATCAGAGCAGCCAACAGATTTATCCAAACAATCCATACATGCAAAAGCTAATATTATACTGTAGTTAATGCAAGCCAAATACTTTCAGTTAAATTTATTAAAGTCAAACACCTTCAAAACAGTTACTGAGCTGCACACTGTATGTGTTATGCTGCTTCCCCCTTGAGGTTAGCTGCTGTAATCACATGGTCAGTGGTGTAACTTGATAGGCCATCTCTATGTGGTTTTATGGCGCCCACATTTAACGCCTGTGTGAAATTAATGACCACGGACCTGTTAGACTTGTCAAGTCATGAATCATCGCAAACAAGCTGAGAGAGTCAAGAGGGAAAGAAGAGAAAAAAGCTATTATGTCTCAGTCAATATTGTTTTGCAAAGCTTATTTTCCAAGCTCATAAATAAAAATAAATACTAGTTATGAAAATAAAAATAATAAATTTGATGCAAATAAATGCACTGAAAGTAAATACAATTAAATAAAAAATAAAATTAATAAACAAACACATAAGTAAATATGTAAGTAAATAAATTAATCAATTGATAGATGTCTGTATGTCTGTATTGGTGTGTATGAATGTGACGCCATCTGCACTAAAGTTAAATCCCTCAAAATTCAGTTGTCAGTCTAGCTGCATAACAGCAGACGTCATCTTTGTGCTGACAATTTATACAAGTTTGCTACTTCAGCATGGCAGCTGAAGTAGCAAACAGCGATGGAATTTAGCTGGTTTCCATTTCATATTTCCTTCTGTAAAATCGTAGCCTAACTCTAATTTAACCCTAATTTACAGAGAAAAACATGATTTTTTTTTACCCTTTAAAAAATTGTACCTTCTCATGCCTGTCACAAAACAGAACAATGAAATTGCATGTTGTTGCTGCTACGGAAAAATCACTTCTGTGACTGTATACATCCAACGTTAGAATAAATATACTGAACACATTTTGGGAATAATTTATGGATGTTAGAAGTCTGTTAGGACCTTCAGCTATTAGCAGATAAAGGCCAGGTTCGGGCTTATTTTCTCATAAACTTATTGGGCTCGGGTAAGGCTCAGGTCTCCTTTTTACAAGTTAAATATTGGTCCATGTGTACTGTTACTTTTTACAGCTGATATTCACGTGAACATTGCGTAAACTCAATTGATTGTCTGCCTATGCACTTGCATGTTACAGATAGGCTTGAATCAGTAGCTCTCGGGCTTTGTGCGGGTACGGCCTGAACGTCGCAGGTCAGGCTAGGCTTCAGTTTCAGTTCAGTTTCGGCAGATCTCCAGTTCATGTACTTTGAATCTCAATTTAGGCTACAATTTAGCAGATGCTCTTATCCAGAGCGACTTACAATTAGTGCAACAGTAAAATAACTGAATATTCCTCAAGCATCAACAGGGTAAGTAGCCAGATACAGATAATAAGAAAGCAAAGCTCCAAACAAGCAAAAACATCACTCCTACCAGCAGTTATGTTAAGCAAGTGTAAGTATAATCTAATAACATAATAAGAACGGCAACAGCTAAGTGCCAAACTAATGAGAAATATCGCTCCTCGCTCAAGAGGCTGTTCTGCACCGCTCTCCGGCTCAACAAACCCAGATGCATGCTGGGGCAGGTGGACTACAAAGTGAGTGTGCGAGCTCTGAGCTCGTGATGTGAGCGCCAGGAGCGGCAGCAGCAGAGAAAGCCAACACTCTGACTTTTTGAAGACCCACTCCATGCTCCACTCAAAATGTTCTCATACTTCTCCACGCTCCTTTGATGCTCCGTTCCGCTCTTGGTCACTTTGTAGGCTAACATCAGTGCTTTGAATTCGAGGCGAGCAGCAACTGGGAGCTAGTGCTAGTGTGAGCTAGTGGATGATTGATTCAGGTTACTGTTGAGCTGCTGTAGGTATCTTTGCTTCTCGGGATCTCTCTACGCAGTCAGAGCAAGATTTGAAAAGTAATGAAGCAGAGCCAAATGGAAATAAATATGGCTTTATTCTTGAACAATAGCTCTCTAGACTGACTTGGCAGTGCATAGAGTTAAGGTGCATAGTCCTACTGTTATCGTCACAGTTGATTATGATTATATAGAAATATAATATAGGAGTAGTTTCTCATTTTTATGCTCCAGACTTATAGAGAAAAGGACTTATGCATTACATTTTTATTCAGTTTTGGCCACCTGGGACCATAGTCCAACTCACAATACTGTTTTATAAATCTTCAGCATATCAAAGAATCCTCACAAAAATGTATGAACAAAGCAGGCATAATGCATAGACATAATTGCACATAAAATGTATGCACTGAGCAACTCAAAAACCCATATCGGTCCAAAAAGTTCAGACACTCGAAATGATTCATTCCTTTTATCTTAAAGGAAAGCACCAAGTTTCGGGGAGATTGTCCTATTGCTAACATGCTAACACTTTAGAGGCTACTAGCATTACCTTAAAAGTGAGAAAATGAGGACTTGTAGCAGCTACAAAGTAAATAAAAGTAATTTTAAACGATATTTGTCTAAGTCTGGCAGTTTTGTAGAGGAGATTTGTCAAATTCACCCAAAATATGTAATATGGCCTAATCTAACATTGTGAACTAGCAGGGACTGCTACCCACTCAACATGCTAAACTGTTAGCATGGAGTCAACAATGGGGGACACAATAATTTTAGTGTCTATGTTCTCACCACTTAACATGTAAATTGACCAATGGGCCAATCTCCCAAAAAGTTGTATTCCACAGGCCAGGACAACTACACTCTGTGGAAATTATGGAGATGTCCTCGTTTCACTTGGTCCAGTAATGTCATGACCACATTGTTCCATGACACAGTTGGGGCTCTCATTACTACAGTAACAGCCATAACAGATATTTTGGGGCCAGGCCAGGCTGACATGCTACTGTTTAGTAAACTGGCCCGGATACTCATTCATCAAATGCTCATTCGGTGAGGGATGAGATTTGCGTCACAAAGGAAAAAATTCACCCTGAAGTACTCGAAGTTGTATCTACAGTTAGTCTTGTTACCTTCTTTCTACATTGTCAGACAGCAGCAAAGTGCAGTAGTTTACAACAAATACTGAAATGAAAAGGTATCATGTAACTTCAAATTGTAGATCCTATTTACATAATAGTCCCAGAAGGAAATATCCTGTCCCTTAAATCGATATTCTCAAATCCCATTTGTACAAAATTATTATTATAAAATGATTATTATTAGCAATAGTAGTAATAGTAGTTGTAGGCGTATCCTGGGTTTTAATTCAAGGAGTCTCATGGTCTAAATGCTGTTTCAGAGGCTTTTCTACCATGCAAGAATAAAATTAAGGGGGAAACACACTGCATATGTGAATGGTCAAATTTAAAGATATTGAATGTCGGCACAAAATACCGGCTATTAGCAGCATCAATCCAAAAATATCATTTTTGGTCACTTTTTTGAATGGACCTTGTTTGGTCATTATTTACACCTTAACCTTCCCAAAAGGTATCCCTTGTATGGGGGCAGTCAGACATGCAAAGGTAATCCATGCATTAGAGACTGTGGTGTTAGAAACAGTTCAAGTGATCTGGGGTGGTGCCGGTCCATGCGGGTGGTGCTGGTTCAGCTCCTCAGGCAGGGCGGGGCAGCCTCAGGGGGGGTGGGAGAAGGAGGCGGGGTCAGCCGGGACAACGACATTTGATTGGCCGGTCCAATAGAAGCCTTCCTGACAACAGTGCTGCACCAATGAAAAGGAAAAGATACAGTCAGGTGGATAAGTGGATATTCATAACACTATAGTGGATATCAAAAGTCTGCACTTTCAAATTAAAATTCAATTTAAATGTCTAGTTTTTATTGCCTTGAGGCCCTATAGTAATCAGATAGGTTCTAATTAGCGTTAGCTAGCTAATTTGAAGTACCAAAATTGTTGAAAATGAATGAAGGAGAAAAGGATGAGGAGCCCATTCTGATTTGGAGGATGTAGCTAAAGTTAACGTTACTCATCCAGAAACTGTTATAGACTAATTACTTCCCTCTACGTTCTGCTAATTTTTGGTAGTAGAAAATGGTAGTAGAAATGTGTCTGATCGTACAACCAAGTAAAATGAAATTGTCCATTTTCTCCATTTTGACTTCTGTTGTTTACGTCTTCACCTCCTCAGATTTAAGTCCTCCTCTTTATTATTCAAAGCTAATGAGGCTAATATCGGCTTTTGGCAGCTTCAATCCAAAAATATTGGTATCAGCCTTCAAAAGCCTGTATCAGTCAAATCCTAATAGAGACCCTGGGGAGGGTAAGAGGCGATGGGGGTGCAGGGTGAGGTAATAACACCCTTGTTCTTACCCTTCCTCCATGTCCTCCTGCTGCTCCCCATCCACAGAGCCCTCTGTCTGACCAGTGGAGCTGTCCTCCTCCTCATTACTGCCCACGTAGCATCGTGGAGGCCAGCGCAGCTCCCCGCTCTCCGGCTCGAACTGCTCCGTGGGCTCCACGACAATAGAGGGAAGACGCTCCCTGCGGTAGAGAAAGTCCTCAGGATAGGAGCTGGTATCCGACTCTGTGTCCATGTTAGATTCAGGGAAGATCTGGATGGGGGAGGGGGAGGAAAGAGAGAGAGATCAATAGGCAGCTGTTATGTGAAATGAGGACTGTCAATTTAGTGAGAAGTCCCTGCATCTTATATAAGGTATGGCGAGTTCCACACCAAAGTCATTTAATCTGGTATTTAGTCTTTAAATCATATTTTTCTTAAAATAAGTGAATAATTGTGCCACTGGAGTGAGACAATTCCACTTGTTTCCAATACAAATCAACGTCAGTGTCCTGAAACGTGGCAGAATCAGACAGATCACTCTAGTATCAGGAAAATTACACTTGATTCAGAAAGTGAATTGTACCTGGTAGGCTCTGCTCCCTCTTCTCTGAACTGGACTCTCCTCCATGGGCGAATCCACTTGGCTGAGCACCGTGATCATACTGCACACAAACACACAGAAAAAAAAATATATCGGATTAACATTACAAAATGCCATCTGTAATACGTACATTTGAGATTAACCTTTTCAGGAAAAAATGAATTGCTTCTCTGAGCCTAATCCTTGAAATGATTTTACAGCCACTGCAAAACACAAGCTACATTGAAGAGAGAGAGTGGCCTATATGAGTCCTATAACATAGGACTAGGGTTCGCCCAATATGGCTTTTTGAAGACTGATATTGATACCAATATTATAATATTTTTGCATCAACGCTGCTGATAGCCAATATTTTGCGCTAATATTCAATATCTTCAAATTTGATCATTTTCATGTAAAAAAAATTACGAGTATTCAGTGTTTCCTGCTGAATTTTATTCTTATCAGGTTGGAAAAGCCTCTGAAACAGCATTTAGACCATCATGGGACACTAAAATTCTCCACTGAAACCCAGACTAATAGGCTCATCTCTTTAACCCACCTCCCCCATTATTCAATGGCAGGGAAACTCTGAAACTGAAATAGATTACTGCCTTTAAATGAAGAATTAATTTAGACAAAACATCATTGAACAATGAAATTAATTATGGGGGACCCAGGGACTCCCAAGCAACACGAGGAATAGTTTAATTTTGCAATAATTTAATTCAGTAGAAATTATCCCAATTAGATGTATAAGAGTATAAGAGTGACTACTCTCACCACTATTATGTCCCAGTTAGACAATTAGACAATTCAATACTAAATCAACAACAACAAAAATCTGGGTCACTGGGACAAAGTTTTATCAAATGTGGGTCCATGACTGAATGTGCGAGTCATCTGGGGTCTGTGACATGAAAACCTTTGAGAACCTCTGCTATGCAAAACTGGATTGAGGACTCCACATTTGCATTATCTGTATTATTATTAATTATGCTGCACGTCAGCAAGCTGCAATCCCTCTTGAGTCTTTGCTGCCCCATCAAAAGTTCAAAAGTTTGCACCCTCCTGACCCCCAACCCAGGGTCTGCTTAGAGTTTTTACAACCTTCGTAGCTTCACAGATATAAAAGTCTCATAAAACGTGACCTACGATCAGGCAGCATCATCTCAGAGGGATTATAAATTTAGCTCAGGTCCACAGGGAGCGGCGGATAGACGAGTGCATTACTGTCTGTTTAGCCAAGACACGTTCCAATGCAAGAAACTGGGTAGCATAGACTAAACGTGTTAAGAGCAGCAGGGGAAGGGCAGGGCAAGCGTTTTTCCCCGCTGTGCTAATCTGCAAGTAAGAATAAGAACTTAATGACATAACAGGCTTGAATAACAAGTGACTCTTCAACTAGTAGGATGGAGGAAGGGAGAGAGAAGGAAAAGAAAAGAGGGTATGGGATGGGATGATAATGATGAAGAAGCAATTAAGAGAACATTGGGCTCTCTGATTGGTGGTAAAGGAATACACCAAGTTTTTGGGAGATTGGCCAATTACCTGTTAAATGATGAGAACATAGACACCAAAACCATCCATGTGTCCCCGGTAGATCATTAGCTCCAAGTGCTCTATTCAAACACTTTAGCATACATTATGTTGAGCAATAGTAGGCCACTAACATTATTAAGAAGACTGACCTTTTAATAATAAAAAGTTGGTAGTGCTTGTTATTATATGGCCTGTAGATTCATAAATTTAAAAACTTGAAATCTCATTAACTCAATATAGCTGATGTAGCCAGGCTTAATTTTGGAACTATTTCAGCTGCTGCGTAGTGATTTTTAGCTGTACACATTGCCCACCTTCACTTCATGTGGAAACGGGGAAAGCACTCCCTACTATTTCAAAAAAATATAAAGTATTATCATATTTTGTGTAAATTTTACTAATCTCCTACGCAAAACTGCTAGACTTAGCTGTATAAAGTGCTTGCAATTTAGCTTTAGAGCTGCTACACGCTCCCGTTTTCTCACTTTTGAGATCAAGCTAATTTGCATATTATCGCTCAACATAGTTTATGCTAATGTGTTAGTATGGTTAGTATAGCACTGGAGCAAACAATCTACCGGGGACAAGTGGATGATTTTGGTGTCTATGTTCGCCAATCTACCATAAACTTGGTGCATTCCTTAAAGATGGGCTTAACTGGGGTCGATGGGGAGTTTTTGCATCCACTTGTGCATCACACAGTTCTAGTTCTAGTTGCAGTATTGACTTGTCTTGAAGTGTGTACTGCGCTGTTGAAATTGGAGCTACTGTATGATTGACAAGACGCTTATCCCATCAAAGTAGGTGAGCTGTTGGTGTGTAATCCCATTTCCAATTTGAGGTTTCGATAAATTTAGTTTCAGGTATAGGAAACCTCTTGAAACGTTAATCTTGTTGGTAGCTTGTTGAATCTACTTTTCTCACCCAGACCTTCACCATAAGGGAAATATAGTATCTTCATTATGATATCAGACTGTATTTCTACCATTGTACTCTGCTAGTATAATACAATACATTGTACACTTTACAATTTCTCACCACTATGGCGGTTTAAACAAGTAGTTACATTATGTTAAGAATATAATAGGAATTAAATCAAAGCCAATTCTGTACCAGACTGGCTTTTCACTTCTCTAGAGTTGAACTATCTATAGCTTACCTGTGTGCGGCAGGAATACAGCTCATCTTTGCTGGGACCTAAAGGCAAGGACCCAGTGGACCAAAATAGGAAGGTAGTCCAAACGTGTTCCCTCAAAAAAAGTGGCTGAGGAAATTGACTTTTCCCAATCAAAGTCAGACACTCTTTCTCGTCCTCTACCTTTCTCTTTCTCAACCCTCTCACAGGTTCGGCTCGCTTCTCATCAGCAACCCCTCCTCCCCTCCCTCTGTTTTCCCACAGCGTCTCAATCAGTGACGCACACAACAGCACATTCAGATAGACGTGCGAACCAGCTTTCCAAACCGACGGGCTTAGCGTCACCTTCAATTAGAGACAAAGCCATGACATAACATGTGAGTGTGCAGCAACACGGGGCCTCATAGATACAGATTACCAGGTGAGCTGTCATGGTTGTACAGATACATCACATTTTGCAGATTATTTTGCATCATAACGTAATGCCAAGGGCTCTCCCCAAAATAGCTCGGACTAAACTGTCCGTCATTCAGCGCAGTTGTTGATGCCACAGTAGATTATGAGATTCGTGGAAGAGGCTTCCTAATAGGGCATCAAAGAGGATTGTAGGTAGCGAGTTTCCAATCAACACGGTTTGAGGGCGAAAACAGGTCTTTGTGGGATATTCTGGGATCAGAACTGAGGGATGTGTGGGTACAAATAGGCCAGGATAAATTCTACCACACTAATTGAGAATTGCCTACATGCTAGTTATTTTTATATGTACCCACACTGACACTTAAATTAAATTTATCTGTCTGTCTGTTTATATTTGGGATGCTCAGTAGGCCGATACAAAGAGGCATTTCCTATTCCAACCACTGGGAGGTGCTGGCACAGTTTGGGGCAGTATTGTTTCCATGTACTGGACTGGATTTAGCCATCCGCCACTGGGTGGGTCACATGAACAGGCAACAACAAAAAGTGTATTCATCAGTATGTTCAATTTCTTTGGTCTGAGCTGGACCTGATTTCACAGCTTGACCATTACTTAAAGGCCTAGATACTGACCAATAAAACAAAAAGCTGTTTTATTTAAAGGAATGTTTTGAATTTTGTTGGGGTTTTTTGTCTTCAACTAACACTAACCACTCATTGTGGCAAAAAGTTACTTCAGTTGTCCTTCAGTTTCCCTAAAACTGTTGTTTACATTCCTCATTGAAACCAAGTGACAGCAGCAGCTGGTTCTCGTGAGGAATACTAACCATGCTAACATGATATTTTTAGGGAAATGTTAGGTCAAGTGTACTGGAGAAACTTTTTTCTACCATGTTACAAATGTCTAGTGTACAACAAAAGGAGTAAGTAAAATTCAAAATGACAGTGTGGATAAATTCTGCTATGCTGCTGCTAATTCGGCCTAGTGGTCTGAATGACCATCCTTTAACAGGATGACCTAGTTTCAAGTTCCTGGGGTTGGTGTTCACCCTGCTGAAGTGTCCTTGAGCAAGACACTGACCCCCTACCAGCTCCAGATCTGCTGTTCTGTAGCTGAGGCTGACCTCTGACCTCCCTGTGGAGGGGGGCAAGAGAAAGGTGAATTTCCCTATGAGAATCATTTAAGTATTAAATCATAACCAATTCCCATGGTTTTCTAGAGAGTCGGGTAAACTTGAAATAACAAGAGTAGGAACAGTAGACAGGTGGAGCTAAAAAAAACCCAAAAAGGGCTAAAACAATGAGGGAAACTTACAAAGTTACCTCAGTAGAGACTAAACAAAGACCAAAACAAGTCGAGACTGGGGGTGCTGAGGTGAAGATTTATACACAGAGTAAGGTAGTAAGATACCTTAAATCAAGTTGCCTTGACATCCAGCCAGTTCAGAAATCATGTGTGATGGGGCATTCATATTATTTGACAGCACCAGCTGAGCTATTTTAATTCAACCAGCAAAGCAAGAGAAAAACAAAAGAACAACACATTTGATGAACTACAGCACTGTGCAAAAGTCTCAGACTCGGCACATGTAAAAACAAAAAAAAAAAATCCATAAAGCCAAGATGCTTTCAAAAATAATGAAATGAAAAGTTTCTAAATAGCCCCAAAAAATACCATAAAGAGCAGTCTACATCTAAGACAAAATTTATAGAAAAAATCTAGGGTGCCTAAGACCTTCTAACTTTTTAGAGTCTTGCTCACAAGCTGTTTACTTGTAAACTTGACTTAATCTTGTAACAGCTGATTTAGGTTCAGACCAAGAAAAGTCAAAACAACAACAAAATAGTTAGCAAATCATTCAAAATGGCTCTTTTTTTTATTGCTACAATGAATACAATTCTAACAACCACTGTTTCTCATCATGCTGGGATCTACATTCTGAATGCCTTCAACCTTCAAGTGAAAATACTAGCAATACTAATGCATTTTGTTGATGATCACATATACACCTGAATAATGTGAGCCACAAATATACAACTGAAGTGATTCCAGAGTCTATTATTCTTCCATTATTTGCCTATGCTACTCTCCTGGCATGCATCAGTGGTTGGCAGGGTGAAAGCGCCCAGGGTTGAATCCTGTAGTTCAGCCAAGCCACCAGTTTCATAGCAAATCATTCCACCAAACAGTGTCTGGACCACACAAACCCCAGTGTATGGAGTGTGCATCAGTATTCATGGGAATAATAAAGCACAAACTCATCCATAGTGGTCATACATGCATGCAAAGTTGGGGAAATGCAATACATGGTAGATTTCTAACTCCCTGCTTGAAACTGTAATCACAAATACAGAGTGTTACTCCAAGTAAAGTAATGTAATGCGTGTTCAGTCACTTCTGAAAATACTTTTCCATGCTATGATTTGAATAGCGTTAGTATCATCATCCAAAACCATGTTAAATCCATTATTTCAAGTTGTGTAACATGTTTTTTTGGTCTATAATATCATGATCAATGATATATGAATTTATGAAGCATCCAACAAATAATCACCTATTTTCTTAAGAGTAATTCTAATCTCATTACTGCTTTTTTCGCATTAACATTAAAATGACCAATTATTTGTAGTCAGATTACTGTATCCTCTCATACAATCTGTAACTCAAAAACTGCATAAAAGCAAGCACACACTGTCCATTGATTCAGAAATACACCAACAAAACACACACACACATGCTTATGTTTCCATGTGTATCAGTGTATGTACAACTCACTGGCTTGAATGAAACACAATCATACTCCCATAAAGTACAGCTTGTATAAAGTTTGATGTAGAAATATGCAGTTTTAAATGAAATGAAACGAAGAGATTGACAAAGAAAAAGAAAATGTGAGGCGGTGCTGTGTGACAGCTGTGGTGTATTTATAAAGAGAGAAGAGGAAGGAGGCAGTTCACTCGAAAAGTCAAAACAGAAAAGTTTGGGACGAGAGAGAGGGAGAGAGAGAGAAAGAGAGTGAGCACAGACCCAGTGAGCAAGAGACACCGCAGGAGGAGAAGAGGAGAGAGGGGGGACAGAGAGAATAAACGGATGAAGAGACAGACGGAGAGTGGAGGATTTTCAAGAAGCAGTGAACTGGGCGAGAGGAGACGGTGACTGCTGCATCTCTGGAAAAGAGTGAGTGAGTGAGTGTGGGTGGGAGAGGAAGACATAAAGTTGGAGGGTGGGAGGGGGTGTGAGGCGGCAGAGGGTGACAAAAGTGAGGAAGGGGTGAGAGACGGTGGGGGGGACCCAAAAAAAAAAAAAAAAAAAATCAAGGCACCGAAAAAGATCCTTTGGATGGTTGACAAAATAAGAGATTTGCGCTCTTCAAAACATGACTGTCACAGCAACGGCTACCACTGATTCAGGTCAGTGGTTCCTGTTTGTTCTGTAACAGGGGGGAAGTAAAAGAAAGAGAAAAAAAAAAGAAAAAAGCAAACAAAACCAGGTTATAAATAACAAATAATAATTAACTGATTCAGGGGGAAAAAGACTCTTGTCAATCACTTTGAAGCCTATACATGAAGCACAAGTTTCTCCATTGGGCTCCATTGTTGTAGTAGAAAGTTTGGAGCCACTTTTGAATAGAGGGAGTGGGAAGAGAGGGAATAGAGGGAGAGAGGCTGAGAGAGACTCAAACACCAAAAAAGGTCTGGAGTCAGCGCTGGAGAAATTGCAGGCTTGACAGATGCTGCACAGCCATGGGGAGAGAAGAATAAGGAGAGAGAGAGAGAGAGAGAGACAGAGAGAGAGAGGACAGACATATAAAGACAAATAGAGAGATAAAAGAAAAACAGGAGTGACAGGAGAGTGGAGGCAAAGGGAAGGAGAAGGAACAAGCCAAAAGGGAACCTGATATGTTAAAAAAGAGGATGCACGCATAGGGAAACACACCCTCCCATACTGTACACAGTGATCAGGCAGAGTAGGTGCAGAGAAAAGACAGGTCAGGAGGGGGGGAGGGAGGGAGGGAGGGGTTGGTCATCCAGAGAGGGAGGTGGTGGGGAGGGGGGGGGTGAGGGGAGCAGTCCAAAAAAGATAGGGGAGGGTGGGCTGTTACTGTAAGGGTGATAGAGTGCAAGAGACCCAACCGGAGCAACTGTAAACCCCAAAAGGCTAGGAGGAGATCCAGCTCGCCGTTTACCGTAAACCCCAAGACTGGAGCTCCAGACGCCCCCCGGGCACCATGGATTTCACCGGGGTTTCGCCGGAGCGCTGAACCCGCGAGAGGCCCCCCCTCACCCGCCGGGCATCATGTCGACGGGCCCCGGCCACGGGGAACCGGGCCTGGCCGAGGACCCCCAGAGCACGGGGCCCGTGGGCCTCCAGACCCTGCTGGACCTGCTGGTGGGCGTCTACCAGGAGTTCTGCGCCTCGCACCTGGCGAGGGAGAAGTACGTGTCGGGCTTCCTGCAGTGGGGTGAGCGCTCTCCTCTCGTTTTCATGTGTATATGTGTGTATTTGTGTGTGTGTCGAAATGTTTTTTTTTCTTTAATATAATGCCAGATAGTTCCGGTCCTTAGTTCTGATTGGCTGAGTCCACACCTTTGACCACGTAACGTAAAAATTCCCACTCATACGTACATACTTATGTGTCGCTTAGCAACCACTTTGTTTAGCTGCTGTTCAAGAACAATCAGTTAATCCATTGACCAAAAAATACCACTCATGCTGATATGTGTGACTTTGCATCCACTTTGTTTAGCTGCTGTTTAAGAACTAAATTCCTGTGCAGAAAAACAGCATTTAAAGAAATAAAAGATTTCTTGAACCTTTGTTTTCCTTTTTGCTACAATGGTGTGTGCTTGGTTTATAAATGCAATAACCCACTTCAGGTCGTGGTTTACAGTGATTTTAGAGCAGCTAATAGGAAGAACACCTCTAACAAGACCTCTCAGCTGTTCTAAAATCACTGTAAACCACGGCCTTGAGTGGCTTCAAACTATGCCACCCGAGGTTTACACCAGAGAGCATGAAAGGAACTTTGAACACAATAGTGACTTCTGTTGTTTCACCCATTTCAGTTGAAACAGGCCTCTGACCACAGGTTGCCAAATGAAGCGGATTGATTTAAAAAATTAGTCTGCTGTTAGATTGATTTTTTCCAAACATTGGCATTCGGCTGTGTATTGTATTGCCTATAAATGGTCAGTGAAGCTTTACGTTATATGAATCTGAGTGTGTTCATTTGTTGACATTTCTACCTCAATCATGAATTCACAATCTCAACAATAGACAGTAAGTGGCAGGCAATTTAGCTCAGTTTTTTAAGACAAGTGCCATTTTCCAAGCACATTTGTATGTGTAGCCTACAGTATGTAAGCATTTGCATTTTGCATTAACACAATAAGTAGGAGGTAGCGACCGAAAGGTCAGAGCTGATCACTTGCATACTGAAGGGATGACAGCAGAGACAATAAACTCTGAAAGAGCAAAACTGCCTCACTCTTACAAGAGGAAGACGGGAGAGAGAGCTGTTTGGCTGTTTAATTACTATGATGGAAAAAATGAAAATTATGTGCTTCTCGTGGCTTTCCAGGTAAGATGTACAAAAAGTTAGCATGACTTTCTCTGTTTATATTTATAATCTGATGCGTTATTGCTCCCTGTAGGGAAATTCTCATTCTCATCACTGACCTCCCACAGGGAGGTCAGAGGTCAGAGGTCAGGCTCATTCAGTGTCTTGCCCAAGGACACTTCAGCAGGGTGGATGTTTGCTGACACAGGGCTTGAGCCAGGGTCACTCAGGTGAAAGACAACCTCTTTAACCCCTAGACCACCCTGCTGGTGTAGCTAAAGGCTTTGGATGATCTTTTATTTCAAGATTACTGTAGTTCTCCATTTCTTATGACACTGGGTATTTGCATCATGTGTCAATTGGATTTTAGGGTGTAGAGTGGACTCTCCATCAGAGTACATAAACACTGTGTAGCACATGGGTTCACTAATGGATCACACTGAAGTCCAGTTCTGAGATAGTCTGAAAATAGAATATAATTTTCCATAATAAATTAAACAAAAGAAGCTACCCCTTGGTATTTTCACAAAGTAGAAGGGAGATAATTTATTTTATCCTTTAAGCCTCAGGCCCGGCACTCTAATGCCATTCCTAAGTGAACCACAGTTTCCACCATGTGTGCATGTTTTCTGAATTAGAGACCATCTTAAACCCTAAACTCCCAGTGATATGCACTGAAGGGACCTGATGTCAATCAATGATTGATGAAATTAGAACAGTTTTGACAAGAAAGTATTGTCAGCACCCATAAGTACAAAATAGATATGAGGTCTATATATATATATATATGAGTCAAATATGCTGAGTAATATATGATATGAAGTATTCAACAAATATTTACCAGTGAGTCCATTTAACCCATTAACAAGAGATAATTTGACACACATTTTTCTTTTGACTTTTATACCTTCTCACAATTTTCTACATTTTTGATTTCATTTTGATCACATCTTGTAGTTCCCAAACAAAAAATAATTTTCAAATTGTTCTGTAGCTGAATCTATATGTGGCATAAAAAATAAATAATATAAATAAATAAATAATATGTTGGTATATATATGTACATGACGACTGACATACAATATATTATGTATGTATGTATATTATGTAATATGAGGCACAAATAAACCATATTTGAGACAAACAGTGATGGCAGTAATATTACGATTAACCTGCAGATGAACCTCATTGATTCCAATTCAAACCACTGGCTGACCAGACAGACAAGGTCAACATTTCTCAGGGATTACAGCGCTCTGAAAGGTTCTAAAATAAATCCCTTCATTTTGGCACAGGATGCATTGCAGACCAGAGGTTAGACACCTCAGCTGGTCAATCTCAGCGATATGGCCCAGAATACACTGTGCTTATAAGAAATGGAAGACCAACACAAGGTCATGTAAGCCAACACTCCTCTCCTGACTTTCTGCCAGCCCTCCAGAACCCCCTGGGGGGTTTTCAACTGGTGTCATCTTGCCAAGACCACCATGAGTCACCTCCATACAAATGTGAAATATACATGTATGGACAATAATACACACAGATGCGTGTACAGAAGTGACACATTCTTACTACATGCACACAGCCTCCTATTTCAGCTGATGTCATCCCGCCATGCCTATCATTTATGTAATTTATGGGCAAATACACACACACACACACACACACACACATTGAATGGCTCATAAATGATGCCCATTGTAGCGCTACTGGCTGCCTGCCATCGCTCTGTGTGTCCCTCTGTTGTCACGTCTCAACCCCTCAACTTTCACCCCCATCCAATCCTCGCTCTCTCCCTCTCTTCTCTATTGACAGTATCTGTCCATGCATGTGACCGTGACTGTGTGTGTACTCATGTATTGTCCAGAGGCCAAGGGAGGTATCATATGTCCCCAGTGATGGGACTTTCCAAATTTAACCACAGCATGTGTCCGGGGATGAGGATCCGGTGTCGGAGTTGGCCGGCCGACCGTTGATGAAGCAGGTTCCTGGGTTTAGCCGGACTTGAGGCCTGAGATTTAGAGTAAATCTGCTTAGCACAGCTAGCGGGGATCACAAAAGCATCATAGGCAGGGGATGAATGGGGAATATGATGCTTGTTTCTACAATATGGGACTTTTTGCCTTGAGGCAGCAAGGTCTATTGCAAGTCCTGCCCTCTGCCCCATCAGTTGGGAGAGGTTCACGCCCCAACACTTGTTCTTGATGAGCTGTCTTCCTTGAAATGGCATCTAGCCTGAAACAATCAACCACAACCACAATGTTTGTGCCAATACTTGATGCAGCTGGTACCAGAAAAACAGACAAACGCTTGCCTGGTGTAGACGCTGATGGACCTTTTTCATAACTATTACAATTCAAGAAACATGTTAGGGAGCTGCCTGCAAAGTTCTACAGTTTAGTTTATGCTAAAGCGAATATGATCTCATCACTATCACACTGGTTAACATAGCCTGGCAGATAATCCTGGTTTGAACTCTGTGGGATAATCTAGCACTGCTAGCTTGCTACGTAGAGCTAAGCTAACTGGCTAGCATCCTACCTGTCCAGCAGTGTACAAGCTAGCTCTGCGTCGCTCCTCAGCCCTTTCCTCTCCTTCTGATGGAAAAATAATTGCCGATGTTCACTGTGCTTTTTGACTGGGTCTCGTCTGCTGCACGTTTAGCTTCACTGTACTTTCGCTTCTTACTGCATTCCGCCTTTTTGCCGCTATGACCTCACTGCTCTGTGGCTGCTAGCCTCACCTTGATAGCCACAACCAGCTCACCACTGGTCATGCCCCAAACGACACACCCACAGCAAATGCTGTGCACCTCAAAATGACCCAACATCATTTAAAAGCCAATTTCAGGCAAATGAAGGGATTTAAGCACACAGTGTCATAGACAGACAACAATAATATATCTTATTTATTTATTTATTGTTATTTTAATGTGGAAAAAAGGCTTTTACAATCATTACCTTTGTCGTGGGCTGTACTGTGAAGGTCAGTGCGTAGGCCCAGGTCAACCTAGTTCAGAATCTACTATGAGAGGAAGTCTGAAATCCTCTGGCGGATTAAATGGGAGACTTCGAGCTGAGCCAGACTGTCAGGGAAGACACATTTCTGGGATGATGGTGCTGAACACTGAGCTCAAATCAACAAACTTGAGGATCTTAGAATCCTAGAAACAAATACGAATCCCTCGAACTCTTATCCTCACCAGCTTCCCTATTTCACTCTTGTGTTTCCATGTACCTTTCTCTCTGTCAATCCCTCCCCTCCTCCCTCTCTCGCTCTGCCTGGGTTGCTCACGGTCTTGTCACTCCCTACATGGCTTTCCAAAAAGGACAAGCAGTCGATGGGTACAAAGCCAGAGTCAACATTCACAGGATCTAGCCATGACTCCATCACTGTTTTTCCTCTTTGCCATGTTATGGCCTCAAAGATATCATTAGTAACAGCAAGCGCCAATAGAGTTGACAGTTTATGTGCCCTGGTGTGTTAAACAAGGTAGTGACACAATCTCATTTTGGATCAGACGACTCAGAATTTAATTTGGGGATAGGCATGCAAGCAGATTCTTGCTTGGAGATATCAGTTCATCTGCTTAGGTATTGTTGAAATGATGCGCAGAGGGCAAACATGATGGCATGATTCAAACTAAGACATCTCATGCAGTGGCCCAGTGCTGCCAGCTGACATACTTGGACTAATAAGGGTTTTAAATTCAGATGATATTACTATATGCCATCATATAAAAATAGGAAGGTGATCAATGAACAATGTTGAAAGCCAACTAAAATATCCATTTGAAATGGGTTCCTACAATACTATCATTGTTAAAAAGCCTCTCGACTATTAGTGACATGTCTTGGTGTGTCTGATTGCAAAAGTGAAAGTGTGTGTGAAGGGTTGCAGAAAACAGCGAAAATCATTGGCTGCAAAAAATCCTGGAATAGGTAAAAGTTCACACATCATAAAATGTGTGTGAATTTGAGACACTCAGATGATGTTGAACTTCATTCCCGTTTTATCCGTTTTTGCTGTTGATTTACACCTTTCAGCTGCACCAATTTCTCACACCGACAGAATTCAGATGTAGTATTGCACAACTCATGATTATCCATGTATCACTTGCACTGACAAGCAGTTAAATTGACCGTTTATTTGAGTGTTTAATATTGCTTTGCAGTCCTCAATAAATACCCCAAGAAACGTAATGGAATAGCAGCAACCTGTGTATTTTCCATGGTTTCATACACAACTTAACATCTCTTGACCAGGAATGAGGATGGAGCTCATCCAGTAGAGAAGTGCAGGATTTTCAAGTCATAAAGAACAAGATATTGGAGCAAATTTTCTGAATGGTCATTAGTCATCAGCATGTGAGTTTGCAGTGTAGTCATAAGATCCGATCACAAGACACACTTCAGCTATTCAGATCTGTTTCTAATCCTTTTACGTCCCATTGAGAATCTTTTCATACTCCCTAGAGCTTTCCACATGCTGGAGGCACATTATGTGAATAACAGTTGGAAACACCAGGAGGAAACTATGTACAGAGACATTAAATGTGCACTCTTGCTCTCATCTGTATGTATATCTGCTGCTTCTCATCTCAGTGTATGTCACCAGAAAGGGCACGACTGTCCAACACCACAGTAAATTAATTTCTAACTGATCGCTGTGACAAAACCCATTCTCCATCTTGATTTTCCTCTCTTTGCCCCCTGCCCTTCTTCACGGAGGGGAGGAATTTCCGTTCGTGAAGCTAGGAGGCTGGCAGAGGGGTTGGCAGGGCGCTAATGGTGATAGTCTTGAATAAACACATGCAGGCACAGGCGCAGGATAGCCTCTACCTACACACACATATACACACAGACATATACACACACCTTTCCACACAGACCTTGCTCTTTTTTGGGGGGAGGATACAGCTGCAGGAAGCACAGAGAACAGGATGGGCTGAAATGTCCCTATCCTGCACAGAAACAAACACTATGGTACAATTCTCCCCCAGTGTTGGGATGTTTACTGGAGGCTGCAGCCTGGAATAGTGATGTCACTCCGTCATTCAGCAAGCTGAATCATAGTTTCTAATTGAAGCTCTGCCCAAGAGTGAGTGATTTATCGATGTTGTGCGTTGCAAACATCTAGGGGCCCCAATGGGGACCCATTAGGGGGAGCCACTAAGCGCTGTTAGCCCCTTGCACTGCATGACATGTTTGATATCTTTGGAAACCTTGGGATCTTGACTAGAATTTTCTGTGGGTTTGAACAAAGCTTGGCTGTGAAACGTGTTTGTAATGATGGTCCCGCATGAGGGACATTAGAGTAGAAGTGGTTTTAATATAGGGCCACCTGATACTTAGTCTTGTGTTGACAGAGTCACAGGGAAGAGCGCTGACATTAGGATTAGCAGATATAGGGGGCTGATGTTGGTCCACCTCTGATCTGATATGTGTAGTTTGTTCGATTCTATATGTATTGTATAATATGTCAATACTACACTTTTTGTCACTGGGAAGTCCCTAACCTGGATTGATGATGTTGATGATGATGAAGATGGGATTAAATAATTTCAAGTGTTTCCAATGCAAATCAACTTGCAACACAAGGATTTTATTGGATCAAGACAATTTCTAGGAAATTCCTGAAGCAAGTGAAACTGCACTGGAGACAAGTGGAGTTATCTCACTTTATTGGCAGAATTGATCACTTTTAAGAACGTTTTAAGAAAAATAAGATTTTAAAACTGAATATGAGACTAAATTACTTGTGTGGTCATGTGACAGAGGTCAGTGGTCTGCATGGCCTCAAATTGCTGTCATCTATGTTTTGCTATGTAAAATGTTAATGATCAATGCGTTAAAAAACATCACAAGACTGTGCTGAAGCACAAGTCACATGTCAGTCTCAGTCTAGTCTCCCATTAGGACTCCACAGTAGGAGTCTATAAAGGATCCTATTCACAGGACTGTCTTGTTGCTTTAGGAAGCTTTTAAGGTCCCAGGCGACGAAGTGTGTCTGCAAATTGCTCGCTCTCCCCATCTAAAAACAGTTTACACTTTGCCTCTGTCTCACTTGCATTCCTCTCAGTGTGAGAGGAGGTGGGGGAATGAAAATAAAAATAAAGGACTGGAAAATTTGCCTCAATTCATAAATGGTAGCTGCTATTTTTAGATGTACAGAGTGACTCGAATTCAGACAGTTGCTCTGTTAAAGATGAACTCTGTGTGGCAAGTAGGATCTTCTATTTATCCAAAGGCATACATTGACGAGTTCATGTTCATGACCCGTGTTTTATTTTATTGGAGGCCGTAAAGCTCTGCTACATGGAAGTGTTTGTTTGAATGGCAAAGGGAAATGGAAGGGCCATATCTGAGAAAGGAAGTGCAGCAAGACGTTTCACTTTCTGAGACTTCTGGGAATTCAGAAAGTCTATTCATTTGGACAGAAGTGAGCAGACTGAGCAGACCTGGTTGGGTATAAACCTCAATGAGCTACATCCTGGCTACAAACTGGGTTTTTAATGGGAATGCCCATGTCTTGACTTTTTTGTAAGAGTTTTGAAGTTTTTCCTTATTCAAAATGTCAATGGCCATAAAGTTAACAGTGTATGAAGACATTTACAAACACAAAGTCTACGACTATCTGCAGGAGGTGTCCGTGATACATCTTATTCACATGAGACATTAGTATAATTGCCGTAAACAAAAGTGACCATCGGTGAGAAGATTGTCAGCCTCTACCAGCCTCTACACTGCATTTTACATTGTGTGCCACTGGTCGGATTTGGCGGGAAATCTGCTGGATTGCTTTATGGCACAAAACAGGAAGAGGGCGCTGTTCTTCCAGAGCAAATGGAGCTAAAGCTTTCAGAGTTTCTGGAAATGGCAGATGGTGGAAGGAGTGAAAGGCTGTGGTTAGCAGTGAATTTGTTCAATGGACAAAGCAGGATCATTTTGATTGGCTTTTTCACTGTCTAGGTTTGCTGATGAGAAAAAAAAACCTAAACAAACATAAGAACTGAACAAGATTTTCATTCACTTTCCCAACACAATTTCCAACACAACCACAATTTCCCAGCTGGTCCAGGGATTTGTACCGGCAACCTTCCGGTCACATTTTGCAGCTAAGGCTATAATATAGCGCCCCCTAGAGGCCAGAAAAGTCACATGCTGTGGGTGCTGTATAATCAAAGTGGTTTTAATCACGTTCAACTCACTTCCTCAACTGTCCCGTAAGAGATGCCTATCAAAGGAAGTTGGTAAAAAACTGTCCAATTTTGTTTCAGTCACAATCTCTCTCTCCTCCCTTCCGGTCCCAGCGGAGCCCCTGGTGAGGCAGGTGAAGAAGACTCGCATCAACAGAGACGACTTTCACATCCTGAAGGTGATCGGTCGAGGTACTTTCAGTGAGGTGAGAGCGGGTTCGCATCAGTTGTATAAAACTTGCGAAAGAACGTTTTTATTTCTCACTTACACAACGGCTTACCAACAAAAACAGATTGTAGGATGTAGGAAAAAAATATTTGATCTGGGCTTTTTAAAGAATCAAATCAATTAATTTATTATAAGCTATGTTTTATACTGTCTTCAGTTAATCTGTTGTAGTTGGACATGACTGCATTGGCACTCGTCCTTACACAACAGCTTTAAATCCTCCTGCACTATGACCTCTGTCAATTTGAGACTCAAAAAATTTAGATTTTTGGGTCGTTTTCTGTGCCTCTGCAACCCATTTGTTTACATTTGGATTAAGGATTGTTTCCTCAAGGTCTTATTAAATAATCATCATCTTTCTGTCAGTCAGCAGAGTCCAACATACCAGAGTTTATTTTTTAAAGCTTCTTTTTCAGGGTCATCCTTGTAGGACACCAGCTAGCTACTGTATGTGTTTGCAATGTTTTGATTTGGATTTGGGCTCAAGACCTGTGTTGCATTTCATTTTCTCTCACTAATTTTTCCTGTTACTCTCTATACTTTGTGCTCTCTGTTAAAGCACAAATTCCATAAAAAAAATCATAAAAAAAACAAAACTACAATTAACAATAGAATAAAAATAATTGTAAAAAATAATTATAATAAGAAGTATTTGAAGAATAGAAAATACATTTTATGAAAAATCTCTTCCCTCTATATTATTTTTGCCCTCCTCTTCCTGAGAATCTGTGCACACCATTCTTGGCCTTAGTAATATCCATCAATTATGTCTCATTCACTGTCACTGATATTCAAGAATGTATCATTTTGATATGCATGCATGCTTTATCCATGCTATATCTATATCTATATATCTCTTGTGGATTTTATCTTCTTATGTCTCTTTGTTGCCTTACTTGCAGGTTGCGGTAGCGAGGATGCTAAGCACGCAACAAGTGTACGCTCTGAAGATCATGAACAAGTGGGATATGCTGAGGCGCGGAGAGGTAAACACACGCAAACTCAAATACTTACTTGCATTTAAACTTGGAGGTTTGCCAACTGCTTCAAAAGATTGAAGCAGTTGGCAAGCTGTTTTGTATGCTGAATTCAGAAGGAACGCATCGTGCTTCAACTTTACCTTCCTTCAGTTGTTTCCAGGTTGGTTGGTGTTGTATCTGTCCTTCTTTTTGTTGCTGCTATCCATTTGTCTTTTTGTCTGTGTTGTGCGTAGACAGCGTGTTACCAGGAGGAAAGGGAAGTTTTGCTGAAGGGTGACAGACGTTGGATCACTGAGTTGCACTACGCCTTTCAGGACGACAACTACCTGGTATATATGAACCAATCAGTTCTGCTATTGTAAATGTACTTGGAAAAATGTCCTGTAGGTCTACGACATCAGCTCTAGCTCATTTCTCTTTCTCTGTATCCTCACCCGTCCATCCCCTGCTCCCTCAGTACTTGGTGATGGACTACTATGTGGGGGGCGACCTGCTGACCCTGCTCAGTAAGTTTGGAGACCGGATCCCTGAGGACATGGCTCAGTTCTACCTGGCTGAGATGGTCATGGCCATTGACTCCATCCACAGACTGGGTTACGTGCACAGGTAGTCCGCCACATAGGAAAAGAGCTTAGACGTTACTTCTTAGAGAATTCCCGCCCCCATCCGCTGATTTATTCATGTCATGATTATCCATCATTGTCTCAGTTGAAACTAGCTTAGATGAGAAATGGTTTACTTTGTTTGAGTGGACATATTCCTACTACTTTGATTTTATTGAGCCAAATGATGTCAAGAACATTGGACATCAGCGCTATCTGGTTTATCTTAATTTTTCAAGGTAAAAGTGGATCTAATCACCAATTTTGGTGGTGTAACGGAAAAGTATTATAACAAGTAGTGTAACGAATTACTGCTCCCAGGGAGTAATACTAACTACAAATATCCTATGCTATGTTCTTCTTAAGTAGTGAAATCTGGAGATGCAAAAACTCCCTGTATCTTCCACAGAGACATCAAACCTGACAACATCCTGCTGACAGCGGAGGGACATATCAGACTGGGGGACTTCGGTTCCTGTCTGAGGGTCCTAGAGGATGGGATGGTGAGGGGCCCCCTGAGTAATGAAAAATTATTTTCTGGGAGGAAAAAAAGACTGTGCCAAAGCTTGCAGCAAACCATGTATTAACCTGTCACAATGTCAGGCAGGAGGGATATTACAAATTTTTGGGAATGCAGATCATATGTCCCCTTGATAGATTTGTCTATTGATTAATTGGTGTGGTTGATTTAATACAATTGTTGTTCTTAGAGTCACATTGTCATGGATGCTAACTGAATCTCTTTGTATTTGTTGTTTTTACTTTGGCAAGAAGTACTTTTGTATTTCACACCAGTTTTTTTGGGAGATTGGCCCATTGGTCAACTTCCTCATTAACTGATGACAATATAGACAATATAGACAGATATAAACTTGGTGTATTACTTTAACGAGCTTTATCAACTACAACTATCACATCCACAACATGCTACATTGAATAAATGATAGATATATGGAACAATACATGCATTCCCTAAGTTCAAAGTCCTACTTCTGAAAATCCATATGTCTATTGATTTCTTTGCAGGTTCATTCATCCCTGGCAGTCGGGACCCCTGACTATTTGTCTCCAGAGATTTTGAGGGCAGTAGAGGGAGGGGGAGGCTACGGTCCTGAATGTGACTGGTGGGCTTTGGGCATCTGTGCCTATGAGATGCTGCTGGGGACCACGCCCTTCTTCGCAGAGTCCATCTCTGAAACATATGCCAAGATCATCCACTTTCAGGTTTGTGCTCACACTGATACAGAGTCGACAAACAAGCAATTGAAATTGAGAATGTTAGGGATTTGAGAATTTAAAGGAGTAGTAGTAGTATAGACAGCAGCCATGCAATATATTTATCCAAACTCAAGGAACATTTTTGGTCCTTTTTTTGTAATCCCCAGGAGTATTTTGAGTTCCCTCCATCTGGCCCAGAGATTTCAGACGAGGCTCGCTCTTTCATCACTGGCCTCATCTGTGAGAGAGAAGTTCGTCTGGGGACTAAAGGCTCCAGTGATTTCAGGAGCCATCCCTTCTTCTGTGGACTAGACTGGGGTTCCCTGCATAAACTCCCTGCCCCCTTCCTGCCTGAAGTATCTAACGCAACCGACACCTCCAACTTTGACATTCTGGACGACTGTCTGAGTGAAATGGTATTGCCTTTAGCGAATGCAGCTCTACATGTGATGCACACATGATAGAGCCTAAGTTGTGCCTTAAGGGAAATAACTGCTTGTACTGCGAGCAACTTGGTTGATGGTCACTCTATTTTGACATATTGTGGGCAGTGCAAGAGGCCCCAACTGCATTTATGTAGTGGTCTGCAGCTACAAAGTTCTGACCAAGAAAAATAAGCTATGTTTTTATACAAATTATGTAATTTTTGCTGCTTTGGTATTGCCTTTCATGAAATTGCATCTTTAACATAGCTAAATAGCAAGCAGAAATTAAGTAGCATTGATCAAAAATAAACAGAAACAACTCAAAATGACTTCAGAGCTTACCATGGATCCCAACAAAGGATGCAACCGTTCTCCAAGCATCGTTTTTGAGACTTTTATTCCTGTACTCTTTCAAATTAAAGTTGTAGAGAACTTGGAAGCTTTGAAACTCCTAGTCTATTTTGCACTTGCCAAGCAGAACTATTGTACATGAAATGAAACCACATCGGTAGGGAAACAAGGAAGCATGGAAATCTGATTGGCTGTTGATGGCCAATGACCACGAAAAGTTAAGCCAAGGCCAACTTTTCTCAGCTGACAAGCTTGTTGACCATGCAACTCTCTCATCAACTCTATAGGAAATGAATGGACTTCTGGTAACTTGTTGATCGTGTTGCTCGCAGTGTGCCAGCATGGGAACGATTTAGGTCACTCACTTAAAATGACATTGACTGGTGGTTGTTGGTATGAAAATTAGGCATATGAATTTGCAATGTTGTGTTGTGTCCTGCAGGAGACGCTGTCTGATGTAATGGACAGGGCTCCAATTGGCGTACACTTGGCTTTTGTTGGATACTCTTACACAGCCACCAGGTGATTTTAAATTCATGTATCACGTGTTTCATGTCCATCCCAAACCACTGAGGTTAACTTTTACATAGAATCATCATGAGTATTGTTTAATCGGTCTTTCTCTTATAGCCAGACGGGTGCCATCGACCGCAGTCGAGACATCATGATGCAGATTGACCACAGGAGGCTTAGGGAGTGTGAGAGGCTTTATTCCCCAGAGAAGCTGGTGAGAAGGCCATTATCAGCCCAAAGAGTCTATACTAGTCAAGAGACTCCATATGTCCATTTGTCAGGTGTCATGTCTTGAATATATGATGTGTAGCATTTGTTAGACAGCTATGTATGCTTGTGATATGTGTTCTTTCCGATTACACTCACACTGTGCCTGATATCTAAGTGTGGTGTGGGTTTCAGAGTCAAGTGTGGCAGCTCAGAGCCACTCTGCCAGTTGACCTGCCCGCCCTGCTGGAGCTCCCTCTAACCCTGGAGCAAGGCACTACGGCATCCACCCACACCACCACAGAGGAGGAGGAGGAGGAGACCGACCAAATATCAGGACTTGATGAAGACTTGCACAGGTAGCGTCTGAAAGGCTTACTAAAAGGGAAAATCCACACTAATGGATTTTTGGATATAGCCTTAAAACGTAATTTTTTTTTCATTTTTCTACCATGACAGTGGTTGAAAAAGAGGTGAAAAGACACCTCCTTTGGTCTGAGGCAACTCATTTGAAGATGTTTGGCCTTTCATTTTGTATCTAATCTGGCCTTAAATGAATCCACTAGCCATATCCAAATGGAAATGTATTCCACACCACAAAATGCACACATAAAAAAGCAATGCCATGTCAAAATAGATCATTAAAAATTAAGATTTTGCAAATATTTACTTTATAGCACAAATCTTAATATTCAAACTTAAAGGAAAGGTTCAGGGTTTGTAGAATCTGGATTTCTAGAAACAAATAACTAGTGAAGTCTGATCTTTGGACATCCAAAAACTTTTCACACCAGAGATTTGTCTGTTTACTCTCATACACATATAATTACTCTCAAAATCGCATATAAATCCTTTCAAACAATGCTATTACCTGCTATTACCAGCTCTGAAAGTATATGGCATGGCTTGCCTGCAGTAAGAATCGTCCCACATGAAACTATGGGAAGGTTTCTGCGGGGAAAGTTGGGAATGTAATGGTGCCAACCCTCTGAGGAACGAGGCCTTTGAAGTCAAATTCCTGGGTCACTTGAAGGCAGCACTAGAGTGGACATTTGGCATACTTGTAAGCAAAATAAAACCTCAGTGTATAAATGTAGTTACTGCTGTTCACGTGAGACAAGACTAAAAGTGGCCCGATGTTATATTTTAAGTCAGTAACTCTCATTCTGTTGCACTTTTGTCTCTTGCGTCTTGCTTTGGGGAGAATCATACGTGTTCCATATAGTAAACAGGAGAATTCTGTATGTGTTAGAGTGGATTGCGATCACATTGCATCATTCCCATTTCACCGCACTTGGCTGTAAAGTAAAGCAACAACGAGAAGATACGATGAACCTTTGAAACCTCACATTCTTTCCCTCTTTCTTCACCAGACGGTTACAGGAAGCAGAGAGGAGATACTGCGAGCTGGAAAAAGAGATGGAGAGACTGAAGGGGGAGATCCAGGACTGGAGGGCCCCCAAGGAGACAGGCAAGGGATTAACACCATGCTTCCTCATTGCATCACCATCATCATCACCATCAGTCCTCTCATAGTCATTTATTCTATGCAGCCTGGATTGTTCCCCTCCATTTCACTTTTTATTACGTGCAGTTATGCCATGACACATTTATGACAACTTGAAGTATTGTAATAAATGTGTCATAAATGTTTTATGAATGTCTCATGGCATAAATGTGTCATGGCACATTTATGACAACCCACAACCGACCTGATAAGTTTTGTCATAAATCTGGCAATATAGCTGATACTGTGGCACCATAGAAAGTGTCATTGTGAGATAATTAAGAAAGCAATCATGGTATGATGGGCATAACCTGACAATAGTTCCTCATAATATTACAGTAAACCTCTATGGCATGCCAAAGTGCAACAATCAACAATGAAACAGGTGTTTTTAGCCTAAGAATCACCAAATGTCCATGTGAATTCATGAAAAAGCAATGAATCCATAAGAAAACACAGAGAGCCAAGGCCATATAGAGGTAGGGATGTGGCTTCCTTTCCATTTTGCCATTACCAGTTTGACCCACTTGATAAAAAAAAATACCTCTAAGTCTGTTTTCAGAATGCCAGGTATTTGTGTAACATGACCTAATCACACAGACATCCACACAACCACAAGGACTACTTTACGGCCCTCGCTCTCTTAAGAACAACATAAATGGGAGGTGGAATGAGTTCCAGACAATATGAGCCACTCTGAATAAACACTGCGCTGCACAGCCCCAGCAGCATCTGCTTATGTTGGAGCCCTCAGTCAGAACACGGTGATAAATATCCACTCTAAGAATAGCCTTGGTATGCAGGAGCTTGGTTGCCCATTTCCATAAATCAATACAGTGTCATGAGCTTTTTAAAGATGCAGCGTTGAGGGTCTTCCTGCCGCCGGACTGATGGATGAAAGTTATGAGTAACGACCGCAACTCCCGTTTAACGCAGCAGCATGCGGAAAAACAAAAAGCACGTACCTCGCTCCACAACACGAAAGTCGGCGGCTTACCTCAATCACCCCTTCCTCATCGCTCTTTCTCTCTCCCCTTTCGCACTCACTCACTCACCCACTGACTCACGCGATCATGCCTTTCATCACCGCAAATGTGTTGTTTTTTTTGGTTCGGTCTTTTTCTTTTTGTTATCACAAATCTGGCTGGCCCAGCAGTGCACCCCCAAGGCTGAATGCCTGCAACAGCGCCGCCGCTCTGATGTTCCTCTCTCTCCTCCAATCACAGAGCTGAGTATCTGCCCAGCATCTCTTGCTCTGCCTGCCCACTGTATGGACGCACCAGGGGATGTAAGCCTATCTTTACTCCACTTTCAATATTCTCTTTTTCTGCCTGAGATGGGGGAAAAAAACACACTTTTAACCTGTTTGATTGTCTAATTCATTTGCAGAAGCTTTGTCGCTGTTGTGTTAGTAACCAAGGCCAGGCTTGCTAAGGGAGCAAACAGAGCATTTCTATGTATGTCATGAAAATAGAGGTGTGCAACTGTAGGCCAAGCCCTTACTCAACAGGCCAGCCTCTATTTATGTTGCTGCTAAGCAACATAACATGTTCACTGGCCTGACTTAAATGTGTTACAGAGGGAGAGAGCGCCCCCTGCCTGCCATTACCCACTGGTGATTCCACTACACCGCCACCTGCTCCTGTTTCACAGGGTATGGACACAACTAATGAAGTAGTTATCCAACATTTGGTTCAAAGTTGGTTCCAGAGTTGGGTTCAAATGATTTGAAGGCCAATACCAGTACCAATGCTGGTGCTTTTTAACTGAAGCAGATCACGTGAATATTTTTCCAATAATGCTTATATTTTGTGCTGATATTCAATTTAAATATCAGCATTTTCATGCACAAAAAAATTCCAAAACAAAAAATTGATAAAGTGTTTCCCCCAGAATTGTATAAGCCTTTGAAACTGCATTTAGACATCATGCGACACTAAAACCTTCCATTGAAACCCATAGTAATAATAGTACTGATAATACATATTCATGCATACCTGTGGAATATGATCAAAATGTTGTGTTATACATGCATCATATCCATCATATCAGAATCACAACACTGAACATCCGGCCAATATCCGATTCTTAATAAAAGGCCAAGGTTGGCCACATATACCGGTTTGTCTATCCCTAATCAAGAGAAAAAAACCTTCTTATTCTGTGTTTCTCTGTTTTTCCATGACTGCCTCAAATTTTCAAAACCAATTTTTCTCCACCTCCCACCTATGGGAGAATAATCTCTCCTTTCCCTTCCAGGTTCGCTTGCCACAGGTGAGGAGTGAGTCGTACCTGCTGGTGTGTGCAGAAGGTGGGGAGCTCCAAGCCTGGGAGAGACACTGTTACACCGAGCTCTCCTGATCGCACCTTAGGGTGTCACCCGCGGACCTCTCCTATTAGAACAGGACTCGGGACTTTTGCCCCTGCTCTACGGTCACTCCCTGCCCCCCTGCTCAGCCTCCTCAGCTTCCCGAGAAGAAGGAAAGTGGGACGGAAAAAGGTTCAAACAAGAGCTGCTGGGGCATATTTACTGTATAGGAGGTGACTGTTTCATAATTCCGCCTGGTGGATTTTCCCCATGGTGATGTTTTCCGGTTGATAAGGTGGGAAAGGCAGGTCAGACCACTGGAAGCTGTGGAATGGGTCGTTTAACGAGGAAGAGGAGGAAATGATGAAGGACATATGCTGGACTACTGTGCCTTCTGACCAGATTAAAGTGGCGATAGAGATGCACTGAGAAAAGAGTGTGACAATGCCAGTGATGATGATGATGATGATGTGGATTTGAGTGACACAGAGAGGGGCCAGTGAGATCCATGAGCATACTAGACTGTACTGGTGCATTTAGTTGTTACAGTGAATATGATTTTTCTCTTATATCCTGTATTTGCACCTAGGGGTGGTTTGTACTTGTTGTGTTGCACTACTATAGGCATGTTTTTGTTGTGCCTGTTTTAGTATTCAAGAGGTTCATAATAACTATCTGGCTTTTTGGTATTTTAATGGTTTATGCATATTAACTTAGGGCCATACCTACATGGGTTATTCAGGTGTGCAGCATGATTAAAGGAAGACATAGGAAGACAAAGGAAGATATAGTTAGACAAGAAGACAAGAGTAAAAGAGATGAGGGATTTTGGTTCAAATGCCAAATTGCAGGGTGTGGTGGGAGCATTCATTTTCATTAAAGTGATAATTCACGGGATTCTTGTTTTTCCTGATTTTGGCGACACCATTGGTGATAAGCAGTCATTGCTTTGGTGTTTTGCACTCACTGTAGGCACTAGCCCAACATAATAATAAAGACACTCAATGCAGACTAATAAACGATAGTGAAACCCCCAGTCCCCTCTGATCTTGGAGTGTTTTTCATCTTTGGAAGGCACTCTAGTTTTGGTTCAGTTGTTGCTTCTGTAAATGTTTAGAATTGTGTCAGAATGCTCAGTTTAATTCAAGTCAAAAAAAAAAAATATAGAGGACATTTAACAAACAGGCTGGTCACAAAGTGCTTTACAAAAAATTACAGAAAAATTATAACATGAAATAACAATCACAGAGTCCATGATATGGGGCCAGAGCTTCTGTGTGTGTGTGTGTGTGTGCGCGCGCGTGCGTGTGTGCATGCGTGCGTGTGTGTGCAAGTGTGGGCAACACCAGGACAGCCCAAAAGAGACGAAAGTAAATTGACAAAGTAAATGAAAGACTGCAAGGAAGGGAATGAAGGGAAATGAATGGCTGGTATGGTGGTATTTACGGCAGGTTGTAATATGCACTAAATAAATGGGTTTTGACTTTGGACTTACTGGTCTTATTGGTCTTAATACTGAGACGCTATCAAAACAGCCACCTTCTCTGACACATCACAAAATTTGTTTGCTAACCTAACCCTCTCTCTAGGTACAAAACATGGACCTATGCTTGCAACTAAGTTGCACAGCTACAACATTGACATGAAAATGTTCTCTTGTCAAGCAATTAAAATAATATATATGATACCTAATTTACTTAATAGAAGAACACTCACCGAGTGAATGCGTGTGGTCATCTCCATGTTTGCTTTAGTTGCACCAATGACTTAGCAATCCCACCTCACCTCACCACAACTGTTTTTGCAGGAAGAACCTCAAAAACACCATGTAGAGACATTTATGGTTCTTTGTGTAATGATGCTACTATATAGCACCACTGTCCACGTCAAAACATGACCATGACCATGTTATCAATCATCACAGGGTGCACAATCTCCCCTCTAGTGTTTATTATGGCAATGGAGATAATCATGACCCATGAAAATGGGTTATGGGTGGGGAACGGCTACAGGAGGGTGTTCAGCTCTCACCATGACTGATATGACAACTATAGCTACAACAGCGCTCTGTACACCCTGTATCTGGCTGCTTCCCAAGTTTAACCTAAAATGGGCTGGGATGAAAGTAAACCTATGCAAATCAGGAAGCAGCTCTATTGTTCAGGGGAAAGCAACAAACGATTCCATATTTCTGTAGAGGACATTTCATCAACAGTGTAGAAGCTTAACAAAAAGCTTAGGCATGGTGTTACACAAACTTCAAGACACCATCTTTAAAATGTTGGAGATCTGTTTCAGTTTGTGATACTTCTTGAATTCTGGCGATTGAATTGATTGGTTGGTAGCTGGTTGGTAGTAGCTTTCACACCACACCAAAAAGTCCTGAACAACTGATTGTTTGATAAAAGGTGCATTTATATGCTAGTATTGTGGTATAATAACAACAACAATAAGAATAATTTTTTCCCATTATTTTTATTTTTATTTTTATAGTAAGCGACACAGAGAGCAAGCTCTTATTTTCAGGTCTACCCTCAGGTCAAATGTGTATTTCTTATCAGCAAGAATTTAAAAAAAGATGTAAGTACAGAGAAAATGCATAATTAGAGACTATATATAAAACATTATTAACATTAAACATTATTAATTATTAAAACATATAAACATTTTAAAAACACAACATATATAAATAGCCTAGTAAAAAGTGCAGTAATATGCAAAACAATTGCGGCATTACAAAAAAATGCACATTATGAACTGGTGATCTAAACTTGGGGTGGTACAGATATATTGACAGATATCAGAGATGATTGTACAACACAAATACTTTTTTGAAAACTAATAAAAGATTCAAATTTGATTCAATGTACCATGAAGCTGTACAACATTGTCATTTAACAGTGATGTGCATCTCTTTCTTTTAATAAGAAGACAATGCTAAGGCACAAAGAAATCTATTCAAAATGACTGCATCTCATTTTAGCTACACCCCACCAGAGAAGTCCATATTTAAACTCAGGCTTAGCTGATAACTTCAGCAGCATTAGAATCAGTCTTACATGTAGTACCCAGGGGTTGAGTACAGCAGGTAGGGGTTGAGTTTACGGTCAGCTGGTGCAAAGCTGCCGTTCTCATGGGCCTGGCGGCGGTAGTACCGGCGCAGGGCGGGGCTGCCGGGGTGGCACTGCCGCACATGGAGGAAGTACTCGTCAGGCCGGTTGGAGGTGTAACCACAATCCTCGCACACGAAGATCTTGGAGCGTCGCTGGCGGTAGGCGTACTGCTGGTGGACGCCGTGGATCTTCCTCATATGGGACTCCAGAGAGCAACGCTGTGTGAAGGCTTTCTCGCATAGTTCACACCTGTAGGGGCGGATACCTGCAGCAGGAGAAGAGAAGTGGGTGGTTTTTGTGTGTGCGTGTACATGCAGGTATGTACTTCGATTATAGAGGCTTAGTTGCATCACAATACTGGTAGTCTGATACCGATAGTCTGATAAAGTAAATTTGTTTTCAAATTTGTTGTTGTCCTTAGCCCTTGCTTGCCCCTTTAATTGGTCCAAGTCCCTACTCTGGTTTTTGGTTTTGTTTACAGTAACAACATTTAACAATGCAACTGATATTTAATGTTAACATGTAACTACTAGCCACTAGTTATGTTAGCTTCTACTATGCATTAGCTCATTTGCAAATCAGATGTGTTCACAAGACAGTAATGGTTAGCTGAGCAGATATGGGTAGCTAGCTAACAAGCTAACATTATCTAAACACAAAATTGATCAGATGTATCAGTGGGGAAATGATCACTTCTCAGTCAAAAACAGCTAGCACAGAAATTAACTGTCTATTGCAGTCTGTTGAGATGGCCAAGTCATATGTTTAGAAATCAGCTGTTCATAGTGACTTTGGCCCAAGAGCTGAGGACCTCCAACATGGCCACCACAGGATATGTTATGTCACCTGAAAACCCTCAAAGGCCCTTCCACAATCAAACACCTGAGGGGAATCCTTCGATTAAAGTTTTGGTATGTCTTTTTGTCTTCATGTTGCTATACCATCTAGGGAGGGCTTCAATTGTTTTAATGTTTTTTTCTTTGATATGTGTGTGTGCATGCATCCCTCACCTGTATGTGTGCGCATATGCCTCTTGAGGTCAAAGGTATCGTTGAATCCTTTGCCGCAGAACCGACAAGGGTGTCTCTTCACCAGGCTGTGGCACTTGAGGTGGCGCGTCAACATGCGCTGCAGGGGGAATACCTTGTGACACACCGAACACAGGAAGTCTCCTGAGCTGGGGGACGCACGGGGGCGGGGCTAGTAGAGTGAGAGATGTGGGGGTCACAACACTGCTGTAAACGTATTGATTAGGAAAGTGAAAAAAAAACAACGTACTTGGGCAAACCTTATAGGTGAAAAATGCAATTTAATAAACAAATTATTAGTTTTGTGAAATGACGGTCAGATTTGTTAAAAAAATAAAATAAAATCCTAGAATTCCTAAATTTCTGTTCATTAGGGATTCAAACTGAGCAAATTGTGCTTTAGTAAGCAATTGATATTGACTGTATTTTACAATATGGTTTTGTTAGGAACCACAATTGACAGTAAAAGCCAGCCCACAGGAGATACAGTATATATTTCACAAACAACTCTGACCCTACCTTAGCTCGGCTGGCCAATGCCAGTGCATTGGGGTGGTAGAAGGGGCCCTGGGGCATCAGGGTGGACCAGTCCTGGGCTGTTCCAGGCCCTGGCCCTCCTGGTCCTGCTAGTGGTACTGGCACTCTTATTTCTTGTGCTGTCCCAGGTCCTAAGGCAGTTACTGGCTGAGGGAGAGCGGCAGGCTTTGGGGCATCAGGGCTGCTGAGTATCTGTTCCGTAGCATTCTCACTCACTAAAAGGGATCAAAGAAAACTTCAGTTGTCTAACATTAGTAAATTAACAGGTTCTACTGAATTATAACTGATAATTGACACACAGTCTGTCACTACTAGGGTTAATCCAAATAGTATGTCTTTACTTACTCCTTTACATTTTTTAATTTGAAATAATCCAATGATGAATCAGCAGTGAAACAATGACAATAAAATTGATAGTACTTTGTCTTGATACTCTTACCTACTATAGTATCTTCTTTCCAGTCCATCTGCTCCGGCTCTTTCCATCGCCACGCACCATATGCCGCCTGTTTCTTTTTGACAAGGAAAGACCTTGGCATCCTTTGCTTTCTCTCGTTCTCCTTCTTTTGCTTCTATATCTGCTGATCTACCTCTTATCTGACCCTCAATTTACAGTCCTTGCACTCAAATGCCACACTGCTTTTAGTTTGTGATCAGCTACTGTGAAGGACCAATCGAGAAATCACCTTGCCTCGCCCTCAACGTCCCGTCCTCATCCTTCGACAACCAGCCAACAAGGTAGCCCAACAAAATCACAGCTCTCATTTCCATAACACTCTCTTGGAAGAGTGGTGAAGGTTTGGAGGTGGGGGGTGGGGGGTTGGGATGGGGAGTGTTTTGACTGGTGTACACCTGTGTTGACTGTGCGCGTGCGCCGCTTTAACTGGTCCCCCACTGGTTTTGCATGTCAGGCAGTGAGAATCCGGGGGCCTTCGCATTCAAGTGGCCCTCGGCATGCAAATTTGGGCCCCGGACCAAGCCCTGGCCCCAGACAAAGGGCACGGTCTGAGTAACAGGAGCATGCACAGAGGAGCCACAACCTTAACTGCTAGGTAAATCAGCCCTGTCTCTTTTTTTTTCGCCTCTTTCTGTTTCAATTGTTCGGTGGGATTACGGAGCTTCTAAAAATGCAGACAAAGGCCATTCAAAGGCATTGAAAAGATGTCAAGCATGTACTGTTTGCTGTTGACTGTGTCGTTTACATAAATGCACATACATGATGGATCTTTCTGGTGTCACAACTAGACTATTTTGTTTTTAAGAAGGCGAATTAAGATGCCCACAACTCTCAAATCTACAGCAATGATTATCAATGTATTACTCAGGCATCCATACATCTCTGTCTAGCAATTGCACCACCAAAGAATGAGAAGTTTGAAATGAAACTTCTCAGCCTTGTCTAATGGTCTGCACGGCCAGTAAGAAAAGAGTGCGTGCACGAGAGGAAATGAACTCCACGCATCTTATTTCACTGGATTCTGCATGGCAAATACAGATGCAGCCAGAGACTAAACCCCATCATGCAAATACCAATAGAGGTCACTCCAAGAACACCGCAGCTCATCCGGAGAATCATGAACAGTACAAATGTGTTTCAGCGGCAGGCGCTGCCTTGGTAGTACATTCATTTATGTACTGTATGTATGTATGTCCGAAATTTGAGCAGCATTTTCCAAAGTTAGAACAATAGCTATTAGGCATCTTTATTTGCCCACTGAATAGATGAATGGTCCTCAAAATTTTTCATACCAGGGAACCCATTCGCTGTGGAACCTCACCTGACAAACACGCTCATTGTAAGTTGCTCTGGATAAGCGTGTCAACTAAATGCCTAAAAGGTAAATGTAAAATGTATGTATGTATTCGTTGTTTTGTTTATTTATTTATTTGAGGGAAGATAAAAGTCAGAATGTTACTTCTGTAAGTGTGAATCTGTTCATGTGTATGAGTAAAACACTCCTAGTGCTTTTTGGTATTAACAAAATTCTCTTAATACTGAGCTATGATAGAGTTTGTAGTGTTAGCGTTTCCTATAGTGCCTGCAGGAGACTGTTGACTGTACTGTGTGTTGCTGCCCTCCGGAGCTGCGCTCTAACTGTATGCAAAGTACCAGCCTGTGTGCTGCAGCATGGAAATCAAATGGTAAAAAGGCAGCTCCACTTTACTTTACACACACAGATGGTGGAAATTCTCTCTTGTGACTCTTCAAAAATACAAGACAGAACTACTGGCCCTTTAAATGACTGCTGTCTAGACAAGAGTTATTTGTCCATTGACTTGATTTGGAGATAAGTTACACATGTAGGCTTTGCAGATTAGGACAAATGAAAACAGATAAGAGGAATATTTGTTGAAAGAAGGATGTCCTGGTGCAGTGATTTGTGGGGTACACCAGGGATCCTTGAGGAGCACCCCAGTAAAATGAAATCTTGTTTAAAGGTGCTATGTGAAGCATTTTAACATCAATAAATCATAAAAAGTATATTTACCATAAACAAACAAAATCATTGCTAAGAAGACTGGCACTCTACACTGCATTTTACACTGCCAACGGGTCAGATTTTGTGAGAAATCTGCTGAATTGCTTTATGGCATGTAACAACGCATTATGTAATAACACCGCATTATGTAATAACTCGACAAAATGTAATACATTTTCACTTCATTATGTAATAACACTCGCATTTTGTAATAATCTGCCGCATTTTGTAATACACAGCCTGAACGCAATATGTAATAAATTTCCCCGCATTTTAGTTTTTGTAGTGACTTAAGAATCGGGGTGATGTGGTCTGACCTTTTGGTCCCTGTAAGAACTCTAGCAGCTGCATTTTGAATAAGCTGAAGCTTTTTGATGGTCTTTTTGGGGAGCTTTGTCAAAAGACCATTGCAGTAGTCTGTTAGAAATAACTAGAAAAGGCTACATTTTCTAAAGAAAATTTAAGTGTGCTTGCCGCCCTTGCAATGCCCCTGCCCTTAGACTTAGCGTTCACTAGTTTTGCTAAGCGGTGCAGCATTGCAGTTGTTAGCATGTCGGTCCGTAAATCCGTAAACCATTTGTACTTTGTCCAAACTGTGTCTGATCACAAAGAGTTTAAATAATAATGTCCTAAAATATTTTTTTATTTCCTTTATTTAAACAGGTAAGTCCCATTGAGATCGAGATCTTGTTTGCATGACAGACTTGTGTACACAACTACAAGAAAACAAAACAACAAACAAAATCCAAGACAAGTTATTTCCAGACCATCCACATGCAGACAAAATAAGAAAGTCTACTAAGAAAAACAAGAGCAATCCCTATAAAATGCATCACCCAGCAGCACCCTAATCAAGCACTGATAAAAAGTGTTGCTTATACAATCTGCATCCTACTACTCATGGTAAGGCATTGCTTATTTCCAAAACAAAGAAACCCAGTTGAAATTTTACTTTCTTAGTCAGTTCATTGACATGGGTTTAAAAGACAATTTTTCGGGCTTGATTTCTCCTAGACGCCGGCCAGCGTATACGGAGCCATAGCGGACGATTAGTCAAAATACTTCGCTCCCCCGCTCATTGGACCGTTCTGCTGACGTCATCGTTGCGTCGCCTCAGAGGCAAGCGGACGTGTGTGAGGCCAGTCTTTGTCTCACAGCGTTGTCAACGCCGTTTTGTGTGTGTGTGTGTGTGTGTGTGTGTGTGTGTTGGTTGAAGGAATGGCATGTGCCTAATCGTGAATATCTGAAAAACCGTATAATAGATCTCGTGGAAAAGTAATAGGACAGTCCTTATGAGTCACACACGTAGAGCGGCCTCTCAACCATTTCGGGCGGCGGATGAGCTCCAGACGGCAGATTCTTCGTGAAGCACGGGGAATCAGTCGCCCGCCCGGCTAGAACGAGAGGTCGCCCCCCCCCGCGTCTCGTCTCCGACGGCGGGCTTGAGTTCTCGCCGGGCAGCGTATACGGAGCGAGAGCGGACGATGTTTCAAAATACTGCGCTCCCCCGCTCATTGGACCGTTCTGCTGACGTCATCGTTGTCTCCTCTGTTATTGTGAGGTTATAGCCTATTCCAGTTACAAAGCATAGCGTCACGGCCACATGAGCGACTATAAAGCTGCGCGCGAATGTAGGTGTGATCATACTCTTCATGATCACTGGGTGTTCAGGCCTACCAGCATTGTATTTACTTTACTTTATTTATATTGATGCAATATTGATTCTCACGTTGCCGTGGGTATGTAGCAACTTTGTTGATATGCTAGTGGCTTGTGTTCCCGTGCAACCTAGAGCATTCACGTGATTGGCCAGTGTCAATTTGTTGAGCCAATCACAGTGAGGGGCTGGTCTATGGTCCTCTGCATAATGCTGTAAATGCAGCAAAGCTCGCCATAGTCTGTAGGTCTCCTCACCATGGCAGACTACAGTATTCGCGTTTTGATCGTCGGGAGCTCGCTGATTGCCAGGCTGCAGGCGCATTTAGCAGCGTTTGAAGTGGACCAGAACCTGGGGATGAGTTGCCATGTCACCTGGAACGGTAGAGGCGGTAGACGGTGGGAGCAGCTGCTGCCTCTTCTCCGCTCGGCGCGGGCGGCCACCCGCGACGACCCAGATGTGATGGTAGTTCACCTCGGCGGGAACAGCATCGGCATGGCAGGGAACGACAGGCTCAGTTTGATGTGGCGGATGAAGTCGGATATCAGGGAAATCGACTTGTTGTTTCCCAACACTAAGTTGATGTTCTCGGACATCCTCCCTCGCTGGAACTGGAGGGGTCAGACCGCTGCTAGCGGGTACGGCCTCGAAAGGACCAGGCGGTGGCTCAACGGGGTCATGTTTGGCTTCATGTCAGACATGGGTATGGGGTGCATTCAGCATCCCAACAGTGGCATGGATCATTTGGGTAGGGATGGCACTCACCTAAATTTAGAGGGGAATAGAGTGTTTCTATAAAACATTTGCACAGCTCTGGCCTTCGAGCTCCACTGATCTTACACGCTGTTTGCCCTCAAAGGCTCTTTTAAGAGCCACCCACTGTCTAATAAAGAGCATTAACCTACTAGAAAAGGCTAAATTTTCTAAAGAAAATTTAAGTGTGCTTGTCGCCCTTGCAACGCCCCTGCCCTTAGACTTGGCGTTCACTAGCTTTGCTTTGTAGGAGGAGTAGCGTGCCAAACTTTTTGGCGGAAAAATAATAAGTATGTGAGATAATAAGAGTGTGCTCTGCCTACGGCAAGCACACTAAAAACGTGAATGAGTTTTTCCAGGTCGGCTTTTGACATGAAGTCCCTGAGTTTGGCTGTATTTGTAAGATGATAAAAAGCTGATCTTGTTACTGCTTTTATGTGGCTATTTAGACTAAGATCAGAGTCAACTATAACGCCGGTCTAATTTAATATTTGGGAAGTTTAATTTAGCTTAATTGTTAAAAATATAACACGTGTACAGATGAAGACATCCATTTTGGTTGGTTATTACATAATGCACTGTATAAAGTGCAACTCCCGCATTTTGTAATAACTACCGCAATATGTCATAATTTATTACAAAATGCTGGGAAATGTATTACATATGCGGCAGATTATTACAAAATGCGGGTGTTATTACACAATGAAGTGAAAATGTATTACATTTTGTCATGTTATTACATAATGCAGTGTTATTACATAATGCGTTGTTACATGGCACAAAGGGAGATTGCTTTACAGCACAAAACAGGAAGAGGGCATCTCACCCGAACGTGTTTGGTGCCCGGTTAAAAAAAAAACAAAAAAAACAGCACTCATCTTACATCTTTTGCATTTATTTCAGCAGCATATTACTATGGATATTTCGGCATTACAGCCTTCTTTAACCATTCAGAAACAATGCAATGATTGAATTATATACAGGTGGAAGACATTTTACATTCATCCAACCAGTATACAAGTAACATTACATCGTATCATAAACATCTTTAGGATACTTATTTATATTCTATCACCATGCATTACAATGAATCATTTTGTTTACAGGACATAAGACATGCTCATTCAATGTACTATAATATAATACAATTTTTAATGCACATTTCGCGGTTACCCCATATCATCAGCAAGCAACAGAAGTACATTTTCCATTTACATTTCATAGTGACATATATGAAAACAAAAACAACCTAACTGTAGTTCCTAATTAAGGCCCAGATAGACCCAGAAGACCTCTGTTTGCAACAATAGCAATTCTCTATTTCATCCCCTTTTATGTGGCTGTACTACCTCAATACCTTGGAACCTTCGCTGACTGTTCCCTGATATTGCTCTTGTGTTCTGTAATTGAAACTCTCAATTCTCTTTTAGACTTTCCCGCATAATAGAACCCACATGGACACTTTAACAAGTACACAGTGAACTTTGTATTTCAGCTTATCCTGCCTCTGACTGTTTCTGGATGTGCTGAAGAAGACTGTAATGCCGAAATGTCTGACTAGTGACATGCTGCTGAAATAAATGCAAAAGGTGTTTAAAAATGCTTCATATAGCACTTTTAATTTCGCTATTATTTAATGTGCTGTTTTGAACACTGTAGTAAGACACTCTCCCCACTGTTATTACCAAGGAGAACCAAGTATGAAAAGGTTTTACAACCATTTACTTCATGCTTTAGTGAGCCAATAAAAATGGCCGATAACTATTGTTAATCATTGGCAAATGTGGCTTTGTTTACATGTATGTCCAAAGAAAATTTGCTGGCCTGAGGCACCTACTGTATAATGCACTGACAGTGATGACAGACTGAACGGCTGATTCTCTGGCAGGTCTTATTTGCTTCAGGTGAATGACCAGTCTGAACATGAATAGACAAGAGGCCATGTTAGACTGCTGAATGTGTTTATGGTCTGCCACGCCCTTGTCATTCTTTCAGTTCGAGGGATAGTGAGATGGTTTGGTGTGTATGCATGCGCACGTGTGTGTATGTGTGTGTGAGTTAGCTGGCCAAACTGCAGGCTATTACAGACTATTATTTATACAAGCAAGAGAAGAGATAGAGACAGTTGCCCACTGTTTTACTCATATAGTCTATGTATAGAGTAATTACCTCAATATATCATTCTCAAATTAATTTTGATAGCATAGTATAATGGCTGTAGAGAAATGAGACCATCGGCATGATTGATTAATTCTATGTGTTACCCTCTCTGTTAATTCTCTTTGTCCCAGGGTGCGATTTGGTGTGAAATGTACAGGATTGATTTATGGCACAAAGATAGAGCCTCAACCAAAACAGAAAGAGGATTCACTTTGCATTGCTCTACTTGTCCGCACAGAAACAGAACAGTGCTGCACAGTCCCACAGCGCCTAGCGAACTGTGCAGCATCAACTGTTGCTGTAGTTGAAGTTACTACAGTCCTGGAATCAGGATAACCACATTATTCACCAATGTGTTGTGAAGAACAATAGATCTACTCTACTAGTCTGCTACGCTCTTGTAGGTTAGCTGTCTTTCAGTAGTAGCCTGCAATTAGCCAAAATGTTTTGTTAGCTGCCCAAACTCCACATCTAGAAGGCAAAACTAGATGCTAGCTCAATCTAGTTGTAACTATTTGCCAGCAAAAATATTTTTTGTCAAACAAATATTTTTCAAAATAAAAGTACTTACCAGAATATGCCTTGGGTTTAGCCATTAGCCATTGTGTTTTTATCAGATGTATTGTATGCTGTGTCTCATCTACCACATTTATGTATTTACCTCTTACATCATCAAGTGAAGGAAGTTAATGTTCAATCAATTAAGGTGTGGCTCTAGCTTAGTAAGTGCTATTGAAGCATAGCAAATAATAAGAACAGATAACTCACTACTCCCAGAGGGGCGTTTTCATCCTTGCTTGCACACTCAGTAGCTCCTGTTGGGTGCAACAGAGGGGCGTTTGGTAATTTTTGGGTACGTTTGCTACTTTTCACATGGCAGGTAGACCTAGGTTTGCAGGTTTGGTTGGTTCATATTGTGCAGTGTGGGGGCTGGTTTAATGCAGTGGTTGATAACGCTTGTCCATGATTTGCATTGTCTTGCTCATCAATGTAGATTACCAAAACAAACACAGCATGTTGTTTTAGCCTGGGTGAGTTTCATTCTCAGTAGAGACTCTAGGCAAAACTGTCTGTGCTGTTGATCTAGGCTGCTTTTTAAACCAGGCAAGCTACCTGCTTGGCTGTCGACAGGTTTATTATATTCTGTTCAGTAGTACAGATAGTACCAAACATACCACAGCCGTACATACTCTCACATACAATGAAGAAATCTCATCAGGCTTTGGATGATCTCCTGTGCACTCAGACTTCTAGTGGTAATAACCAAAATCAATCACCAATTTGACCTGTGGTTATTACATGTATCTAAAAAATATTTTCATCTGCAACATTATTTTGTTACAGAATCTGCCATCAACATGCAGTCATTGTTTTTAAATGGTATCACATGCAAATCTTCATGAGAGACATTTGAAATCAAGCACATCTTCACACAATTTGATCCCCAATGCCAAGAAAATGTTATAATTCAACAGAATGTGTATGCCTTGTGATCAGTGGACCAGTCTCGCTCTCATATGGCCTACATTGTTGAAGCTGTGTGCTACTGTAGGAACATGGCATTTGATCGCCCTCTAGTGCTAAAGTGCATTTACTGATAATGATGGAAGATCAGGAGTGGTCGAGGTAAATATAAAATATACTGTACATATCAGAGGTCTGTCAGAAGTCAGAGTGCTTAGTTATGCAGCATAATCATTGTTTTGAATAGTGGGGTGTGTTTCTGCTATTTTGTTATCTGTAGCATTTTGCATTTGGATACTACTGTGTGGAATAGGTGATTCACTTATGGAAGAAAGTCCAGTGTTTCATGGGGAAAAAATCATCACACCCCATAGCATATATAGCTTACAATTATTGCATAAAACACATTTTCTGTGTCCGCTGGCAAGGCTGAATGAAAAGCGCCTTGTATGTTTCGAACATTGCTGTGATGTGTAATGCATAATGGCTGCAATAGCCAAATGAGCTCATCAGACAGTGTTTGAAGACGGATCATGAGAAGCCTAATGAGATTTGGCCCACAAATGTCTAGTTTGATGTTGCCTCTTTTCTGCATAAAGAATCATAAATATTGCCTGCCAAAAAGAAAGAAAGTGAAGTGGGATCTCATCAGAGCTGAAGTGTAAAAACATCTGAGTCTTCAAGATAGAAGACATTATGAATGCAAAGAGAGCTGAGCTTGTTCTGTCTTTTTGGCCCATTTTAAAGGGGTTTGGTTTGTTTAAAGAGGATATTATGTGAAAAAAGCTAGCATGTACAATCCCCTCCAATTGAATACACTTCACTAAAAAGCAGTATGTAAAGTGTAAAGTCCAGTGAGAGGCCACGCCCCTGCAGTTCAGCTCCCCTCCCATTGAACCAGGAAATTGAGCCTATGCGCTCAGTCCCATTCTGTGTAATTGAGCACAGCTTAATTCGGATGTCACGTTTGATTGGCTAAGTGTGGATCATATGTTCTATCATCTCGTCTGTGTTTTCTGACTGTCTAAACCAGCCTGCAAGCTGCCAACAGATATCTGGCCTGTAGAAAGGGATTTTGGCTCACTTCACCATGAGGTAAGAGCTGGAGGATTTGATTTGTGCACATTCTGTTGCAATTATGTTACATGTGAAGGCCAACTGCAATGCCTTTACCATTCCACTATTTGTCATTCTCTTATGGAAGACATTGTAATATTTACCCCAGTTGATGAAAGGGCTCTGCAAGTGATTGATGGCACATGGGAATAAACAAAGAATTGTAAAAGAGAGCTGCAATCACTTTCTATAGCACTTTTGGTTTTTTTCACCCCATGATGTTTGATGTTTATGTAGCACAGCGCTGCTTCAATTCTCTAACCTACATTTTGAATATTTTTCCAGTCCCAGCAGAAGCGCTGGTGTAATGTTGCTGGAAAATGTGGGTTCAATTTCACCGCTCATAAAGGGATTGCTGGCAGATGCAGATGTTGCAAGTAAATAACTTGGCATGCGCTAGAACTGTTTGCATGTAGATCTACAGTAGTAGCTGTAACTTTTCTACTAGACTGTCACTGTATCCTGTCTGTGTCAAGTCTCTATTCACAAGCAGAATGGCATGAAGACTGTGACTGATAACACAAAACATTGACCCTGGGTTCTTAAATTATTCATAGCTGACAGGCTACAGCGCTAATTTCAAACTCTGTGGTCATTTCCATTTCAGCCTGTCTGTGTTTCCTCACTGCCTCACTGAGGTGCTAAGGGTTAACACATTTTCACAGTTATTATAGGTTAGCTCCTTATTATGTTCTATACTGTTTGCAGCCATAGTTGCTGTTTTCAGTGTTTACACCCATTTCCCAGCATCACCATGAATCAGTATTTCAACTAAAGGGGAAACTGTGACCTGGTATGACTTGAGCTCAAAATATTGCACGGGTTATTGTAGTTTTTGTGTTTTTCCATTGAGTTTTATTTGCATATAGTTTTCAATTTTTATTTCAATTTCAGTTTGGTTTTTATTTAGTTTCAGTTCTAGTTTTAGTGGTAGTTTTTTAAAGGTATATGACAGAAGTTCACAACAGGTATTTTGTATATGGTTGCAACAGGTATTGTGTAATACAAACAATAAATCAGAAACTCTATTTAAAATGTATTTACATTAATTTTTCAATTCTTAACATTTTTCAATTCTTTCTCTTTTTTACCATGTGCATAAAGAAAAGGCAACAACTCAAATCATTTCACCTATATGTTTTATTTTATTTTAAGCTGGTTTTAGTTCAGCTTTTATTTTTATTTCAGTTTATGACAATGTTTGTTAATACCTAATTTTAGTTTACGATAATAACCTCGGGTGAGACAGAGGTTTGTGCTGAGACATGAGCAGCTGTTAAAGTGCGACCACCGAGACTTTCCCTCTGATAGAGCAGCAGACGCTGCCTCGCATTAATGCTTCCAGCCAGTGGACCCACCCAAAGTGCCCCTCTGGAGTGGAGTCAGATTCCATGAACACCCATCCCGATGATGATGTGATTACATCATCAAGACCAGGCTCATGTTTCCACTGCAGGAGATGCTACATAGACTGATGGTCCATGGAAATATTATTGGATTGTCTTCCTGAATATATAGAATGATGAGGGGAAATTAGTAAGGTCAACACTATCACACTGCAAAGTTCATAGGGTCACAGATTGAAAAATTGTGCAAAATAGTCAGTGTCCAAAAGTTTTGTAAAAGTCATGGAAATTTGTGTTCAATGTCAATGTGTTGATAGATCTAGGTGTATTTGAAGGGATCGTGACCCAATTACACCATACCTCACTACATATACTGAACAAAAATATAAACGCAACACTTTTATTTTTGCTCCCATTTTTCATGAGTTGAAATAAAAGATTTAAGACTTTTTCTATGCACACAAAAGGCTTATTTCTCTCAAATTTTGTTCACAAATCTGTTTAAATCCGTGTTAGTGAGCACTTCTCCTTTGCCAAGATAATCCATCTACTTGACAGGTGTGGCATATCAAGATGCTGATTAAACAGCATGATTATTGCAGAGGTGTGCCTTGGGCTGGTCACAATAAAAGGCCACTCTAAAATGTGCAGTTTTATCACACAACACAATGTCACAGATGTCGCAAGTTTTGAGGGAGCGTGCAACTGGCATGCTGACTGCAGGAATGTCCACCAGAGCTGTTGCCCGTGAATTGAATGTTCATTTCACTACCATAAGCCATCTCCAATGTCGTTTCTGAGAATTTGGCAGTACATCCAACCGGCCTCACAACCGCAGACCACGTATAACCACGCCAGCCCAGGACCTCCACATCCGGCTTCTTTACCTGCGAGATCATCTGAGACCAGCCACCTGGACAGCTGATGCAACAGTTGGTTTGCAAAACCAAAGAATTTCTGCACAAACCGTCTCAGGGAAGCTCATCTGCGTGCTCGTCGTCCTCACCAGGGTCTTGACCTGACTGCAGTTCGTCATCGTAACCAACTTGAGTGGGCAAATGCTCACCTTCGATGGCGTCTGGCACTTTGGAGAAGTGTTCTCTTCACAGATGAATCCCGGTTTTCACTGTACCGGGCAGATGGCAGACAGCAGATGAGCGGTTTGCTGATGTCAACGTTGTGAACAGAGTGCCCCATGGTGGCGGTGGGGTTATGGTATGGGCAGGCATAGGCTACGGACAACGAACACAGGTGCATTTTATTGATGGCAATTTGTATGCACAGAGATACCGTGACGAGATCCTGAGGCCCATTGTCGTTCCATTCATCCACCGCCATCACCTCATGTTGCAGCATGATAATGCACAGCCCCATGTTGCAAGGATCTGTACACAATTCCTGGAAGCTGAAAACATCCCAGTTCTTGCACGGCCTGCATACTCACCAGACATTTCACCCATTGAGCATGTTTGGGATGCTCTGGATCGGCGTGTACGACAGCGTGTTCCGATTCCTGCCAATATCCAGCAACTTCTCACAGCCATTGAAGAGGAGTGGACCGACACTCCACAGGCCACAATCAACAACCTGATCAACTCTATGCGAAGGAGATGTGTCGCACTGCATGAGGAAAATGGTGGTCACACCAGATACTGACTGGTTTTCAAAAAATGCATATCTGTAGCCCTAGTCATGTGAGATCCATAGTTCAGTGCCTAATAAATGTCTTTTTTCAAGATAAAACTGCACATTTTAGAGTGGCCTTTTATTGTGACCAGCCCAAGGCACACCTGTGCAATAATCATGCTGTTTAATCAGCATCTTGATATGCCACACCTGTCAGGTGGATGGATTATCTTGGCAAAGGAGAAGTGCTCGCTAACACGGATTTAAACAAATTTGTGAACAAAATTTGAGAGAAATAAGCCTTTTGTGTGCATAGAAAAAGTCTTAGATCTTTTATTTCAACTCATGAAAAATGGGAGCAAAAATAAAAGTGTTGCATTTATATTTTTGTTCAGTATATATTAAGCCCATAATAATTATAAAGACCTGGGGCTGCTATATTTGAAGAAAAATCACTTTGATTTTCATAGATATGTGTGAAAAAATGCAAAGCCCTCTTTTTGAGAATTTAGTATCATAAAGATGTTGAATTTTTTTTGTAGCTTTATGTAAAATAAAATCGCCTAGAAATTAGTCTCATTAATAATTAGGGGTCCAAGCACCGCAGATGCTGGAGCCTTATTGTTTTTGTTCGGATTATTATTCTTCCGGATACTTCTTCTTCTTCCTCTTCTTCTTCCTCTTCTTCTTCTTCTCCTTCTTCTTCTTCTTCTTCTGCCCTAAAAGTATCTGGGTACAATTTGTATTTGGCAAACAGGATAACGGCATCATCACTTGACTATTAAGAGCAATTGATATAAAGGGGATATATTCTGCACCTGACTGAAGTTGACATGTTTATTATGTAACAGTACACTCAGCTCATAATAGGATATGATACGATACTTGGCTCATGATAAAATATCATTAATAAATGTAGTACATGTAGTAACTTTAAAACAAAGTAGCTCATGACAGGACAACTTTAGAGGACACTACACACTGAAAGAGGAATGAATAAAGATTGAAAAAGTTGAAGCCAGTGAAATTCACAAGACGATGGGTGAAATGATGGTTCTTTCTGAGCTAAATGTGACTTACAGTAATAGGACTTTTAGTATTTGAGAAATTGCTTCCCTAATTGTACTGCTTCTAATTGTACAATGAGTGCTTCCTATTTTAGTTGTTAGCATAGCGTTTAACAACTACCGGCTACTTGACACATTCCGTGTAAAAATCAGAAATGCAGAAATGCTTCTCACAGTGTTAAGAACACACCAACATCATCAGGCACCAAATTCACTCAGTCAAACAACAGAACAGAGATCTCCATTTTGTATTTCTAGACTTGGAAAATGCATTTGGCTCAGTAATGCATAACCATATTTGGGTAGCTGTCGATGTGTTTAGAGTATCAAATGTCATCAAAAATCTGATTAAAACTTATTTCCAAGATATACAAATATGCTTCACAACATTGGAATTTACCACAGCATGGCAGCACCTCAAAATTGGCATCATGGCAAGGAAAACAATATCTCCTCTTGCTTTCACAATGTTGATCAAGGTAAGGCTATCAGAGTGGGCTGTGGGGAGGAATTTGCCCCCGACCCATCAGCACATACAGTATACAGACAATATCACAACTATGACTACAATCATCATCAAGCATCCTGTACTAAAAGGCTGCTGGCCAAGTTGAATGATAACAAGAAGCATCTCTATTGCCCAGGGAAACCGACAAAGAGGCAACTCCATTAATATGAGAGAAGCCTGCTATAATAACATTTCTTACAAAATTAGCAATAGCACAAGACTATAACAAATGATAAGCACAAATAAAATAAAGCAAAACAACACATTTATTGTACTCTATATTTTAGAAATTTCCCCACAAAGCAGCAATAGACGTCAATGTTGCTTCTGTGCCCTGGAACTTTTTGGCTGTGTATAACCCAGTTTTAGACCAAGCATACATTATTACATATTTAAACAATGCATAAACAACTGTAAATGTCAAAAATGTGCACCAGAGAAGTCCATATGTACAATATAATGCTTTATTTTTGTCATATACACCAAACGTCACTAAAACCTTATGTAGCCCAATTTTAGCCTAGACCTCTATAAACCATTTAATCATCTTTTAAACGGCTAATAAACGTAAACTTGCTCAGTGGGTTTGAATGATAAACTTCAGTCAATGATTTATATGAATATGAATATAGTGTATTTGGAATAGTACTCATATTGTTCAGGTTGATACTGACAGATGGGGAGAAAGAGGAACTGCAGACTGATCGTGAGAGGTAGGAGGAAATTAACATCATTTACTGTAGATGTCACTGGGGCCAATGCTGGCTGTTAAAGTGAAGTGGCTGTGGTGAGTCACTGACAAGCTCAAGTGTCACACATACAAACGTTAGAGCCACACACAGACACTAGAGGTTACAGGTGTAAACATGCACACAGACTAAATATACAGCACATATAAATACATGTCCAACAGCCTGAAAGACAGCAAGGCTATATTTCTAACAATGCTGATGTTTCTTACTGGATATTTCTGTATACATGAGGGTTCAAAGGTGTTTTTAAGTAACTTTACTGTTTTAGATGTTAACATAATCCTTGGATTTTTACCTGGACTTACTGATCTACACAATGATTTATGCATAACCTATTTTTTATTTAGTTTTTAATTGAGGATGATTAAATACTTGAATACTTTTTTAGTTCTAACAGAAAAACATTGTGTGAGGGAGTGTATTTTACAACACATCTATGTTCTAAAAAATGCATATATATTCTGTTGGTATACCATGTCAAAGAATATAGTTAGTCGATTCTTTAGTTATCTGTGCAATGGTTTCATGCAAACCCATGCAGGCTGGACATGTATGATGCATGGCACCTTGGAAATTAATGATCAACATATGAGGCGAGATGACAATTCAAATATTTTACCAGACAGTTCCTCATGTCCTGCATTAGTAGCAAAAATAATGAAGCTCACAGTTCTTCTTTCATTATTATCATGGCCCTAACTAGGAAGTTACCTTTCCATATAGTTTTAAGTGCTATTTAGCAGTGTTTTGACAGAGACTGAGGGATGTGAGGTCAAATGATCAGCACACCCAGCTGCACATATTGTTGCATGAACAGAACTATGTCTGCATTTTTGTTATTAAGAGATTGAGAAAGGTTATAGTTGAGTAATTGTGCAACTCAGGCCACATTCAGAGGTATCAACAAAAAGACACAGTCACAGAGTCAACAGTTTTTATAGTTTTGCAGTTTCCTGTTTTCAGGGTCAGAATAGTTTGCTGTGGCTTCCACCACCCTTCATCTCCCCTTTGTATATGATCTGGATACAGCTACATGGTTTAGATCTATGTGTACAAATGCTGAAGCATTTCCTTAGCTGTGTAGCCTATATACCAGAAAGCATTTACATTTACAGTGATGCAAGTAAAACAACAACTACTGCTGCTGCTGCTGCTGCTAGTACTGCAACTACTACTGCTACAACTACTACTACTGCTACCTCTACTACAGCTAGCCTACTTACTGCTGCTGCTAGTACAACTGCTACAACTACTGCTACTACTACTATTAATGCTACTGCTACTACTACTGCTACTACTACTATTACTGCTGCTGCTAGTACAACTGCTACAACTATTGCTATTAATGCTACTGCTACTACTACTGCTACTACTACTATTACTGCTACTGCTAGTACAACTGCTACTACTACTACTCCTACTGCTACTACTCTTGCTACTGCTAAGTAGGCTACTACTACTATTATTACTTCCACTACTACAACAACTACCACCACTACTACTGCTACAACTACTACTACAACAACAACTACTACTACTGCTACTACTACTGCTGCTACTGCTATTACTACTACTGCTATTATGGCTGGTACTACTAGTAGTAGTACTACCACTAGTACTACTTCTACAACTACTACAACTGCTACAAACAGTTTGGTTTGCCCATGAAATACAATGACATGAGTATCAGTTGCAGATACTGCATTTTTATGAATGTCATCCAATCATTTTGAGGTGAAATCTGTTTGGAATATTACTTTTTTCATCATTATTATCGATAGTAGCAATAGTAGTAGCAGCAGTAGTAGTAGTAATGTGTATTTTTATTTTCATCATTTATATTTTATTTTATTTTATTGAGTTATTCTGCTGCATGTTTTGCACAGCTTTGCCCAAGAGAAACTTGCAACTTCCTCAACTCTCTTTATCTGAAGTAGCCTAAATAATTATGTGAAGGTTTATGACCAGTGTACTTGTGTGGTGCACCTTGTCACCCTTCCCTCAACACACACATACACACACACACACACACACACACACACAAACACAAGGAAGGCCAGGCACCAAGTGTACTGTAAACAGTTCCTGCCCCGCACACAGACACAACTGCATGGAGGAAAAGGAAAAGTGAGAACCCAGATCAGAGCTGTGCTACGGGGAGGGGAAAAAGAGAGGAAGTGTGAAAATGAGAAATAGACAGAGCAAGAAGAGGAGACGAGAACAGGGCGGGAGGAAGAAAAAAACCTGTCTAGGAAATGAGAAAACAAAGGCAGAAGTGGTTAGCGGTCGGTGCTGAACAATGTCGAGACAGAGAGAGATGGAGGTGTGGAGGAAACAGTGACAGTGCGTCTGACTTGGTAGAGAACGAAGGAACGTGCGAGAGGGACGAGGAAGCAACTCAAAGTGATGAAAAGAAGCAGATCGTCTCAAAGCAAGTGAGAGTTCAGATACAGACTACAGCCGGAACATGGGGTGAGTCTTTTTTCTAATGAAGGTGAACTCTGACAGTCCATCCTCAGCATTTCCCTCTATAGCGATAGCATGAAATGGAGTGTGAGGCAAGACAGAAGAGAGACGCACACGCAGGCCAGGATGTGTAGTTAGTGTGGTAATGTTAATCCACTTGACTTGCAACAGCCATTGTTCTCACTCTCGTTCTCAAGCATTTCAGTGACTAATGCAAGAAGAAGTGAATATATCATGCAGAACAGAAATGAAATAGGTGCTGCTTCCTCTTACTGTAATTCTAGATTTGACTTTGTGTTACAGCTCTATAATCATGAACACATTTCATGTGTTGGTGAGTGTCTGCAGCTTATAGCAGGTGTTCTCTTTTTTAGATTCCACACCTAAAATGATGTACGTTACTCAATATTTCCACATTGGATAGTGCAGATTATTGAGCCCTCCAAAAGATTACTGCTATTTGGGCTTGTTTTATACGTGCATAATTAGATCCACTTGCATTCAGATATAGCAGCTTTGACATACTTTCAACTTTTCACATTGCCTATATAGACTATAACCAATCAAATCTACCTCCAGCCACATGGAAACATATCATTTGAGAGCAAAATGTCAAATGGGAACCCAGGAAATCCAGTGAGTTAGTATCACTGCCAGGTAGACTAAACCAGTCCATATTAGGCAGAAACTACACTGAGCACAGGAAGTGGTCAGAGCACGAAAACCTCTAAGCAGGAAGTTGAGATTTTTCACAGGCTTCACCTCAAAACACTTTGCAAGTAGAGGCATTATTCTTTTTTACAGTCGACGACGGGTTGCCAGGACAATGATTCATTTCCACACAGGCTTAAATGAAAAATGAGTATTTGCACAATTGTTGCAAATGTTCCCTTAGAATAAATGCATTGCAAAACATGCTAACCATATGTCACCATATGACACCATATGTAAACACACATACCTATGATAGCATTGCATAGGCTTGCCTGCATGCAGAATATCTTTCACCAACTGTATATATGCAACCCCCAAGATGGCATAGGGTTTTTAAAGTAATAAGTCACAACATTTTCATATAAATAAATGTCTATTTTGCTACTCTCTATCACCGACTGATAGAACACCATAGTGACTCACTCAACCTGTATCCAGTTCATGAAAGCTTTACATTTGCTGTTTGCTCTTTCCTGGGAAAGATCCTCTGGTGCACAGGAAATTATGTGTTTTATGTTTCCGGTTTGTTTGGAATCAACAGAAGAAGAACTGGGTAGTTAGCATGAGCAGTGATAGCCACCATGGCTGAACAGACAAAGAAAAGAGAAACTCAAACTGCATCAATAGAAAATCCAAGGAAAAAGACAAAGGGCCCTATCTTACACCCGGCGCAAAGTGCCGCAAAGCGCAGCCGCAAAAGTGTCATTGCTAGTTTCCGACCGACGCAGTTGTCATTTTCCCGCCCAGCGCCCACGTTGTTTACGTAAATAGCAAATGTACTTGCGCCCATCTTTGCGCCCATGGGCGTGTTGGTCTTAAAATGAGGTGTGGTCAGGCGCATTGTTGGCGCAATGCTATTTTGAGGCAGCGGAAAGCGATTGCGCCATTGACCAACAAAAACCTGGTCTAAAGTCTGGCGCAGTATTTTCCTGCTATTTAAAGGACGCATTATTCAGATAGTAAGATGCGTCTCTCTCTCTAACACACACACAACGTTACCATGCAAAATAGAAAAACAGGATCATCTATGAAAATTTGCACTTTACTTCGTTCCTGACATGTATTTTGTTGCCAAATTGCCATATGCTTTTACCATTACGCAATGCCAAATGTGCAACGTACATGTCCCGTTAACCATCATCACACATTGCCAATTGCTAAATACGCAACCTACAACCAAGAAAAACAACACAGTAAATATGTAAAAAGCACAGCCCAACAAAAAGTCATGAAAATAAACTGAAAAGGCATCTTACCTTCACCCGACGCACAACATAGGCCTACCCGACGCACACACACATCGCCATCGCGCACGAGCAGATCCGTTTCCTCAGCAGAAAACCGTTCATTTCTCCAACTTGCCGAATCCGCCATTTAAATAGCAATGCGCCAAGGTGCAAGCGCACCTGGCTCTTAAATGGAATGGGAGATGACACTCTGATTGGTTGAGTTCATGTTACGCCCAAAACACACCTATGATTAATTAAGGGACTTAGTACAACCCCTTTGCGCCTTGCCTTACTTTGCGCCCACATTGTGCGTCGTTTAACTAGCAATTTGGATTTGGACACGCCCTAAATGCACTTGCGCCATGTGCTTTAGACCATGCGCCATGGATTGTTTAAATAGGGCCCAAAGTCACAGTACTGGACACATTTTTTGATTGACAGGTGATCTCTGGGAAGTGCAGTGCAGAAACACCACAGTAATGAGCGCTGAGCACCAAAGACAAAGTTGCCAAAATAAACAAGCACAGATCCTGTACAGACCCATGGCACGTGTGTTCAATTCAATGTACTGAAGCATTACGACACGGTTATCGGTTAAATCATTCCACTAACGTCACTTAGATACCACAGGCAATAACGTTACCTGATGTTAAAGTTTATAGGGCAGTGGAAGACGTGGATGTAAATTAACGGAAGAGAGTGGGGCTCAGTGTGGGAGCAATGCTCGGGCTAGCGCGACACGTTTATCGGTTAAATGACCTATTCCACCAGCTTCACTTAAATACCACAGGTAATAACATTACCTACCATAAGGTTTGCAGGACAGCAGAAGATGTGAATGTCTGTAAATTGACGGTGGAGAGTGTAACTCAATGTGTGAGATCCAATAGCCTATGGCATTATCAGTATGGGACTCAATATGGCATTTAGCCCATAGGCGAGAGGCCATCACTTCGTCAAAGACGCCCTCTAGAGGCCATCTCACTAAGCGTTACCTGACTGCCTGCCTGACTGACTGCCAAACTGACTGACTGACTGACTGACTGCCTGCCTGACTGACTGACTGCCTGCCTGCCTGACTGACTGACTGACTGACTGACTGACTGACTGCCTGACTGACTGACTGACTGCCTGCCTGACTGACTGACTGACTGCCTGCCTGCCTGACTGACTGCCTGCCTGCCTGCCTGACTGACTGACTGACTGACTGACTGACTGCCTGACTGACTGACTGCCTGCCTGACTGACTGACTGCCTGCCTGACTGACTGACTGACTGACTGACTGCCTGACTGACTGACTGACTGCCTGTCTGACTGACTGACTGACTGACTGCCTGACTGACTGACTGACTGACTGACTGACTGACTGACTGACTGACTGCCTGCCTGCCTGACTGACTGACTGACTGACTGCCTGCCTGCCTGCCTGACTGACTGACTGCCTGACTGACTGACTGACTGCCTGCCTGCCTGCCTGCCTGACTGACTGACTGCCTGACTGACTGACTGCCTGACTGACTGCCTGACTGCCTGCCTGACTGACTGCCTGCCTGCCTGCCTGACTGACTGACTGCCTGACTGACTGACTGCCTGACTGACTGCCTGACTGCCTGCCTGACTGACTGACTGCCTGACTGCCTGCCTGACTGACTGCCTGCCTGCCTGCCTGCCTGCCTGCCTGCCTGCCTGACTGACTGACTGCCTGACTGACTGCCTGCCTGCCTGCCTGCCTGCCTGCCTGCCTGCCTGACTGACTGACTGCCTGACTGACTGCCTGACTGCCTGCCTGACTGACTGACTGACTGCCTGACTGACTGACTGACTGACTGCCTGACTGACTGACTGACTGACTGCCTGACTGACTGACTGACTGACTGCCTGACTGACTGACTGACTGACTGCCTGACTGACTGACTGACTGACTGACTGCCCTTTGGCGGCGCCGTGGGAAAAAAACAAGGATCTCATGAATTAATAATAGAACAACTCGGTCTTCTCCTCCTTTTCTCTCCCTTACCCATCCTCTTCATCCCTCCCTCTCTCTCTTACGCCTCCTCCTTTCTCTCCCCATCTCTCCCACAGTGAGACCAGTATCTGCCAGGTGAGGGCGACGGTCATGCTGTACGACGACGTCAACAAGCGCTGGGTGCCGGCGGGGTCCGAGGGTACGGCTGCGAGTCGCGTCCAGATCTACCACAACCCCGCGGCCAACACCTTCCGGGTGGTGGGCCGCAAGATGCAGGCCGACCAGCAGGTACAGTAGCCTGCAAAGTGTATGCATACACACAGACGCACACATACAAGCACACACGCTTTTATCCAGTGATGTAGTGGCAAATAAAAAGGTGGGCAAACTGTATGAGATCCAGTAGGTGATCGCAACCACCAATATAAACAAAAGCATTTATTTATTTCTATAAATTTATTTCTATTCTAAGTTCTACAACTTAGAAGTTTGATATTATTCAATATTATGTATTTACCAGTCAGGCTTAAAATGGGGGATAAACTCCGCAAATGAAAAGGGGACTACACTGATTTTCGGTGGGTTTACCCTCCATTACATCCCTGCTTCTAACACACATCATTTCTGTCTCTGAGCTATATACACCATACATGGGACAGACACACACACACACATATACACACACACATACACACACACACATCGTGCTGTCATGTACAAAAGCATGTATACAGCTTTTTAAATTTACCAAATACCACGTCAAAAAACTATTTTAGTGACAATGCAGTTTTGACTACATTTTTGATACGACATCAGACAAATGAAAACAAAAATGAAACAAAACAAATGAAATCGATGACTGAAATGAAGTGAGAAATTTGTGTCAACCAACATCTGCCAATCATCGGAAATTCAAATGACCCCCCTCTAGTCAAACTTCTGCTTTTCTGCTCTGAGCTGAGAATTTCCAGCCATCCATTTCTAAAAATCTGTCTGCTACTATAAATAAAAAATAAAACTAGAAATAGCGTCTCTCTGTACTTCAAGCAGTAACTCAATACTGGGCAGACCCGCAGCTTGCTTCCTACTCTTTGAGGTTTTTACTCTTCAGTATTGGTGGGGCCCGTACCTTCCCTCGCTTTCCTACTTCCTCATCTCACTTCTGTGAACTTTACATACTCGCTGCACTTGTTCTCTATAACTCAGGACCACTCTCAGGCTCTATTAAGAAGACAGGCATGCTGGTAGTGTTATGAACAGATGTGTCTTTTGTTAAAGGTGATGTGTGTTGCATTTTTGAACATCAACAGATCATTGTCAGATTATTTGTGATACCTTGGTATAAATGCTATAAACAAGTGAGACCATGGTTGAGATGATTGGTAGCTTCTATCTCACACCAGATATTGTTAGTCGAGTTTCTCTCCTAATTAAGACCGCATTTCCCACACACACTTCCTGTCACAAAGAGGATGTTGCTACTTCTCCCCCTCCCCCCTCCTGGTGTTGCTCTACATGTGTTTGTTCTATCTTTGTCTTTACTGAAGAGGATCAACATGTTGGAAGGGATTTTTCCATCGGCCTTTTACTCCTTACACCATCTGCCATCGCCAGAAACTCTGAAAAGTTTAGCTCTGTTTGCTCTGGAAGAACAGCGCCCTCTTCCTGTTTTGTGCTGTAAAGCAATCCAGCAGATTTCCTGCCAAATCGGACGTGTAGCACACAATGTAAAACGCAGTGTAGAGGCTGCTAGAGGTTGACAATCTTCTCTGTGATGGTCTCGTTTGTTTACAGTAATTATACTAATGTGTCAAAATTTATGTGGTGATGATTTATTGATGTTGACCTTCTCACTGCTGTTTAAAGCCACATGCATGCAGCACAAAATCAAGCATGCGATCAAAGAAGGAATAAGGATGCTTCTTTTGAACAATACAGTCTCAACACCATCTAGAGGACTTTCAGTCTCATTGCAGTCTGTTCAAACCTTCAGACTGGGAGACAGAGAACCTGACACACAATCAGGATAATCCACAGCATTTTCCCCTTCTGTCTTCTTCCAGGTGGTGATCAACTGTCCAATCGTCAAAGGGCTGAAGTACAACCAAGCCACGCCAAACTTCCACCAGTGGCGGGACTCCAGACAGGTGTGGGGGCTGAACTTTGGCAGCAAGGAGGACGCCGCCCTCTTTGCCAACTCCATGCTGCACGCGTTGGAGGTGATGAACGCACCGGCTGACTCAGGTGAACACAACACAGCAAGAGGTGGACCTCAGTTCAGCAGGTCCAGATCATCCAGCATAAATGCAGTCAGTGCTATGTCTCAGACTCTCAAAATTGGATAGAATATGTACTAATTGGCGTAATTATTTGGATACCAGTGGATTTTGCAATTGTTTTTCTTTTTGTTATAATCCCACTACATTCAGAAAATGATCCATGTTTTTGTTTCCTTAGAAGACCCTATCCTATAACTTACATCAGCTTGATACGACCTATTATGATGTATACTATGAATTTCTGCCATCAACATTGATGTGAGTCTAAAATGGTGGGTAAGCTGAGTTTAGCCTCCGCTACAACCCTGATGACATGTTTCCTCAGGTCAGAACTCCGCTCCCCGCCCCGCTCAGAATGGACCCTCTGCAGAGGAGCTGGAACACCAGAGGAGGTACTGTTTGTTATATATATCTCAGGTGTAATGATAAACTGTTCCAAATTTGGACTGAAATGTGGAAAAAGCCAAAGACAAGATAGAACAGACTGCTGAGTGTTAACACTAACAGGAGCTTACAAAGCCCACACTTCTGAACTGATAGTGATCCCTTCTAATTTGTCGGTCAGTGAGTCTATAAAATATGTGCACCTGTGTTTTCTGTATGATCGCAGCATTCACTTTCATGCATATATTCATGTAGAGAAGAGAAACACTTGCACACTGTATAACATCCACCAAAGGGATTGAAAAAATGAAAAAAAAATGTACGTGAAAAAAGTGAATTAAACACAAAAATAATGGTGCACAGTCACAAAAATGTGAATAGACACCTATGATCCTTTTGTTTATTGTTACATGGCATGGAAGTATTTCACTGCTCCATCCTGCCCTTGGGCATTTATTTGTGACATTTCCAAACCCATCTCCCTCTCTTTTTCCCTCCGTTTCTTTCTCTCCTCCCTCCAGACTAGAGCAGCAGAGGCAGGAGCAGCTGGAGAGGGAGCGTCTGGAGAAAGAGAGACAGGCTGCAGCCGCCGTGGCTGCCGCGGCTGCCCCGCCCACCCCGGCTGCCCCGCCCACCCCGGCTGCCCCTCCTCCTCCTCCTCCCCCACCTCCCCCACCGGCCGCTCCACCTGCCCCACCGGGGCCCCCGCCACCCCCGGGCCCACCCCCGCCCCCTGCCTCGGGACCACCGGCACCTCCTCCCCCGCCTGGTGGAGGTGGAGGTGGAGGTGGAGGTGGTGGTGGTGGAGGGGATGGAGGAGGAATGGCAAATCTGGCGGCGGCTCTGGCCGGGGCCAAGCTGCGTAAAGCACCCAAGGTGAGAGTCTGCAGAGAGGCACTGCTACTGCTGCTTTTCATGCTGAAGGAATACATGGTCTTCAGTGGGTTGAGAAAATTCCATGAACACCTTGGGCTCACGAAACCCTTTCAAAACACATTGGGGGTCAATCTGAAAACAAGGCTGCTCTTAGTAACTTAAAAGTTGACATGTGGGAGATACAAGGTTTCCACCCAACATCACCCCACATTGTACATCTTAACATTTTGCACATATATATGTACATATGTTACATTTCTGTACATATGTTACCTCCATCTGTAAAGCTGATAATACTAATAATTCAATACGTTCAGTTGTTGTGATCTTTTTGCTGTAATCATTTCTTTAATTACCCTCACAACTCACTAGTTGTCATATTCTTAATCTATCTTAATCTATTTAATATAATGGCTGGCATTAATTGTCTCTCTGTGTATATAGGATGATGGTGGAGCATCAGCACCCAAAGCAGCCCCCTCATCTGGAGGTGGAGGTGGTGGAGGAGGAGGAGGTGGAGGAGGTGGAGGACTAATGGGAGAGATGAGCGCTATCCTTGCCAGGCGGTAAGTTAATAGTTGTGCTGGAGATATATGACAGAGGTCTATGTTTATGTGTGCGTGTGTGTAACATACCCCAGTGTCTGAATGTCTGCATTGCAACTCTTTCTGAATAGGAGGAAAGCTGCGGATACTCCAGCCACAAAGAAGGAAGAACCTCGCAATGTAAGTCCCCAGTCAGTGATTGTTTAATAATTCCTGGGTTTTCATCTCATCAGACTATGTGTTGTATGTCTAGTATGGTGTCAGATTGGAACGGATTAAAACTTTGGTATGTCTCCTGTGCACAGGAGGATTCTGACTCTTCGATATCAAAATCCTCAGGACCGGGAGGTGAGTTACAGGACTGCCATCCAACCAAATAAATAGTAGAGTTTATAAACTTGAACTCTATAAACAGCCTGTCTTTGTCTCACTACTGTCAAAAAAATTATATTTCACAAGACGTTTGAGAAAAATTCACAATTGCTACTATATTACTGCAGCATGAGTAATTACAGTTTATCATGCTCTTATGACTGACTACACACTTCATGTCTTTATACCATAACATGGCAAATGTGAGTGAAAGAAGAGAAAAACACTGATGCAAACTGCAAAACGCACATAAACACAGATGCAAACACATGCACACACAGTCACACCCAGACAGAATTTGATCATGCAGTCACGCACTAATACATAGAATTATATTTTGCCAGAAATCCCAGGAAAGCCCAAGGAAAAATCTGCCACCATGCCAAGGTAAGAGTCAGATCTATGATGCACCATCAACATGATCAATCACTCAATTAAAGCCCATTTCCACGGTGATTAACACACATTCGATACATAATAACCATCTCTGTGGAGCCATAAAAATTCATAGGCCAAATCAGCGGCTTGTCTTGAAGGATGTGCGTGTTTTGAAACAGGCCCAAATCCTTATCCACCAATCAAAGGGACAGCAGCTCCTCCTCTGCCACTCCAGCCCCCTCTAACTCCACTTCTGCCCCAGCGTCCAGGTACCTGTCCTCCCTCTGTCCCATATCCGTTCACCAGCACAGTGGCTGCTGGTCTGCAGCTACTGCTCAGGCTCTTTGCTGCCCCGAGATGGTTCCTACTCACTGCCTTCTACTGTGTACGCTTTGTCCGTTCCCTATGAGCCAGTGAAGTGAGCAGTAAATCAGTATCACTGATGTTTACTTCAGTGGCGCGCTTGCAACTGAGTCGCTGCAATAGATGTACCAGTTAATATTTACTGGTTTCTCTTTGAGGCTGTAGCTATGGGTACGGTGGAGGATTAGGGTCACATGTGAAAAACTGGAGTTCTGAGTTTAAAGTCAGAATTCTGAGATTCTGAGATTAAAGTCAGAATTCTGGGTTTAAAATCAGAATTCTGAGAAAAAAAGTCAGAATTCTGAGTTCTGACTTTATTCTCAAAATTCTGACTTTAAACTCAGAACTCAAATACATTTTTCACATGTGGCCCTAATCCTCTTCCGTACTATAGCAAGAGAGTAGTCACTTGTTGCTAAGCTGCTTTGGTGAACGTTACAAGCACCCCAAGCTTCTGCTCCACTGCAATTTGTTGCCATGATGGTGTAACGCCCCTGCTGCTGCGTCCATCATCTTTCTTTGACTTCATGGGCGTCAACTGGGTAATGCAAGGTGCAGCACTCATCCTACCTTAGCCTAAGTGACTCTAAATTTGATCCTGCGGCTTTTACCATTATAATGGACAGCAAAGATAAAGCAAAAACCGACCAGAAATTTATTTGGAAGCCACAGCTAAAGAAATCACATCAGGGAACATTCAGGACCAATGTTCCCTCTACGCTGATAGTTTGGTGACTTCTAATAATTTATCACATTGAACAAATAATAATGCTCATATTTTATGTGGATAGTCCATTGCTGATATTCAACTTGCTATCAAGTGACTATAAAGTGTCACTAAGTAGGCCACTGACAATCCAAATGAAGTGTTACCATAATAACTTGTCAGTCATCAGTCATCGCTCCAATTGTCCCAAGGAATTGAGTCGATATAAGGAAGTTTCCAGGTTTTGGTGGCAAATGGTATTTGATGCAGGAACTTAAACCTAGGGTTTAGTGAAGTGATGCCCCTGTTTGATTTTGTAATTTAGTATCTTTCATCTTTAATCTACAGTCTTCACAATCGCTGCTTCTCTGCATATGGCCTAGGTAAAGACTTGAAATGTAAAAAACTGGTTGCTCTTAATGAATTTAAAGCAGTTGTTGGGACAATGGAAGATGAATCCATTGGAAACGTATAAGTTGACTGTTTTAGGACTGTGCTGCTGTCCTCTCTCTTCCCCTTTCTCCTTGTCTTTCTCCCACTTTTCTAAGATTGTCTAGTGCCTAGTTTTATTTTTTGCTCCGTCTGAAACTAAGTGTGCTGCTTCTCTCTTGGAAAAGACCTCCTTGCTCACAAGGGGACTAACCCGGTTAACTAAAGGTTAAGGGTTGATCTTTCTCTCTCAGGATGAAGGTGGTGAAAAAGAACTCTGAAGGTTCAGCATGTGAAGGAACCGATATGGAACGAATCAAACAGGTTGGTTCCTCCACTTCTAGTTGAAACACATCACAATTACTCTGACACCTACACTCAATACCTTACACAACAAGCAGATTTTGTCAAAGTACAAGCTTCTAATACCAAGGTCTAATGTTACATGTGTCTGTGTGTGTTTGAAGGAAATCCTTGAAGAAGTGAAAAAAGAACTTCATAAAGTGAAGGATGAGATTATCACAGGTGAGTTTCAATTTGCATGCTGTTATATCCCATGCTAGATTACTTTTTATCTCACAAGGTTTTTTGCCTTTTTAGCTCATTCTAACTATCATACATCATACACCTATCTGACAATATATGCCAAAAAAAAAAAAAAATGTATTATAGTTTTTATATCTAAATCTCATTACTTTTACTTCCTGGAAAACAGGATATCTTTAATGGTGTACCAGGAGGCATACAAAAAATTCCAACCAATAAAAATCATCACAGATTTTTGAACAATCAAAAATGTATTTCCTGCCCCAATATCCTGTTTCAACAGGAAATACATCACATTGAGGAGGCAAGATGCTCTCAAAATGCAGTTTCATTGTGACTTTAAAGAGTAACTAAACCCCGCCCAAATTTGTGGTGAAGCCTGACACCTAATGGTGAAAAGCCACCTATTGTCCTCTATAGAAGATGACATCACCTGGCACAAAGACCAGCCAATAGCAGATGGCCAGTTCAGTACTTTTCACCATTAGGTGTCAGGCTTCACCACAGATTTGGGTTTGGGGTTTAGTTACTCTTTAATAGCCCAGTATTGCATTATATTACAATTAAGGCATTCATTTGACATTCTTATCCAGAGCACCTTATAGTGAGTGCAATAGTAAAATTAGCTTAAATTCCTAGATCACCAACATTACCAGCAACTAATAATAAGTCCCAAAGATATTCTTGTATATTAGAGAGGTACCAGATATAGAGGAAGAAGCCTGCAGGGGATATAGGGCTGGGTCATAGTCTGTATTATAGTTGTTTATAGCTAGATTAAGTTGGTTATAAATAGTTCATAAGCAGTTTGCAATTAGTATATAAGTACTTTACAGTTTCTTGTTTATAATCAAGTAGCTCATAAATTCAGAAGCTCTATTATTAATATTGAATACCTAATCTGTTATTCTTCTCTGTCTTCCAGCATTGATTCAGCAGCTACAAAGTGCACAGCTCAAGACTGAAGACTCCTGAAAGACTAAGGAAGGGATAGAGAGAATAATGTGAATGAAGGGACGTGAAGGTCCTATCATGCTCTGCTCAGGCCATCTGCATAATGTTTACCCTCTGGAAATGATGTAGCATTTTTACACCTACAAAATATTTCCAAGCTCCCATCTTCAGGTTTGCCTAATGCACAAAATGAAGCTTTATTGCAGCAGTTAACTAAACAGTATGCCCTACTTCAGAAACAGAGGTAAAGAGAGAACAAATTGGTAGACAGTATTACTATGCTGCAGTATGAGTCACTGCTGTTCTACACTGCTTTACAAAGGATGACTGTTTGACTGACTCATGTCTCAGCACTCCTCCAATTATAGAATTGTATTTAAAAAGTAAAAGTTAGTGAATTACATTTAGATTCTATTTGTATTGGGAGAATTGTGGCAATGACAGCAGATGGTATTTTTGAGTTTATTTGTTTTTAATAAATCATGAATGTTATTTTTCATTCTTTAAAAGTTTTTTTTTTCCTTTTAGAGAAGTTTTACACTGATATGGTGTGAGAAAATGCAATAAAAAAGAAAATCATGCCTTTCTTGCAAAATACACCTGCTTCTTGTAAATGGTCGTCTGCCTCTTTTTTTAAATTAGACAGAAATATATTTTGTTTAGAAACAAAGGTATTGAAAATATTTTTTCAAGTCAAATCTATTACAAACTATTTACTGCACATTACTATATTCTCACACTGCATCTGTCATGTTTGAGTATTTCTCTCAAAATGCAGTAGACTATACAGGATATTTTTTTAATCATGAAGTCATAGTCTATAATGTCTATTCAAATAAATCATTCTTGTTTTCTACAATTACAAGTCGAAATAATGTATATAAAAAATGATAATAACCAGTCATATCTCCCACACTGCCAGTTGGAATTACATAAAATTTTATGTACATATAGCTACAGCTGGCCTTGCTCTACAAATTGGCCTCTAGGATTTGGTTTTCTTGAAAAACAGTTTCCCCATAAAAACTTTTACATTTGGTTACTGATTGGCCCACAGGGTGCCTGCATCATTAGTAGGGGAGTGCATGTTTACAGTTGAATTTTTGAATGTTTTGACTCACTACCGTTTGTGAATTTTCCTCTGGAGGGCAGCAATAACATGAGATTCATCTAGTCTGCACTATCTGCATGGCTAAGAAGACGTGCTTTGCGCCACCACGCCTGCAGGTGGCGGTGTGTTTCCAGAGAGCAGCGACCCTCTATTCCAAGAAGAAGAAGAAGAAGACGAAGAAGAAGAAGAAGCAGAAGAAGAAGAAGAGTCCATGGTGTTTTCCTGGGTGGATGGCCTGCTCTGGATCTAGCCTGTCAAAACTGCCCTAAGACGAGAGCAACGTGTGGTAAAGACAGAGTGAAATGTGTGTTTAACTGTAAAGTTATATCATTAAACATAAGTACTATCGGATCACGAGACTCGTTGAAAAGCTTGTAAGTCATAGCTAATCGGATGACTCTTTGACTGGCATGACTCGCTAACTACTAGCAAAGCTAACGTTACCTGTACCAGTACAACAAGGCATATGATCGCTAATGTAAGCCAGTGTTTACTAGTAATAAACAAACATTTACTAACTTAAGTTAGGACAAGAATCGCCCGTTACTACGCTACATTCATAAGCACATTGAAAAGGTTAAAAAAAAAAAAAAAAGCGTGGTTAGCATAAGTAGCCGTTTTGCTGTAAAATGTCAGAATGTGCAATATTGTGTTGATAGTTTGCTTCAAATAATTGCAAGTAAGCTAACGTTACAGTTATTAAATGACATGCATTTGAGCCACTACAAATATTTTACTGGTGTACCATAGGTTCGGGTGCAAATTGAATGCAACGTTAGATGCATTGCCAAACTTTAACTGGCTTGCTAACCAGAAAAACAAATGGTAGTTCCCCGTAAACGGCTTGTTGAAAGTTAACTTGGCTCTGTTAGCTTGTAGCTAACTGCTGTCAACGTTAGGTAATATGCAAGCTAAACGGCACCCTAGCTAATAACCAACAGCTCCGAGTTAAATGTCGTGATTTGACTAGCAACTTCGAATAGTTGCATTCTTGCAAGTTCATCTGTGTGTTAAGTAAACTAGCAAGTCCCCTGCCAGCAAATTGGTTTTAAATTTAGCAATTTCTTGGCCCCAATACGTGCCGTTCTCTCTTCGATGGATAGAACAACAAGCCAAAGTCTGTTCAAACATCTGGAAATCTTATCTTGCCATGCTTCTTGGAAAAGGTATACACCTCGTTAAAAACGCCTTAAGGCCTATTACGAATCTTTACGATCTTCTGGTAAATTCGGCATCTTGATGATTCACCAAGCGGCACTTTATTTCATTAAAATCTCAACTTCAAGAATTGATTCACATTGCTCGCTACCGCCCTCCAGAGTATATTTTTGGTGGACGAAGACTGTAGGAATAACAAGAAAACCAGTACTAAAAGTTGAAATTTTCTTGAAATAACTGCTTTTTGGTGTGCTTGATCTATGCCGAATTGAAGAGTGACTCCTAACTATTCAGACGTAAAGCCTTGAATTGTATTTTATGAGGTGTGTACCTTTGCGAATAAGCAAGCCAGTGTTAAACTTTCAGATTTCTGAATAGAGTTTGGTGCTACGTTCTCTAGATGCAACCGAGAACGGCACGTATCGGGGCTAGTATGGAAATAACTACATTTTTGACTTTAGGTACAACTTGGGGCTAAGTTCATTAGCTAACATTCAGCGCAGCTAACTAAACAAAAGAAACTTGTGAAGAAATATTTTTTTCTTCTATTCATTTTCTTTTGAATGTGTTTTGCATTTTCAGTGCTTTGTATATATTGCTATTCTTGATTTTATGCTTAACAGGGAATTGGGGGAACACAAATTGTGTACTTTGCTTTATATAGCATAACGTTAAGTGCTATATAAAGTTTGCATTTCATGTTTAGCTTTCATTTAGGTGGCACTGCTTTTGCAGGGATTGAACCAGAGATGAGTTTTGGGATAGTATCTTAGTATTATTATTATTATTATTAGTAGTAGTAGTAGTAGTAGTCAGTTAATATTGGTGAGCTGTTTAGTTGTGGCCTTGTAATCTTGGATTGCATTGCACAATGCCACATATATCATCTGAACCAGCTATTTTCTGGTCTAAATTAGTAGGTTGTAATCTACAGTTGTCAAATTAATACACAGTATGACAGTATGACAAAACCTAAAAAAATGCACAACTAATACATTTTGGCACAGTAATATACCTAAACATATTCCTTGCTCCTCGCTACGTTTTAAAATGTCCTGAATTATGTTATATAAACCTTAAGGCCAAGGCCTTGAAAGGTCTTCAATACAGTTAGATAAAGCATTTTAAGTTTTAAATTAAGTTTTAGAGGTGTTGTGCTTGCTTTGCACACCATTTTTCGTGGTGAGAAATCAGTCCAGTCACAGAGACCTATGTACTGTTGTTGTTGTTGGGTTGTTTTGTCCATGTATTTCACTTGCAAAATTGGTCTTGTATCTAATTTTAACTGGCATTAATGTCTTAAAAATTCTTCAGTTTAACTTGATGAAACTTACAGACACCCTGCAACTAAATGGTCTAAACATTGTCACTTTGTCTCTCTGTGAAATATCTACAGATGGTCATTTTGTCTTTGTTTTCTTTATATATTTGTGCCATTCAGCAGGTGCTGTTCAGACTTGTTGACTGTGATTGAGACCTGAACAGGCCCAGAGAGAAATCCACTGTCCCCTTCCCCGACCTCCTGCTCCTGACCCTCTCTGCAACACAACGTCTTTCACCATGAATGAAGTCAGTATAGTCAGAGAGGGCTGGCTCCACAAAAGAGGTAAGAGCATCAAGATTAAACAAGTTTTATCACGCTGGTAATTCATGCAAATGTTCATAGTGGGCTTATATACGCAAAATATACTCAAAAATGCATCTTTTTTGTCTCGTCCAGGTGAGTACATCAAGACATGGAGGCCCAGGTACTTCATCTTGAAGAGTGATGGCTCCTTCATCGGCTACAAGGAGAAGCCTGATCTAACTGACCAGAGCTTACCACCGCTCAACAACTTTTCAGTGGCAGGTCAGTCCTCCTTTTCCATTTCCCCGTTTTTAAAGCTTCTGACCCAAGCACTTGAGTGTTCAATAGTTCTGTATAACGTTAATCTCTCGTCTTTTTCACAGAATGCCAGTTAATGAAGACTGAAAGACCCCGGCCCAACACATTTGTCATCCGTTGCCTACAGTGGACCACCGTTATTGAACGCACCTTTCATGTGGACACCAATGAGGAGAGGTGAGAACGGCGTTAAGTAAACTCTTGGATTAAGCATGTCAAGCGGCGGCCCGCCACTGCAAAATTATTGCCGCCGCTGCTTCAGAATTTTATGAAATGTCATTAAGTCGCAATTACACGACTCTGCAGAGGGCTTTTAATTTGAAACGACGGATACAGAAGTGGCGACACCCGGCCGAGGCGAGAGGGAGAGAGAGAAAGAAGAGAAAAAGAAAGAGAGAAAGGTAGATTAAAAGGCTGCGTTCACACATAGCGTTTTTTGATGTGGAAAAAGCGCTGCCTGGAGCGCTTTTTGTGAGGAGAAATAAAAAGCGGATCACGGCAACGTCACCTGACGTTAGCTGAGCAGCTGCTAGCTCACTAACCAGCTGGTTCACTTCTAGCAGACAGAACAGTGTTGTGCAACAAGCAAAGGCTTACCAGATATTTCCAATACATGTCCAGTATAATCCATACTACCTTTAAGATCGCTGTTGCGGTAACAGAAATTCACTTATTACAACGTCCAATTTCTCCACCGGCACTTTCACTTTCTCCATATTTGTTGTTGCTATGGGAAACGGCCAGCGTCTCTGTCGTCGCGATTGGTCGGCTGGGAAAAAGCGGTTCACGTCACCCAGCGCTTTTCTGAAAAGTTGAACATTTCTCAACTAAAAAAAAAAAATCATTTCTCAACTTTTGAAAGCGCTCCGCTCTGACGAAAAAACGCTGCAGCGCTTTTCGGGAGCGGCCGCCTTTTGTGCGCCTTGCGGCCGCTTCCCATTACTTTTAATGAGAAAAGGGCGCTGGCAGTTGGGGAAAAAACGCTGTGTGTGAACGCAGCCTTACTTCAATAAACGTCGGTTAAATAATTGCCAACGATGTTTACATAAGCAATGTATTAAAATATTCCTGATTGCATTTTCAGATGAGTTTGTTAAAATATTTCTCCAAGAAGAGAAAGATGCCTGATGTCGATGAGGAAGATAGTCAGGTAACACTTTAGCTAGGGAGGGGCTCAGGGTTCTTAGCTATGCCCCGAAGTTTTGAAGGGAAAGAAATGCCTTCTGGTTCTAAAATATGTAACGTTAGTGGTGGCTACTACAATATTTTAATGTTCTTACTGGTTGCGTGATCAAATATTTGTGATGTGAGAGAATTATCTAACATTACTCATTCTCAAATGTAACCTTATTAGACAAGCAGACAGGCAGGAGTAGTGGAGGCGAGTGGAGCAGGAGAGAGGGTAGAAAGTGAGGAGAGTGGAGTATGTTCTAAAGTTTGTTTTGCAGTCAAGTGTCAATTTATTTAATATTTTTTAATTACCTATTGATATTCACTCCGACCGCGCGCGCACCACCCAGGTACAACAAAACCCTTTCCCCCCGCTGCTAAAAAAAATCCTAGAGGAAACACTGTCATGGTCTATGTTCTCATCACTTAAAGAGCAATCTCCCCAAAACTTGGTGCATTCCTTTAAGAACTCCTAAGTGTCAGTGTGATGTCTGACGGTTTGTGGGAATTTTTTTTTCTCCGTCTCAGAGAGGAGTGGATGAGAGCGATCCAGGCCGTGGCCAACGGTCTGAAGATGCGTGAGCAGGAGGAGGAGGAACCCATGGATCTGTTCGGCTCGCCCAGCGAATGCAGCCTGGAGGAGATGGAGGTGGCCATGTCCAAGAGTCGCACCAAAGTGGTGAGAAGATCTGTTGTTGTGTACATATAACATGGGGTTTCTATTAAACAACCAAAAGCGACAGTAAAAATTACATTATCCAAACAGTAGGCTTCAAAAGATCTTGAATACAGTTATATATGTAGCATATATGTTTGTTTTTTTGAGAAATCAGCCCAGTCATGCAAACCTAAATTCTAATAGGCCTACACTAGTTTTCATTTTCACAGGCCGTCGTTGTAAATAAGAATTTGGTCTTAAGTGACCTGCCTGGTGAAATAAAGGTTAAATAAAAAAACAAACAAAAAAACAAACATGCACTCCAATTGCGAAATCGGTCTTATATTTCATTCTAACTGGCAAAATTAAATGTAACTTTTTGGAACCTGCAGACATCCTGTGTGACATCCTGTGTGAATGGGAACAATTGTTTCAACAACTTGTAGCCAGGAGAATTTTTTTTTCTATTTCTCACCTTTTTATGCCTCCGTGCCGGCGATAGCCGTGGCCGGAGGCATTTTGTTTTTCGGGTTGTCCGTCCGTACGTACATACGTCCATCCGTCCCATTCTCGCAAACGCGATATCTCAGGAACGCCTTGAGGGAATTTCTTCAAATTTGGCACAAACGTCCACTTGGACTCAAGGATGAACTGATTAGATTTTGGTGGTCAAAGGTCAAAGGTCAAGGTCACTGACCTCACGTCCGTCCCATTCTCATGAACACGGTATCTCAGGAACGCCTGGAGGGAATTTCATTACATCTGGCACAAACGTCCACTTGGACTCAAGGATGAACTGATTAGAATTTGGTGGTCAAAGGTCAAGGTCACTGTGACCTCACAAAAGACGTTTTTGGCCATAACTCAAGAATTCATACGCTAATTATGACAAAATTTCACACAAATGTCTAATAGGATAAAATGACAAAGTGATGACATTTTATATCCAAAAGTTCAAAGGTCAACTTCACTGTGACATCATAATGTTTTGCTTACCACTGTAGCTGAGAAAACGATCTTGGGTCATTCTACAAAAACGGTGGAAGTGCTGTCACTTACTTTTGCAAACACCAAAATCCTTTAAGTTGACCTAATAATCACATTAATTATATATGTTCAATAAATAAAGACTGTCCTTGCAATGATAAAACAAAGTTTATTGGCGGAGGCATACAACTGCGAGGCGGTTATTTCTAGTTTTCTATTTCTTATTTAGCACAAGGCTGATTTTTTTTTTGACACAAAGCTGACATGTTTGTGTCATTATTAGATTAGATAAAATTTGAATGATCCCCTTGAGAAATCTTAACAAGTCAAGGTGGAAAGCAGGTATGGGATGATGCATATATGTGATGAACAGCTGTCAGCTATGCCTCTTTCAGCATATTTCTTTTGAGAGTTATCTGTTTTGTATTGGTTTATATTGGTATATTTGAAATTGGTTGTAATTTCCATCCCTAATGAATTCCCACACCTCAGCCTGAGTTTGATTGAGAACATCTTTGTCTACCTTCCAGACAATGAATGACTTTGAATACCTAAAGCTGCTTGGCAAGGGGACGTTTGGGAAGGTGATCCTGGTCAAAGAGAAGTCCACTGGTGTACACTATGCCATGAAAATACTGCGCAAAGAGGTCATCATAGCCAAGGTAAACAAGAAATGTGTACACACAATTCATTACAGACATACAGTATCAACTGCGTGAAGATGGAGGCTTCCTGTATTCCAGGTCTTCTTCCCTTGCAAGTGCAAAGAACGTTTGACCACTTTGTTCTGTCGGTATTAAAAACAATGATGTCAAACCAGGTTACCATCTTGATACCATAGTGTGTAGAGCGGTGTTATGTTGTGTACAGTGTCCAGCTTTTCTGACAATAATGTGTGTGTGTGCAGGATGAGGTGGCCCACACAGTTACAGAAAGCAGAGTGTTACAGAACACACGACACCCCTTCCTCACGGTGAGTGCAGCTTCCTTTCCCCACTTCTTACCCACTTGCACAGAAGTAGAGCACTACAGGGAGATTGCTGGTAAAAGCAGGCAGGCCCTATCTCAAACAGAACAGCCAGCACTCAGCCACTTGAGATTGGATTTTTCAAGAGCCAAGTGTTTTTTTGGACAGTCTGTAAGCCCTCAGTGCTGAGCCCCTATTGGATGGTTCCCTCAGCCACTTGGCTCACAACAAGCAATGCTACTCAGCATGTATGACAGTATATTGTGTAGCCACTGTGTATGCAGGTTTGCTGCAATGTTGCCAAACAGCTGTTGGGAATGTGAGTGCATTGTCTAAATTCTCATTTTTAGCTAAATGCAAAAACAGAATAGTGACTATTTTGTTACATTCAAGCTAAATGCCTTCTTGGTCAAGTGTGGAGAGGCTTGGTGGTTGGGTTGTAGTAGGACCTTAGTAATAGGTTTAGACCGACATAGTATTTTGAAGGCTGATGCTGATATGTTTGAATTGAAGCTGCCTATATTCTGTGGTGATATTAAATATTTTTAAATTTGACAATTTTCATAACCCAAAGAAATACAAGGATTCAGTGTTTAACCTAGAATATTATTCTTGTCAGGGTGGTAAAGCCTCTGAAACATCATTCAGACCATCATAGCACATTAAAACTCTCATTGAAAGCCAGACTAATGAAATAGTTTTAGGTGGGTTAGCAGCTCCTTAAGGCAGGGTGAGGCAGGTTTCACTGCAGGTTTTACAGACTGTTGAGTAAAATCCTCCCACACCACACTGGAATGACTTCTCTGCTCAGACATCTGATATAAAAATAATAATAAAAAAGTATATATTCACTCGCTTTCATGTCATCGAATCGGAGGTGGAAGACACTGACTGTCTGAGTTCCGATTTTTAATAAAATGCCAACATTGTCCTGATATAATATCACTATCATCGGCAAACAAATACATTGGTGTAAATCTAGATCAATGTTTGTTTTGTTTCTTACCTGATACTTCTTGTCTTCCAGACACTGAAATATGCTTTCCAAACCCATGATCGGCTGTGCTTTGTAATGGAATACGCCAACGGAGGCGAGGTGAGGACGCACCCACACCATATTCACATCCACAGCACACGCCACGCCGCGGTCACATGTACATACCCAAATCGCACATGGTGTCAACACCTTGGCACGCACACTCAACCAGATCATCTCTAACCTCTTCTAAGTGTTCGTCTCCATCTGCTCTCGCCTCCCTCAGCTCTTCTTCCACCTGTCACGGGAACGAGTGTTCACGGAAGACCGGGCGCGATTCTACGGCGCCGAGATCGTGTCAGCACTGGAGTACCTCCACTCACGTGACGTTGTTTACCGGGATCTAAAGGTGAAAACCCTCTCAGTCTTGACTTATCCAACTCCCACATAGGGTTTATGTCATGACTTCAGTGTATACGGTGGGAAAAAAAAACAATAATATAATCACACTAAAGTCTGGGTATGAGTGAATTGAATAAACAATACATTTCTCCATTAAATAGAATTAGCATCTAATAGTCAAGTGGCAATCAGTTGCTCTATGAAAGTAATGCAAATCAATAGTCAGCAGCTCTACTTTTGTGGTGCACTGGCCCTCTAAGAATTCCTTGAAACTCTGCACTTCATAGTTGAAGTGATTTTGGCACAAAAATCATTCTGGAGATGCTAATCTGTCATTTTCTGGATTCAAAAGTCAAAACATAACATTTCACAAAGCAAGATGAACATCACTAATAAGGGCATTTTTTAATTTCCCTTATTAGTTGTTGGCAGGTTTGATCTCTAAATTCAAGCTCTCTAGATTTTTGAGACCTACAGTTAATTGTTGATCAGTTAGATAGTGATAAAGGGCTATATAAATAAACAAACTTGAACTCAAAATTACTGAGCTTACAAAAAGTTTGCAGCAGCTATTCTTTCCATGAAATGACTGGAGAATCCTCATGAAATCCTCCTGAAATCTCTGATCCCTTATTCATTTCACTTGTAAATGTAGATGAAGGAAAGGAGACAAGCTAAAGAAGCATTTTTAAGCCTCAAGACAGTTGCAGCTCATTATGTGGAACGTGATGCTAAAATACTTGTACACTTGGTCGCTTGCTCATTACTGCTCAAGCTCTGCTTCTGTTGCCGCTCTCCTCCTGGCATCAGCCTGCACTTTGAAGGGAAATGTCTATTGTATTTTAATCTGAAAGTAACGTCAGCTGCACATTGTATGGACAGAATTGGTGTTTTTCCCCACATAGCCTCAACAATGAGCAGTAACGTAATGTGGAGGCTCTTTTGTCGCCTCATGTTTAGTTGAAAAATAACTCAGACCAATGAGTCACAACAAGTGACCTATAATATTTTTTCTAACTATATGTAAACTCATGTTCCCTCTCTCAGCTGGAGAATCTGATGCTGGACAAGGACGGCCATATTAAAATCACCGATTTTGGCCTTTGTAAGGAGGGCATCACTCCCGACGCCACCATGAAGACCTTCTGTGGAACCCCTGAGTACCTGGCACCCGAGGTAAGGCACAGACGATGACACCTTATGGGTGCCACATGGCAACCAACAGTGCCAACAGTGTTTTTGCCTTCCACCCTGACAGTCACACATTCTCCCAAACGTCAGATCCCCCTTAATGTCTCCACCTCATATATTTACCACAATCTCCCGCTGTCATGTTTAGGCTAATTTGCTGCAAACTGGAATACATCACCCACATATTTGTCAACACATACATTTAACAATTCTTTCCTAATCAAATCATCTGATTCATATCTTCTTGGTTTTCTTGAACGTGTGAAAGGACACATTATACGTTGATATGCACTATCAACGTATAATGTGTATATCATTAAACTCTTGCTAGGTTAGACCTTTCCTTTCATTTCTCATGCTTTCACATATGATCCATGGTTAATTGCATAAACCTAACACTGGTTAGGTGATGAGCCGTAGAAAATCTCTGTCTGGGTCCCCAGGCACTAGTGGTTACTCTCCTTTTATTGAAATTCAGACCTGCAGAGCAAACGATAGATGTTTTGAATAAATGTTTGGAAAGAGATCAGTGAGCTAGCTCGAGGGATAATGTACTTCCTCTAACTAAAAGGGAATGTAAGACAAGCTCGTTTTGTGGAATACACACACTCATCCAGAGGATTTAATGATTTGAGGACTAGAAGAATGAGGGATCAACAATGCAGCAGACACAAGGCTGGAATCTGCTGTTTATATTCCACAGTGGAGTCTTTCTTTATTGGGTGATTTTTGCAACGCATTGCCATTTTTGATTTGTAGTTTTTGCACTTCAAAGGGGGATATTTTGACTTTAGATGATGAATTTTTGAGCAGTATAGAACCAGGGAGTGAGTTTTTGATTTTTTTCCCAATTTAAGTTGAACATTTATGAGACATTTTTGGCACATTTTATTCAATAATTTGGTTATAACTTTCAGTATTATCCAGTTTGAACTCTTTAAACCTTTTATATGGAAATTATTATTTAGTATTTGTCAAACTCGGAAATTTTACAGTAGCAAGGCTCCAGACAAAGCTTTTCCACTGGCACCACTAACATCTTCAGTTGTGGGCATCAGCAGATAATTTAATAGCACCAATCGGGTGCGGTCACTGAACTGTTCCATACACAGCAATGATTGTATTATGTGTAGCAAAGCCAGGTTAGGCCCTTATCAAAACAAAGCTCCAGTGAACCTTTTATAGTTGGGTTACCTACAATATCTAATGTTGTATTGGAAATACAACAAAAATACACACGTCTTCCCATCCCATTCCCCCAGTTTGGAATCTGTAGATTCACCCTATTTGCCCACGTTACAATCTGGTGTTGGGTGTGAAGACTGATGGGAAATCCTTTCCACGCACAGGGAGTAATGAATCAGAATTGAAGAGCGAAATACAAAGAGTCTCTTAAACCGCAACGAGCAAGCACTCTGTCCAGAGAAAGCTAGACTCATCAAAGATGGCTGATCCTCTTCACTACCCTCATCCCGTCACCAGACACTAAGAAGCAGACATTTAGGTCAGAGGAGTGCACAGTTTACTGACGTCTTCTGATGACTCCTGCGTATTGAAGTCTCAAAATTCAAACAGTTACCTCCTGCTGCCATTTTCCGTGGGACCGTGCCTAGTGTAGCTTTAAGGTGACTGAAAGTTAATAATAAGGGATTCCTCTGTTCATCCCTTAGGTCCTAGAAGACAACGACTACGGCCGGGCGGTGGACTGGTGGGGTCTGGGCGTGGTCATGTACGAGATGATGTGCGGCCGGCTGCCGTTCTACAACCAGGACCACGAGCGTCTGTTTGAGCTCATCCTCATGGAGGAGATCCGCTTCCCCAGGAACCTGGCACCCGAAGCCAAGTCCCTGCTGGCCGGCCTGCTCAAGAAGGACCCCAAGCAGAGGTACTGTCCGCTGGCCGGATCCTGTGTGTGTGTGTGTGTTGGAAATATGTACTCGGTTCTTACATTATCATGTCTCGACTGACAGGTTAGGTGGCGGTCCTAACGATGCCAAAGAAGTCATGAGCCACAAATTCTTCATCTCCATCAACTGGCAGGATGTGGTACAGAAGAAGGTAAGAAATTGTGGAAGAATTACAAAGTAGGGCAAATGAAATAAGGTAAATATCTATAAAATGTGTAGTTTAAATCAAAAGATGTGAATGGGACCGGTTTTGTGTTCTTATGTTGTATTAGATTACTTGCACTTATAGTTGATTACTGTAAGTTTGACCCACATGCACGTCCACTCTCTTAATACAGGACAGGGTTAATGCAATATGCCAGACATGTTTTGTTTTCATCGCTTCTGCTTTAATAAATATAATTGGACATCATGTCCCCAAACATTTAATTTCCTGTCCTTTTTCTTAAACTGCTCATTTATAATTTCAGAACTGTGATTAGCTGTGTTCAATTGGAAATAGTCTGTTTTTGCCAGCTTCTTCTTTGTTTTGTTTATTAAATTGGTCTTAAATTCAATTTAGGTAGCATTAAAAAGACTTGAATTTGGCTTTCTGGAACCTGCTCATACCCTGTACATGGGAGCAAGTGGGTATGATGTTTCTGGGAAGCAGTGGTGGAAAGATATTTTACAGATTGAACCATTCGTTTGGCCGATCATGCCAAGCCTACAACATTATTTATTTGACAGTTTGTATCGCAACGTTTCTTTCTGGCTCAAGTGAGTGTAAAAAAATTATAAATTTGCGATATTTTATTGAAATGTTCCTTTCATTTGACCCTCTCTAATTTGACACATCGAACGTTGCGTCTAAATACTTGGATGTGAACCCATCTTATGTGTTTCTGAACGGCTGACACCCTCAGTAACCGCTAACTTTGCTCGTCCCCCTCTAGCTCACCCCGCTCTTCAAGCCGCAGGTAACATCAGAGACGGACACCCGGTACTTTGATGACGAGTTCACCGCACAGACCATCACGCTCACACCTCCGGACAAGTGTAAGTATCATTGTCCGTGTCGGACACGGTCTCATCCACTGATATCGATGGTTTGAACGCAGGTACTGACTCCTGTCTCCTTCGTGTTTTTTTTTGTTTTTTTTTTACAGATGACAGTCTGGATTGCGATGACGGCAACCAGCAAGCACATTTCCCCCAGTTCTCCTACTCTGCTAGCATAAGAGAGTGATAACTGTCTCCGCCACACACACAAACACACATAAACACACGCACACGAGGCATGAACACAGACAGCTCCCATGGCCACACCCCTCACAGCTATAAACGACCAGAATCTCCAAACAGCATAACGGAGTTTTTGGTCCCGGCAGGATCTAAGTGCCTAGACTGGCGGCCATATTGTTCTGTATAAACCCCCCACCCACCCACCTTCGTCCACACTACGGACAAAGCCTGGCCACATTGGCTGTACTGTATCAAACTGGACTTCTGTACCTCAATTTTGTCATCAGCACAAATCAACAACGCAATCAGGACTCCGTCTGGCACCTTCTTGGATGGCCTATACGTAACTGCTGCTGCTTCTTCGGACTGTAAAACCACCCGGTCATTTCTAATGCTCTTCTCTCTCTCGTTTTTTATGGTCTTATAAGAAGCCATACAGTTTCTCTACGACTTTTCCAAGTGCTCTTCTCTGGGACGATCTGTCGCCAGCGGTGACGGACTGGTCCTTAACACGAGGGAGGAAGAACCGTGGCAATTTATACAGGCTGTTTTCTTCTGCTAGGCGTGTGTTTCTTGAGAAAACAGGGGGCATCGAATCCAAACTGAATGTCATCATTTTAGTCGGAGAGAGAGTGTGAGAGCATGAGGTTTTTGTTTGTGTGTGTGTGTCTTTATATAAATGCTTGCCCGGCGTGCATCAGGAACAACGGATGAATTGGTAATATTGCAAATACGAGCGTTTCCCGCAGCGGAAACCTCTTACAGTGCGGAGCGCAAGGTGTGGGAGAGAGGGGTGTCCTTTTTAAAAACTGTATGCAATGAAAAATTGAACTTTGTATTATTAGTTTGCTCTTGTCTCGGAATGTGATCTCTGTTAATAGATCTATCTCAAGTGCTACACAGCGATGAATGGGAATTGGGAATAGCTAAATGCACAAGGTGTATATGTTATTTTTTTTTTTTAAAACAAGGTTTTTAATTCTAACATATTTTTTGATCTCTGATCAGCGAAAAGACACGCCAGCCATGTGATTTAAGAAGGTCAATAAGCACTTAGTTACTTAAAGCAGACCTCGTTTTTCTCAGATGGACCATGGGCATACTGTAGCTGACAGCTTCCTGGTTCGGTGTCAGTTTTCTACCCGTGCAAAATGTCCAACGGTTGCTTGCGTTCATAAATTAATGTAACACCAGAATTTACTCTGGCCCCAAACTGGACCCTTTGTAAATTCACAGCGTTTTCAGAGTACCTGTTCATATTTCCTGAGTGTCAGAGCGCACTCTGGCTGAGGGGATGTCCGTATAATATTTCCAAAGTTTACAGTCGTAGCTAAATCATGTCGACGAGCCAGCCGCTTCTCCACAAACTGACAATAACTTTTCCTCAGATCGTAACTCACCAACTTGCTCACCAGAGGCTTTACGGGTGTAAACTTGTGGCCGACAGTTTACACTTTCTCATCTCCCCGTGGCCATACTGTATCTCATCTGAACCCCTTTGGAAGTCCTCATACTTTTATGGCGTTCCAGTGCATCCAATGTGCTTTTTCTTCAAATTTTGAGTGTGACATTGGATGTGATTGAAAATGCCTTAGAGCTGGAGAACTGAAAAACCACCATCTAGGGAGCTGACGTGTTTCATGAACATGGTCCATTGTGAGATATGTGTTTCAGTGCAATTGTTATGCCTTGCAAGGATGTCTTTTTTTTTTATTATTATTATTTTCAATTGTTTTCTCAGTTTGTCCCAACTGTCAAAAATGGCCGCACACGTGGAACACCATCGAATGATAACAGAGAGGGCTGCACCTATTTTTAAGTTGCAATATCTGGTGTGTTACGAATGAAAATGCACCCACCATTGTATTTGGTGCTACTCTGCTGAGTCACTGGTGATGAATAAAGGGCCAGTGTAGACGACCCGCTTAACTTCCCGTCACTCATAGAGCCTTCTATCCCATGTGCTGTTTTGAAATAATTTCCGTTATTATTTTTGTTTTGTTTTTTTGTCTTGTTTTTCCTCTGGTTTAGTTTTCAACTTGCTGTCACCCCCCCCCCCCCCCCCCCATATCTTCCTGTACCCCGAAACCCTTTCAAAGATACTCTCAAATTAAGGAAATTCATAATGGTTGAAAGAAATGTATGAAATGTTTTTTCAATTACATTATTCTATTCAAACAATCCATTTCTATTTGTCTATGAATGTAATTCCGAAAGACAATGATCGAATACACATTTTTATCTCTGTCTTAATACATTTTCGTCTGCGTGTGTCTTCATAGTTTTCTACCTAGCAACAGGTGTTGCAGGGGTTTGGCAGGGCGGGTTGGCATGATCAGCTGAAAATCTGCTACACGTGTCAGGACTTCTGTGTGAAGTAGTTGAAGCTACAAAATGCAACTTTTCACCCTGGAGGCAGCAAAGTATATTGTTAGTCCCGCCCTCCTCCCCCTCAGTTTGTCAGGTTCCCACCCCAACACATGTCACTCATACTGCTGTCTAGCTTGAAACAGCATCTAGCCCGAGGCTGAGGCAGAGATAGGCAAGCATGTGTCATGGAGGGCTGAGAGTCTGCAGGTTTTCATTCCAACTAAAGACCACACCAGGTGATTTCACTGATTAGTTCCTCCTCTGTGGTTGAAGCGGAGACAGTGTTCTATATAGAGACAGTGCACTCTGTCAGTTTTGAATGGGGAAAATCTGTAACGATAAAGATGGCGGCTCCGACAACGTAAAACATGTCAGCGAAAGTGACCAATCGACGCACCTTTGTGTGCAAATCATAAAGAAAATAGTGACTAATGTATGTATGGGACTACCGCAAACCAGATTTGTCTTGAATGTCGTAATCTCACTGTTTCGTGAAGCAGTGGACGCCGCATGCGTACAAGCATCAGAAAAAAAAACAGTGGAAAAAAGCTGTTTTTCTGTGTCCTTTGAAACAAATTTTACCACTCCATGTTGTCAACAATTCAGCGGTTTCCGTAAATATGTAATGCAAATGATTGTATCTATGTCAGAACTTTAGATACAGATGACTTCCCATTCAAAGAGATAGGAGTCTTGTCTTGTTAGTTACGAACTCCCTTTTGTTTCTTATGTTTCCTCTATTGTTGCTATGCTGCTCTGATAGCCACAACCAGCTCATCACTGGCCACGCCCACAACAAATAGTATACACCCCAAAATTACAACATCACTGAAAAGCCAACTTCAGGCTGGATGTAGGCATGAACACAGGTTGATTGTGTAGAATACATCCTACTTATTATTTTAATGTAAAAAAGAAAAAGTTGTGTATTGCAGCTTTAATGCAAAGATGCACACATAGGTCATACATTGTGTAATGTCATTGGATGTACGTGACATGCTGTATGTTAAAACCCTAATCCTTGAACATTCCCATACAGCCATTGATTCCCCACAGTCTTCAATTTTAGTCCACATGGTCATGAATTTATGAATGAATGGATAGATAGATAGAGGTTGACCTGATTACACCCCAGGCAAGAGTGAAAATCGGATCATAGTTTTTCTAGGTATCTCAAACTTGGAACATTTCTCAAAAGCTACTCTGGTGCTTATTGGTTCCAGAAATGTGTCTCCAGTAAATGTAATAATACATTGGGAAGTGGGGAAATAAATGAAGAAATGACCAGAGAGAGAGAAAGAGAGAGTGATCATCTCCAAGTAATGTCGTGTTCAGAGGATAGGCGAAAGTGCAGAATTATGTAATCAGGTAATAAATAATGGGTAGTGTTTTTTTTGGTCTCTACTGTGTTTTGCCAGATTGTGGAGCTGCTGTATGCTCCGGCCCAGACACACGGGAGCCTCACGGTGCTTTTCAGCACTCCCCCAGCAGGGAACATGTGCTGCCGGGGAGCGACCACGCCTCCACCGCCTTTTACTCACATGTTACCGCACACATTCATACCGTCTTATGCTGCGTTCACGTCCTATGGGAATAACGTAGGTTGTAGTTTTCTCCAGACTCAGCTGTTTCACACATAACACACACACATGTGCGACTTAGTGAGCGATGCATTTGAGTTCATGTTTTACAGCCAACAAAAGCACAGATGAAAAATAGTAGTTGTGTCTGGCCAAAATGGCTTCTAATATGGTGAAAATTATTTATTTTGTTCATTTTTATTTATCATTCCCTACATTTGCCTAGAAGTATTCCCTAGTTGGTGACGTCAGAATTCAGGGTGTCGGAAAAATCGGGGTCCATCACTAAACCCCGAGTTCCCAAGTGAGCAGTATTGTCTAGTAGTGTTTCCCATCAGCACCAACCGAATACTGAGGTAACCAGGAGGCTACTTTCAATTAGGACGCTGGTATCTACCGTCTTTCCCATAGGACTTGAATGTAGCATTGTGTAAGGCTTTAAATCATGTTGTACCAGGTATAACAATATCGGGTACGTTTTCCGATATGCAAGTAGACACTGAAACGGCAGATTTCTGACTGGAGTTTGGTATTATTAGTAGAAACCCAGTGTAGCGCGTGAATAGTAAAATTAGCTGTTCTATGGTGCGAGGCTGGGAACGTGACTCGGCCAATGATAGCTGAGGTGAAGTATCCCTTTCATGAAATATAATCCATAGCCTACATTTGTCACACAGCTACACGAGCAGCTCGATAAGATACACACAATTTAAAGCTAAAAGAGTGCTGTCTCCTGGATGTAATTCACCTCAGTCTGTTTTCTAACACTATACAGGCCACTTGTATGTTGTACTAGTCTACAGTCACCAGCGGACCATCCTCAACACACACCCGCACCCACGCGCTCCACAAGAAGTTCCGATGCTGCCTTCATGTGCTCTGCCGAAGCTCCAGCTTCCGAGTTCCCCGAGTCGTAAATATGACTCGACGAGCATTCAAGGGCTTTTGATATGGTCATAATAAAAAAAAAATCAGAACGACTTTGTGCTGCAGCAGTAGAATGAAGAGGAGAAACGAATTTACCCTTAATACCAAGCTATAAAATATAATAATGAAATGCATAACTGTTCTACCATCATTGTTTAATATTAATATTATGCTCTCTGCCTCATAAACATCACATGACAGCAACATAGGTAGCCTATTTGTGTTTGTGCAAGTAGCCTATTTTAGCTTTTCTGCTCCGTGTTCCTTGTCTGCATTGTTTTTTGTTTTATCTTTTATACATACATGTTTGGCACATGTATGTATAATGTTTGGCACACCATTTTAGTCAACAAAAGTTACTTTAAATGTGCTATATAAAAATAACTTGACTTACATATTTCGTTTTGTATTGAAATGTTTGAAAACCATTTCGTACGCAAAGCTCAAACTAAATGAAAACTTTCCTAGTCGTATTTACCACTGTTTGCTTCATTCATGTGCAAGTCAACTAGAAGTTCCAATATTTCCAACAGCAGTTGAAAGCACCATAATAGTACTGAGTGTATCACTCACGTGGACCGTACGACGTCACCGCCTACGCACGTGTCTCCGCACGGGATTGGCCGGGCTGCCGCTGTTACGTCACCGCTGACCGGTTGAACGCCACTGGGACATTAATTAATATTCCCATTAGGGGGGCGTGGCTATTCTGATGATCATCATGGATGCTTTCTGTGCATCAGACTGGACGTGTTTCCAAGACAAGGACACCCAGGTGAACAATAGCCTCACCATGTATCAACTTAACAACCACTGACAAGCAGAAGCTGATAATTTCTTGTTGTATCTCTCTCTTAGTGAAGATTCCTCAAGCCAGGAGGGGGATTATAGCAGTTTTTTCTCTCCAGGATGATACCTTAAAACTCTGTACTGGAGGAAGGCTGTTGCCTCCCAAGGTCCGGAGATGTAATGTTTTCCTGCTGCCAAAAAGTGAGCTCTCCTCCTAGATTACGTGGCTAAAACACCAACAGGTAAGTGAAGCAGTTTTACTTTGAGTTTGGATGTCTCTAAACTTTTGTCCAGTGGTCTATACTCTCTGTCCAGCCTGTCTGCAGGTACTCTAATATTCTGTCAGTTGTTCTATTGTAGGGTTAGCCTAATATGTAAAGTTTATTATGCATACCCTAAACATGTCATACAGAGGGAGTTAGTAGCTTTGCCCTAGCTATAATGTTAAAGCTGCATTGGGATTGTAACAAAAAAATGGTACATATTGGCTTGCCGTACAGACAGTGAATGGGGAGTTGCTTTGTACAGTTACACCAGGCTTATTATTTCCACGGAGCAGCAGCAGCAGCAGTCTATTACATAATAGCGTTGGGGGTGGGACCATACAGCCCCGCCACAGACCATCTTATCAAGTTCCTGCTGCTGCTGCTGCCTCATCCGCATGTGCATGCTGTGGTGTTTACACAGGAGGCTTAGGCAAAACACATGGCAAAGCCTTTTACTCCACACCACTCTGATGAATGGGAGTCTGGACGGGCAGCAGAGCACTACAGCCCGCTGTCTGTTTCATTCGTTTACATCAGCTTCATGCTGGAACGTATTGTGGTCTCATGTTTAGGGTCATTCTTATATATACTGTAGTTCTTACATAGACGAAATGAAAAATACTCTTTAATATTCTTATAGGGACTTATAGTGTATCTGTGGTACTCCGTAGTGAGTGTATAGTGACCCTATTGTCCTTAATGGTAGCTTTATCTATGATATTCTTATTGGGACTTGGAATATGCTGTGATATTTGTATAGTATCCTTGTAAAATGTGTTACAGGATTGCTATAGTTCTTTTTCATAAGGATATGAAATGGGCTACCTTTCCTAAACTCATCAGTTTGTTTATTTGCACTAAAGGCTTTAACTATTGCCTGTTGCACTTCTATTGTCTTTTGCATGTCCAGTTTTCCATGTAGGCTACATCCAGTTCTTTGTACACCTCTGGGATACAAACTCATGTTCCACTGAGAGATCAATAAGTATCTTTTACACCAGTTGTTTGGACTGTAAGTTAGTGGACTAATGTGTCACATTTGGTATAATTGTCACCAACATCCATTCTGATTTATTCTTATTTTAGATAAAATAGTTTTCTGTGTTACTGCAAGAATGGAGCATTGTATACTATAGTGCATCTAGCACCAATGGTAGGTCCTATGAATAGACACCTGGTTCATAAACTGGTCTTGGGTGGCTTGCACCTTTGCTGAATTTAATAACTAGGGTGCGTCAGTGGGGATTTACCATCAATAGCTACATGGCACATTGAGATAAGCTGCTTGATACACCTAGATGTTGGAATATGACAGACCTTAATATCCAACATGGAGGCTTGTAGCAACTTATTATGTAATAACTGCCGGGTAATGTAATTATTTCTCAAAATGTAATAACATGACACGATGAAAATGTGATCAAACCTGTTAATGTAACAAATTCCCGAATAATGTAAAAACATCACCTTATTACTTCATGATAATGTAATAACATAATGCTACAGAACTTATTATTTCATAGGGGGTGTAACATATTGTAATAATAATATTATTAATAATGATATTGACTAATAATGTAATAACTATGAGTTGAGTTATTACATTATTAGTCATTATTATCATGACACAATCAGTTACAAAATGTCATACACCCCTTATGAGGTAATAATGTTAATGTAATGATGTGTTGTTATTACATTATGTGAGAATTTATTACATTAACAGGTTTGATCACATTTTCAATCCATTTTGAGGGACATTTTTTATGTCCCTCCACCATGGTACATGGTGCAGGACATTATGTTGTCATGGTGTGAAGACACATTCTTATGAACACAATACCTCAAGAACAATACATGATAGAAACTTCTTACTTACACCACAGGTTCCCCCCTGTAGAGTAGATGATTTGCATATTAATGAAGAAAAACTGACTTACTTGAAACAAACAAACCAACTAACTCCTAAAATACTTTAAGATGCAGAGTTCATATTCATATCACCCATGTGTTATATGAAGAAGTATGTTGACAAATATTTGCTAATTAATGAATTCATTAGCTTAATTAATGAACTCATTAGCACAACGGATTATGTTTAATATATCATGGTGATGGTGGGATATTAGGAGCTCAAGTGTCTCTTGTATTACATTTTAACAAGTTATTACATTATCCTGCATTTATTACATTATCAGTTGCTGCAAGGCTTGGAGAGAAGTAATATCCCTAGACTGATACCAAAGGAGAAGTGGTGTTAAGGCATAAGACTTTTGCCATTAAGTTGTTCATGTCAGCTCAAGCTCAGGCTTGGGGAGCCAAATTTCCCCTCTCACTGGTATCACTAGTCTCTGCACAGCAGTATTTCCCACAGCGCTCCATCCAACAGCAACATTATTCCGGGGAACCAAGGTTCGTTGGTCCAGGGAGGATCCACTAGGCTTGTAGTCAGTGGAGTATCTCTGTCTCTCAGAGAGGAGTGAGGGTAGTGTGTTTTCCTCCAAGGTGAACACATCTATGTCTGCCTATCCTGAAATCTTCCAAGGGCAGAGGGAGCGTGTCCGCCTCTCTGTCTGCTTATTTGCGTTATCACTGACAAGCTGTCTGTGTGGACGAGAACAAGGTGTCCAGATATCAGCTCTGTTCGATGGAGATATTCCAGCACCAATTGGACTGTAGATTGTAAAATCTATTTCACTGGAAGCTATGATGTCCTGACATCGATTGAAATCTGAGATTCTTTAAACCAAAAATTAGGGTTTGTGAGGAATGTAAGCCAAATTGTTTATGTCCATGTTCGACTGATATGGGTTTTTGAAGGCCATTACTGATGTTTTTTGTATTGAAGCTGCCGATAGTTGATATTCTGTGCCAATATTCAAAAAGGTCTTTAAGTTTGACTGTTTTTATGCCCAAAATACTACCAGTATTCCATGTTTTCCCCAGAGTTTTACTGTTGTCAAGGTGGACAAGCCTCTGAAACAGTATTTAGACCATCATGTGACGCTAAAACTCTGTATTGGAGTCCATACTAATGAAATTCTTTTAGGGTTAGCAGCCCCTTAAATCAGGGTCATATCATTGGTGGACGACACTGTTATATACACTTCAATCTTACAACCTACATACCTGTGATTTCCAGTGTTACCAAAGCTTTTCACCAGTTGCTTTCTTTTTCAGAGGTCTGGAATGCCAAAGGAACAGGGGCATTTTGGGGAGCGGGTCGCCCGGAACACCTCAAAGAATGCCAAGGATAAAAGTAACAGCGCCACCCTGCGGGCGTCTCAGGGTGGCGCCCACAGAGACCAGTCCAGAATGGGTAACATGAGCAACAGGATGTTGCGCTGTGACTCGGAGAAGGACTCGGAAAAGGACTCAGGGTACTCAGGTGAGCAAGAGTCCACTTGACATACGGACAGAGAGTTCATGAATACCTTGCAGATTTCATCCACTTAAAAGAGGTTCAAGGAGAACACAACACTGACTGCCCGATATCCAATATTTAATCAAAGGCCAATATCGGCTTGATATATTGACAAACTGATATATTGGTCTAACCCGAAAATACGTGTGATGGTGTCGGGATGAGTGGCCTTTCTTTTCTTCTTTTCTTCCTGTTTTCTCTCAATATCCCTGCCTACTTTTCTCCTTCTTTTCCGTCTTTGCCTTTAATTCATATCTTCCTTTTCCTGTATACACTTTGCTCTATCTTCTACATTTTATATCCCTCTGTTTCTCTCCATACCTCGCTCTCTCCACAACTCTCTCCGCCACCCTCTATACCCCCTCTTCCTCTTCCTCTTCCTCTTCCTCTCCCTCAGAGGCCGGCTCAGACTCAGTGCAGACCGATGTGGATGACCAGCGCAGCAGTGTGAGCGCGCGTCACAGGGAAAGCAGCAAAGGCTGTAACAACAACAACGCACACAACATGGCTCCTTATGAGGAGCTCACCCCCATCTATGTCATCGAAAACCTGGTGGTGAAACCGGTGAGCTATTCAGTTACAGATAACAATGTGCTTTTGCATGCATTTTACTTTGTTGCACGGTAAACAGAGATTCAGCAATGTGTACAACTGTAAGTAAAGGTTATGATAATGAAATGGGTAACACTTTATTTTTAAGTACGCTCATTCAATATTAATTATTTGTTCATAGTTTATTATCTCTTTTTAGTCATCATTAGATCAATAATTATTCGATCTCTTTTACTAGCTTACTCTGCCTTGCCATTTTCTACTCAAAGCCTTTAACTTAAGTGTTACTTTGTAAGACTCAGAGCATCAGAGCCGGTGGAGAATATTACATTAAATAATAAGCAGCTAATCGCTGGCTAATTAAGTCTAATAGCTAATAAACAGCTAATAAATAGTGTGCTTAAGCTGCTAAAAAATGGTACTTAGCACCAGATTTTCTTCATTAGCATGAGATGTAACTTATTTCCCAACATGCCTACACCATTGTTTGTGGATGTGTGAATACCCTAAAATATTACCATGAATTGATAGGGAATTTTTACCTGTTTCAAGCTTAAATAGTAGAATCCAAATAGGAATCTCTTACCCACTTCCCATTTTTTTTGGTCTAAATACTAAATGACTATATTATAATTAATATATTGCAATTATGGGGCAATTCAAAATTATCTACTTGAATTTTCACTGAATTTAAGTTGTTTAAGTTTATCCTCTTTTGGCAGACCGTCTATTGTAAGTACTGTACTACTGAATACAATATTTACGACTATTAATCTCTGCTTTAAGGCTGCCCTCTGTTAACAAAATTTCATGGTCTCAGTTATTTTTCATTTTTGTGTCTCCTACTGTTTATCTCTTTGTGATTTTAACCTCCTCCACATCTTTTGCTCTTTCTCTCTGATCCCCAATTGCTACTCACAAAAAATCCCCAATCACAACCTCCCGGTGGTACAGTCCAGACCAGAGCAGCTTCTGCATAGCCCCCTGGCATGGGGGGGAGGTTGGCACAGCCTTACTGGTGCCAAGGCGCCCACCCAGCTCTTACTGATCCAACAGCCAGCAATGCCTGCCCCGTCCTCTTCCACCTCTACCCCATCCTCGACTCTAGCTAAACCACAAGGCCAAATTAAGAAAGGAGGCAGTCGCAGCAACAAGAACCACAGCAGCAAGACCTTATATCTGCCCATCCTCAATTCTTACCCCCGCATTGCCCCCCACCCCAGGAAAGAGAGCCATGAGGGCATGGGTGCAAGTGGGGCATGGGGGGTGATGGAGAGCGGCAGTGAGGGTCAGAGCCAGAGCAAGAGGGTGTGCACTGAAGAAGGGAAGAAGGAAGCCGTATCTACCACCAGCCACCTCCCAAAGCCCCAACAGCAGCACCACCAGAAAGAGGGTCGAGTCCATTCCCACTCCCATTCCCAGTATAAAGCCAGAGGCGGTCACAGCTCCTTCCCCAACCCATCACACTGCCCACTGCCGGGCCGCGCCTCCTCCACCACCCAGCCCAAATTCCACCACAGCCACCAAAGCTCCCGCTCTGACAGCATGGGCTCGCCCTCTGTCTCCAGCTCCCAGACACCCTACCCACATTTCTCCTCTGACTCCCCCCCATCCTCCTGTCCCTCCTCTTCCTCTTCCTCCTCCTCCGTGGCACACAGCCCCTACCGCCCGGCCCCTGAGGCGGCGGTGGGCAGTTCCCTTTCCGACTCCCAGCCAGCGTGTTCGTCCATGCGCCAACGGCGTTTCCTCAACACCGCCGAGATCCTGAACCAGTCGGGCCTGCTGGCCATCACGCTGCGCACCAAGGAGCTGCTGAAGCAGAGCGCTGCCACCGAGAGGGAAATCGCTCAGCTCCGTCAGCACACCAATCTCCTATGCCAGGTGGCCCAGGCCGGTCAGCATGTCTCCAACGAAGGCTCCAACAGCCTTGAGAAACTCCTCCAGGCCATGACCAAGTCGGGTTCCTACCCCAGCCTAGACTTCAATCAACTCAAAGGCGTCAGCAACAGCCACCAACAGAGCAAGAGGAGAGGTGAGGATGACAAAGAGAAGGATCGCGACGGGAGAAACATTAAGACGCATAACAACCCACCGCGAAACCCGATGTCTTTACGCAACATAGAAGATGAAACGTCGCCACCTTCTCCGCTGTTTGCCCCCTCTCCAGAAGCAGCAGGAACAGAGCATCCTGATAGTCTGTTGGACTTCCTCTCCGCCTCCCTGTCAGCATCTCTTCCCGGGCTTGTTCCTCAACACGGACATAGACAAGCAAGCATGGATAAAGACCTTACTGATCTGACTATGTCCCCAGAGAGCTCTACACACAATAAGTATCTACTCTAGCTTCTGGGGGGAAAGGGCATGGATTAGCAATGATTGGCAGGGTAATAAGTGGACCTAGCAATACTGGATGGCATGAATTTTGTTTGTTTTTGAATCATCCAAAATGTCAATATAACATTGAACATGATTGGCTGAAAGGGTAAAACGATGATTGTTTCCTTTTCATGTGGTGATTTAAAGTTCAATATGATTGATACGTTTTCCTAAACTTTTTGGTCAGGGATTTCACAATTGCAAACAAGTCAATTTCTCCATCTTTGCCTTCTGTGGGTAACATTTAAGTGGCTGCACACATAGTCAGTGATGGATGTCCAGTATGTAACGAGAATTGTATCATTACTTTAAATGCTTCAATTGGTGTGGGCGACAGAAACAGTCTGCCACTTGAGATGGAAAACATGCGCATCTACTGTAGTTATCACCAATCAAGTTCATTTTCTGTATAGATTCTCACAATTTATAGGTTACTTCTATGTTTTGCTCAAAATATGCTGCTTGTTAGAGTTTCGAACCTTTGACAAAAGAGGTCACTTCACATAGGGGTTGACAAGCCTTCAAACTGTGGGACATTTCCAAGGAGGTTTTGGGCTTTCAGATGACGCAACACACCCTCTAGCGGCCATATTGGAGGTCCTCAGCTCTTGGGCAACAAAGGCTGAGAACAGCTGATTACGTTTCTAAATGTACAATTTGGCTTAGGCTGTCTCAATATAAGTGAATAGACATGGTTAATCTCTGTGCTGTTTTTGACTGGGAACTGATCATTTTGTCACTGATACATCTGATCACTCAGATGAGCATGTTAGCTAGCAAATCACAGTAAGCCTATCTGGTCAGCTAACTACTGTTGTTGGGAACATATATAATTTGCACACTAGCTAACTAGTAGAAGCAACAGTAGTAGTTGCATCTACATTGGTTGCTTTGCTAAATTAGCCTGCGGGCTAGTTAGCTAGCTAACAAAGCCAAAAACCAACAGTTTGTTCAGTTTAACTGAGCTCACTCTTCTCAAGCTACAACTCAGTATTTTGGAGTAGAGTTGAGGGCTAAAAAGACATTTTACTACGCAAAACACTCAATTTGGAAACAAATTTACCTTCAGACTAAGACATAATGTCACTGAATGGACCTACACCACACCACGACAATGTTTTCAAGTATCTCTCTTTTCTAGCCTGATTGTAATGTATTTAGACATTTGTGCACAGCCATTTCTCCACTGGACCTGCATGATGATGCCATGCAGCTGTGGTTGCTAGATTTGTGCAACTGCAAAGCCTCTCCTGGCAGCAAGCAAGGTTTATTTCACACCTTGGGGACTGGTAGATCTAACACATTGTGGATGGGGCTCATGATCCTCTGGTACAGGGGTATGTCTCTAAATGAGATCATCAGCACATGACCAGGAGGAAACTATTCTTTCGTTGTGGACATTGTCTGACACAGGATGTGGATACTCAATGGATTACTGAATTAAATTGTTTTACTCAGTGAATTTCTACTGAAAAACTCCAATAGTTGTACAGTCTTGCTTGGCAGTGCAATATTGTGGATTACTTGGATTCATTTTTGATTTTCTCCCTGTCATGTTTGAATGTCTGGTGTGTGCATGTTTGTGTGTGTATGCGCACGTTTGTGTTAGTGAGTGTGTACAGATCTGTAATGCATTAGCTTGTAGAACATGAATTTTCTTGATTAAAAAATTATATAGGTTTTATTATAGAGCAGGGAAATTGATATAGATTGGTTGTAGATAGGGGACATTGATCATGATTACTGTCTGACTTTTTTCACATGCTTTCAAAACACACTCTTAAACAATAAAACCACTATGACTTACCAAAAGATCGTTTATTGACATGTGTTGCTCATTTTAATAACATGTGAGCTGTTGAATGCCTGGCAGCAAAAGCAAAAATACCTCCAGGCATTCTCCTTCAATTTTCGTACGAGAATATTTAAGGGTATGTATAATGAAATGGGTTTTTAAAGAAACTACATAAGGCAAACCATTGCTGAATATTTCTGACACAAATAATAGATAGTATTAGGCTGCTAAATGATGTATTAGCCATATTTTAAATGCAGTTTGTCTTTCCGCCTCTTACAGGTCCAATGCAGAATCAGAGTATAATGCTACAGATGCCCTAATACTGACATTTTTTTCATGAGATCGAAGATATTTATTCATTTCAAATTAATGTACCAATAGGACAACTCCTGATACAAACACTGACAGTGTATGTCAGCTAAATATGGGCTTACAATTTATTGTGAAGCTGTAAAAGTTTGTTCACGTGTGTATTATTTGTGAACTCTGAAGTGTAAGTATTTTGAGTTATGATGGGGGGATTGTAGAATTATTCTCCATCTGCAAGTCATACATATACCAATGATTTTCCACAGAGCAGAGCAAAATAAGAAAATGGGGGAAACAAAGAACATGGGTGAGATTACTGCTTCACAAGGCAAAGTAAGTCTATTGAGAGGGCAGAGAACAAATGATTCTAGGATGCTGGATCAATACAATCTATCACTGCCTTTACTACACAAATCTGTCCTCATGAGGTCAGTGATGATTTCATGATGCTAGGGAGATATGAAGTTGGATCCATATTTTTACCTTGTAAATTAGTCCAGTAAGTGGCCTTTGATGCAACATCATGTTTTAGGTTATGCCAAAAACTTAGCCAATAAGTTTTCAACAATGAAAACTAAGAGCCACACTTCACTATGACATCTGCTCTGGCCTAACTTCATTTAAGATGAACAACTAGCTTCCTGTATTGCAGACAAACTGGATGCATTTCATAGTACAGCACTCATTGTCACAGCTAGCCCAGGAAAGCTGGATCCTAAATGAAAGACCAGGTAAAATAAAGCTCAAGCAAGTATAACAGCAGTAACTGACACATTGATAGAAATTGATCCAAAGCTGACCATAGCAATCCCTGTAAAATGCAAAAAGAGATACATCAAAGCTTACATAAGTTTATACTGACAGTATTCAAAGTCTGATTGATATGACATTTCCCCTACTGCCAGCTGACACATCTTACAGCAGATGGCGATGTCGTCCTGGGTGAACTGACCAATCACAGGCTCTTGCAGGCATAGAAACATGCAACCCACCACAGCAAACAGACTGTATGTATATCACTAGAAAGACTGCTTTTTAGAGGGGCGGAAATTTCAAAAACTTGCATCATGCTACATATATATATCATTTATGCACGCTGCCAAAGAGAGACAGAGGTAAATAGAGAAATTGCCTCGCATCAATTGATATTGCATGGCCTTTTGACTTTATGATGTAAACTAGCTCAAATAAAGAAATACAAATACAAATTCCAGGGCTGGAGGAATTCTTCAACTAATCTTGACTAATCAAGGATTTACGTCTGAACCTCATTTAACTATAAAGTGTAAAATATAGCATTCACTCTGCGAGATTGTTTGAGTTGAAAAGATTTACACCTTCATTGCTAATTAACAAAATGCAATACAACATATGTGCAAACACAGCAAACAATAAATCTAGACCAGCATTGGCCACACCAGCCCCTCCCTACACCCGGCCAGGCTTACAGCTGTAAGCTTCACAAAGGTATATATGTCAGGTATATATGCAAAACTGGAAATTACATTTAAGACTGTAGCTAGTTGGTTTCCTTTGATGAAACATATTTAATTAAGTTGTAGGCCTGAGTTTGAGAAAGGCATCACAGGCATTGATACAACACAGAGCCATTCTGCAATTCTGCTCAATGACCTGGGCCATTTATAAATTCATTATATTATACATGCTACATAATGTATGATACAGATGTTGCTTTACTGCATGTGTGGTGCTTTCCCACATTGTGCAAAACTGATTTGGCCTGAATGTGTGGTTCAGGAAAAAGCGAAGAGATCTGTCAAGAAGAAAAAAAAAAAAAAACTTGAAATTACAGGTAATCCAGACTAATTTCTCTGGTTTCTGGATTTGGAAGACTCATTTATGTAAAAATGTGTAAAAATGTGTTGTGGTGGTATTAATCTCATGGGCAAGAATTGCTGACATCATCAGGCTGCCAATGAAGTCCTGAAGACTTTTTAGCTGTTCAGTCTCTTATAGTCAGATAGCTCCATCTAGTGATGATGTAGCAATTTGCTTAATTCCATGAGGTGGATTCAAAGGTCCCATATTGTGTGAAACAGGTGTTGCCTAATCTTGGTATGGATTAGAAGTGTTATTAATGATTTCAAAAATAAACAAACCCTAAAATGGGTAAAACTGTCCATTTCACCAGGGTTTGTATCACAAGAAATCACCAGACTAAACAAGCCAGTCAGAATTGGCCCCAATACTGATGTAATTGCTGGGCTCCAGTGAAAACAACCAATCATCTTTGATCTACTATTTGCATAAGCCCACCCCTGGACAGCCCCTACCATGCAGACATTACATCAACCTAAGGATTAGCTCAATTTATTAAAGGATAATACCAGTGTTTTCATATCAGTGTGTGCATTCACAGACCACTCATTGGAACAGAGAATATTTCAGGCTCTTTGATTGTATGAGCGAGGCTGGAGGGCATGCATGTTACAATAGCCTATAAACTGAGGGTCCCTGTACTATTTATTTGCTATTTATGTGCTATTCGGATGTTTATGTGTCATTGAATGTGGTGTGGTTATGTGTTTTATGTGCAATGTCATGTCATTGTGTTTATTCTGAACAGAGCTGCTATGATGCATGACAAATTTCAGAGAAATCTGACAATAAAGTCCTATCGTATCGTATAAACATAGGAAGTGGACAAAACTTTTCACCTATTGCTGACATCCTTTGTGATTATGTTGTGCTACTGCTTACTGTCAATCACCTGACACACACCTGTCACCTTGCAAACTTTATTGTCACATCCATGTCTTTTTATTTAAGACTTTAGTTAGTCGGGACAGCAGTTAATTTCAACCTAGGTTTGACACTGTAAAGTTTGAATTTCAGAAGTGACAAACAATGTGTTAAAAAATCAAATTACGTATGACATACATTGCTTTATTATTGGTAGAAATGTAAACCAAATGTAGAGTAATAAAGGGGCTACTCTAAATGTAACCGGTATTCTCCTTTAAGAGAACCTTTCACAGGCTACTGTATGGGCATAGGCCACACCAAAACAAGAAACATGCCCCTACTACCCTGCTACTAATAACTTCACTGAACTCTCTACTCAACATAGTAGGTGAAGAGGCAGCACCTAAGGGTGCAAACATGTATAACAGGGTAACAAGCCCAGCCCCCCAAACACAAGACCACCAACCACATGGGCACCCTGGCCCAAACATACAGGGTAGCCTACACCAGTGACTGGCAGTTTAATAACTGATAGGCTTTGATGAGTGATAACTGACATATTTATGAAACACACAAATAGCAACAAGTAGCCATAATATTACAGTCCTCATGTTGCTACAGTACTTTTCCTACAAAATAAATTAAAATGATTAATTTATTAAATTAAAAATGACAAGTACGTTTGGCCATGTTAAATGTGTTGTTTCTGGCTGTCGGAAAAAAAAAAAGAAAAAAAAAAAATCATATGCCTTCCTAAAGAGGAAGAGAGCCATAATGAGTGGCTGAAAATTATTTTCAACCTGTTCCGGCTGAGGTCAGCTCAGCTCACTTCTCCCCGACTGCCCACTCAACACAGTAGGTCTACAATGCAAGACTTTGTAGTAGACTTTGTCAGTAGTTTTCAAATAGTTTTAATACATCTCTATGTGAATAGTAAAGTTATGCACTAAATAACTATGATTGCTGTAATATAGTAGCTAACGCTAGCTTATCAGTAAATCAGTAATGTTAACGTTAACGTTACACTTGTGTAGCAGACCTAGTTACCTGGTTTTTGGCACCAGCAGTGGTGTGTGTGTGTGTGTGTGTGTGTGTGTGTGTTAATTTATTCCTCAAAAGTGACTAGTCACAAACCTAGCTAACTGCTCTGGTTAGCTAGGCGTTGACTACGTGCTGAGCTGTGTTGACTACCAAAGCATTTGACTACAAGTAGCACAGCTGATGCCGATGCACAATGACTTGCTGTTACTTTCTTGTCTAATCCACATATGTCTGATTTGATCACCCATACACACCGAAGTCCCTCCCTCCGCCAAGAGCAGGGGGAGAGCAGATCCCAGTTAGTCCAGTTAGGTGGTCTCCCTCTCAAATTCCCACTTTGCATGTAAGTAAACACAATATCATCATTCATATGCAAATTAGCATATGACATAATCTGTCAACTTCTAGCTTCTAACTCTTTGAGCAGCCAATAGCCAATACTGTCCCTGGAAGAGAGCTGGCAACACTGGGGTCAATGTCTTCCAGTATGACACCTTTCAGAGGCATGCTGAGATGTACCTGGAGCCAGCAGCATCCACAGATGGAATAGAAAAATCTTTGCAGCATCTGAGCCCAGGACTCACCAGGTGATGAAAATAAATATTTTTTTGATCCTCTTTATTAGTTGTATTTGTATTTTATGCCTATACATTTAGTTTTTCTGCATATGTGACTTGCTCTCTCTTTTAGAAAATACGACTGATCTTTAAAAAAAATAATTAAAAACAATACATATACAGTATATCATATCCTCAGGCCACTGTGCCAAGTTTGGCAGCTATTCTGTGATGGACCTGAAAAGTAACACCATTACTGACATCCAGCTAGTGCAGGTTAGTAAGAGTTCCCAATTTTTCTCATGCCAAAGAAATCCAAATTCCGCAATAGGCCCAGGGACCCCACCAACAAAACTGTTGTTAAATATGATTTAGTACAGATTCTATACTGTAGTTGTAGAAATGAAACAATTGCGAGCATGAAACCCATGATTAAAATAGTAATTCCTCTGCATTTTTCACAGAGCTTACTTATAGTGAAGGTAATAGTGAAATTTAACTATTCCTCATTTGTGCCTTACTCTGATTTGTCAAAACACCTACCCATTTAACAATGGATTTGCGAAATTTAATATTATCAGTTTACCAGTTGCCTATAATTAGATTTACTTGAATGGTTCTATTTGCCTTTGTCCGTTGACCTTTTTAAAGATAGTGTAGCGTGTAGAGTCGCAATTATCAAATCTAGAATTTAGTAAAGGTATGAAAATATGAAACTTTGATAAAGATATCAATTTACACTCGTAAGGGGCACCACCTTCGTAGATGAAGGACTTTTACTTATACTAATCAGTCATCAGTCTAAAGATCGTGAAATCTTTTCAATACAGGGATTACTTTACTCTGCAAGTAAGGAAACACATAACAACTTCTCTGTAATAAATGGGAATATTTATTTAACTATACAAGCATAACAAATTCAATGAGATAAGTGTTAGGGGTGTGTTCAAGGAGAGCCAGGACCCAGATGCAGAATCGAACAAAAAACAGTTTATTTCCGAAAGTTAACAAAAACTCACTAGAAAACTGGGACTAGAGTATCTACAAGTGATACGCTGAGGAAACACTATGACAGGAGATCTTCACGAGAGCGAGGAGGCATGAGACACGAGCATGTGCGGGAATCATCTGGCACTGGGGAGAATTTGGAGCAGGCTTAAGAAGCCGGGCTGATTGCGGGATGAGAGACAGGTGTGCCTTGTGAGCCTCACTCCCGTGGAGATCGGCCCCGCCCCTCTGCATGTACCTGCTGAGGGAGAGGGAGAAAGGAAAAGGATTAGGTGGGCGTGGCAAAACACAAAGAGCCAGATCATGACAGTACCCCCCCCCTAATGGACGCCTCCAGGCGTCCTACCTGGCTTACCCGGGTACCTACTGTAGAACTCTCGCAGCAGTTGTGGGTCGAGGATGAGGGAGCGCGAGATCCAGGAGCGCTCCTCGGGACCGTACCCCTCCCAATCCACCAGGTACTGATATCCTCGGCCCCGCCTGCGGACGTCCAGAATGCGGGTGACTGTGTATGCTGGGTGACCCTCGATGAGACGGGGGGAGGAGGCGGTGGCACTGGTGGTTGGAGAGGGCTGACCGAGACAGGTTTCAGGAGGGAGACGTGGAACACCGGGTGGACGTTCAGTGAGGCAGGGAGGCGGAGCCGGACGGCACTGGGGTTGATCACTTTCTCCACCGTGTAGGGACCGACGTACCTGGGGGCCATTTTTCTGGACTCGGTCTGGAGGGGAAGATCTCGTGATGACAGCCATACCTCTTGACCCACCTTGTAGTTGGGAGCAGGGATCCGGTGACGGTCTGCCAACCGCCGATTCCGTTCAGCGGTCCTACCCAACGCTGCCCTGGTCTCACGCCACACCCGTCTGACCCGGCGGAACTGGGCCCGAACCGAGGGCACCGCCGCGTCGGACTCCTGACTGGGGAATAGAGGGGGTTGGAATCCTGTGTTGATCATGAACGGGGACATACCCGTGGCCGAGCTGATCAAGGAGTTGTGCGCATACTCCACCCAGGGAAGGTGTGTCGCCCAGGAGGAGGGGAGCCGGGAGGCGACGCAGCGGAGAGCAGTCTCGAGGTCCTGATTGGCCCGTTCCGTTTGCCCGTTAGATTGGGGATGGTAGCCGGAGGTGAGACTGGTGGCGGCCCCCAGAGCCCGACAGAAAGCCTTCCATACCTGGGAGGTGAATTGTGGACCTCGGTCCGATACGATGTCCTGGGGGATACCATGGAGCCTGAACACATGCCGAACTAACAGATTAGCGGTCTCCAAGGCGGAGGGGAGCTTGGGAAGGGGAACAAAATGAACCGCCTTGGAGAACCGATCCACAATAGTCAAAATGGTGTCGTTTCCTTCTGAGGGAGGCAGGCCCGTAACAAAATCCACTGCTATGTGAGACCAAGGGCGTGGAGGAATGGGTAGGGGCTGGAGGAGACCCGCCGGGGGACGGTGTGAGGCCTTGTTGCGAGCACACACCATGCAGGCGGCAATGAAGGCTCGAACATCAGCAGCCATGGACGGCCACCAAAAACGCTGCTGAACCAATGTGAGGGTGCGATGGACTCCCGGGTGGCAGGCTATCCGGGAGGCGTGTCCCCAAGAGAGCACTGAAGATCTCGTGACCACGGGAACGAAAAGCCGTCCGGGAGGGCACCCGTCCGGCACCGTTTGTCCCTGGAGGGCTTCCTGGACCTCCTTCTCGACCCGCCACCGGAGCGCCCCCACCACACAGGCGGGAGGAAGGATGGTCTCACTGCTGGGCTCCCTCTCTTCCTCGGAAAACTGTCGGGAGAGTGCATCTGGCTTGACGTTCCTCGAACCGGGGCGATAGGTGAGGGTGTAGGAGAACCGGCCCAGGAAGAGAGCCCACCGGGCCTGACGGGAGTTGAGGCACCGCGCCGTGCGCAGGTATGACAGGTTCTTGTGGTCTGTCCACACGATGAATGGCTGCGCAGACCCCTCCAACCAGTGCCGCCACTCCTGAAGAGCCAGAACCACCGCCAATAGCTCTCGGTTTCCCACGTCGTAGTTGCGCTCCGCAGGACTGAGGCGACGAAAGAAGAAAGCGCAGGGGTGGAGCTTGCCGTCCGCAGGCTGGCGCTGGGAGAGGACGGCCCCGACCCCTGAATCCGAGGCATCAACCTCGACCACAAACTGCTGCTCAGGATCTGGGTGAGCAAGGACAGGCGCTTTAATAAACATGTCTTTCAGTGTGCCAAAAGCAGCATCAGCAGTAGGTGACCAGGCAAAGTTTACTTTACTCGAGGTGAGAGAAGAGAGGGGCCGCTATCCGGCTATAGTTTCTTATGAACCGTCTGTAAAAATTAGCAAACCCTAGGAAGCGTTGTAGTTGCTTGCGAGTGGTGGGAACAGGCCACTCCCTGACTGCCTCCACCTTTGAGGGGGTCGGCCCGCAGCTGCCCCTTCTCCACCACGTATCCTAAGAAACTGACAGAAGACACATGAAACTCGCATTTCTCAGCCTTGACATAGAGCTTGTTTTCTAGGAGTCTTTGTAAGACATCCTGGACGTGACTAACATGTTCATCTTGGGACCGTGAGAAAATCAAAATGTCATCGAGGTAAACGAACACAACCTTGTTTAGTAAGTCTCGTAACACATCATTTACCAAACATTGAAAAACAGCAGGAGCATTAGTCAGTCCAAAAGGCATCACCCGATACTCAAAGTGTCCCAGGTGCGTGTTAAACGCAGTCTTCCATTCATCCCCCTCACAGATCCTGACGAGATGGTAGGCGTTTCTCAAATCTAATTTTGAGAAAACGCAGGTGTCGTGTAGGGGGCTGAACGCAGAGTCTATGAGGGGAAGAGGGTACTTGTTCTTGACTGTGATGTCGTTAAGTCCTGTGTAGTCAATACAGGGGCGGAGCGTTTTGTCCTTTTTCTCAACGAAGAAAAAGCCCGCCCCTACAGGTGAGGAAGAGGGCCGGATCAGCCCCGCCGCTACCGAGTCGGTGATATAACTCTCCATAGCCTCCCTTTCAGGCTTGGAGAGGTTATACAACCGCTTGGTAGGGAGGGGTGACCCGGGGAGCAACTCGATTGCACAGTCGTAAGGTCTATGCGGGGGAAGGGTGCTGGCAGAAGTCTTACTGAACACCTCCTTTAAGTCATGGTACTCGGAGGGGACATTAGTCAGGTCAATTTCCTCGGGTTGCTGGCAGGAGCTGGAGATCCGGGCCGGGACTGCAGATTGCAGGCAGTGAGCATGGCAGTACAGGCTCCACTTGCGGATGGTGCCCGTGACCCAGTCAATGTGGGGGTTATGCCGCTTGAGCCAGGGAATGCCCAAGATGACGTTGTTAAGGGGGGAGGTGATGACAAACAATTCAACATGCTCGTGATGATTGCTGGAGAGAAGTAGCTTAAGGGGCTCGGTCTTGTGAGTAACAATTTCCAACAATTTACCATCTATGGAGTGGATCTCCTTGGGTGAGGTTAGCTTATACACAGGTAGGCCATGGGCTTTAATGAAACTAATGTCAATGAAATTGTCATCTGCCCCCGAGTCGACCAAGACCTCGACCGAGAGGGAGTGTTGTGGCGTGAATCGTACCTGCCACCCGGAGGCGTGAAGCGGAGGATGACGAGATTCGGCTCACCAGGAACCTCCTGTTCCCTGGTGAGCCTGGCCTTTTGGCGCCTCCGGGCAGCGGCTGGCGTAATGTCCCTCTTGGCCGCAGTAGAGGCAGAGTCTCCCTGTCATCCGCCTCTGTCGTTCCACTGGGGTCAGGCGCGCCCGTCCGAGCTGCATGGGTTCCTCCGCTGGGGGTTGGCGGGACTCGTGGGCGAGGAGGGTGGAGCCTTGAGTGGGTGGTGCGGGGTCCTGGACGGGAGGCGAGGAACCGGCTGCAGGTCTTCTCCTGGTTTCCAGTCTTTCCCTATTCCTCTCCCTCAGTCTGTTATCTAGTCTGATGGCTAAATCTATGAGTTGGTTAAGTGAGGAGCATTCTTCACGCACTGCCAGCTCATCTTTAATTTCACTGGAGAGCCCTTTACAAAAAACTGCCTGAAGGGCTGCGTCCCCCCACCCGCTCTCCGCGGCTAGAATGCGGAAACTTACAGCAAACTGACACTGGCTGGTTTCCCTGCTGAAGATCCAGCAATTGACCCACTGCCTGTCTACCCTTGACTGGGTGGTCGAAAACCCGCTTCATCTCATCTGAGAATAGTTTGTAGTCAGTGAGGAGGTCTGATTGCTGCCCTGAGATGGCTAAGGACCAGGCGGCTGCCTGTCCTGTGAGTAAACTCATGACAAATGAAATTTTAGCTGACTGAGAAGCATATGTATTAGGCTGTTGGCTAAACACTAGTGAACACTGATGGAGAAACTGAGCACATGTCCCTAAATCACCGGAATACCTGGCAGGTATAGGGATGTAGGGCTCTCTGGTTTGCTGCGCTGGACTGGCGGTCTGGTCAGCTGCTTGGAGTCGAGGGGAAGAGCCGGAAGGTGGAATCACTTGGTCTTTGATGGCCTCCAGTTGGCCGCCCAGTTGAGACACGCTGGCGGTGAGCTGCTGCAGGTGTTCCATCACCTGGAGCAGGGAGGACTCGTGCTGATTAACCACTGCTGCCTGGCTAGAGAGCGCCCGCTTAAAACTCTCAGATTCTGCTGGGTCCATTCTGGCCAGATGATTCTGTTAGGGGTGTGTTCAAGGAGAGCCAGGACCCAGATGCAGAATCGAACAAAAAACAGTTTATTTCCGAAAGTTAACAAAAACTCACTAGAAAACTGGGACTAGAGTATCTACAAGTGATACGCTGAGGAAACACTACGACAGGAGATCTTCACGAGAGCGAGGAGGCATGAGACACAAGCATGTGCGGGAATCATCTGGCACTGGGGAGAATTTGGAGCAGGCTTAAGAAGCCGGGCTGATTGCGGGATGAGAGACAGGTGTGCCTTGTGAGCCTCACTCCCGTGGAGATCGGCCCCGCCCCTCTGCATGTACCTGCTGAGGGAGAGGGAGAAAGGAAAAGGATTAGGTGGGCGGGCAAAACACAAAGAGCCAGATCATGACAATAAGCAATATAAGGCACGTATATTGATCACCAGAATGAAGCACGGAAACTATAGACTAAAAATAGACATGAAATGCAATGAAACAAAATAAGAGTGAAAGGGAAATGATAATGAAATATGGGAATAAGAATTGGCAGCAGTAAATGGAGGTATGTATGGATCAATCAACCAGAGAAACGAGGCGGAAAGCTACGGGGCAAATAAACTATAAAAGCCTAACTTTTCCTGATCTATTTAAGTAATTTGAATCTAAGCTGTTGCATCAACTCTCAGCAGTAAAGACGTGGATAATCAGAGCCTACTTTGTTCAGTTGAGAAGTCCTGCCGGTCGGGTTATCTGGTCCAGCTGAGCTCGGAGAGACGGGCTCGGCTTGGCCGGTTACCTGGCAACGGCAGACTCTGGAACAGCTGGTCTCTGATGTGTTATCGTCACGTCGAGGCAAGCAGCGCTACCGGCTTTTCACAGCTGTAGACAACAGGCCTCTCTGGATGTGGAACACTGGGGCGATGTTGCATCAGTGTTTGACTGCTGGTCTTGGAAGAGTTGACGTTTCTAGCTCTTCTAACTGTTATAAAACTAAATTATCTCGTTCCTAAATAGCTTCGAAAATGATCTTCACTTGGCCGAGCGTTGATAACTTCTTAACTACTAGACGCGAGGTTCAAACTTCTTGTAAGAGATTCTTAAGTTCATCTGGAGAAGACGTCTCTAACTCCAGGTTCAAACTCTAAGTTTCAGCTAAGGTCGAATTGTAGCTAAATTGTTGGTCTTGGCTTCAGCAAGTTTCTTGGCGAGGGCGGAATGTTGAACTGTCTGAAAACCCAGATAAGAACATTTTATAGCTCTTTGAATTCTCAGGCGTGGTTTGCCATGCAAATCACACTTCGCGCTCTTTTTCTGTTTACTAATTAATTTCTTTGTTTGAGAAGATTTCACCCCGAACTGAGAGGGAGGGGGGAAAGGAATGCAAGAGGAATCATTCCTCTAGTCTATTTTATTTTGGGATCTATTACTAAGTGATCTTAATAAAGATTCCTTTTAAAATAATATGTCGGTATTTTACATCTCCACCAATTACTGTCAATTGATCGAAATAATAAAAACCTGTCAACTTACATTCAAACTTATATAGCTAGCACATCAATATAAGGACATCAAATACCTTCCTGGTACAATCTGTGGCTATAAAGTCTTCATCAAGTTAACTCGTATATGTGACTTGGGTCTCTAACTTCGTGATCAATATGAGAAAGACAATTTAAACATTTAAGACATTTGGACGCACTGACATTTTATACGGACCTGTCGTCGCTATAAATGACCACAAGGTGGCAGTGTAGGACCATGAAAATAGGAGAGTGTCTCTGGATGAATATCTGATACACTTCAATCATTTAACGCATCATGGTTTGTGCATGTAACTTTAGCTATTGAACATCTTCAACATATATATGGGCCTATAGTCAACACATCTAGTATACTTCAAACTACAAAATAGATCCATTAAAGACATTGGGAAAATATAGTTGAAAGTAGGTTTTAAAGGAATGTGAAAAGGGAAGAGATTTATGACTGTCCTGATTTAGAGAGGGGGTAGTGATGAGACTCTGGATAGTGTCAACAGCAGTCATTGGTTCCTTCGTATTGACACGGTGTGTATTCCCGTTCTCACCCAATGGTGACTGTCCCTTCTGATTAACCAGAACAGTCTGGTACTCCAAATAAAGAAAGGAGGGTGATTCCCTATATTCAGATGTGTGAGAAGTATGGATGTGTGATTGTATAGTTCATTAGTATTCCTGAGTTCTTGAGTCCTTCTCCTCCTGATGGCTGAAAGATAAAGGTCGTTAATTGTGGAATGTGTGAGTTTCAAAGCTCTTCGCCGGGTTGGTATCCTGTCGTTAATTTCCTGAGCTGTCCTGTGGAGACATCTCTGGCTGGCATAGACTCAACTCCTTGAGCCATGGACTGTGTCCATTCGACACCTTTATGGCCACTTGTTGTGATAGGCCATTTGGTGTTGATTCAAGAAGGCAACAGAAAGGTTGTGGGCTTTCTGCAAATGTCTCCCTGGTATCGCTACAATAGCAATTGAGTAATAATTTAGTAAAGCGTAGCAACTGGATACTAAACTAAGCAAGTATAATGGTATCTGACATGAGCAAAAAGTTCCCCTCCCACTGGTAAGTAGCTTACCAAAACAGGTAAATTAAGACAGCACCATAAATGTGATGATATAACCATTTTTATTTTACAAAGCATGCTTTACTCAGAGTTAAATGCTTTCAAACACATGTATTTGTATAAGTGTATTTAAATTCTCAGCATACAAGTACACAGCGCTCTACTTCCACAGCAGAATTAACTCTTTGTCAGATGTCTATATTAGTGAGAAAATATGCAAGCACTTATTTGCTACTACTTCTTACTTTATTTAAAGCAAACTTCAGCCTGTTTCGTACCATTTGGCTGCCATGTGTTTATATGAAGCACTGCATGTTTTTAGCAGGACTTGCGAAAATATATTTAAACATGCAAATTACATGCCAGAGAATGCCAATATTCAGAGTTATCACTGAACCACTGGTTAAACAATAACTATTGCAATCTAAATATGTTAATGAGTTTGGAAGTAAAACTGAGAAGCCTATCCAAAAATAAGAACATTGATTTCTGCATTTCTATATAGTGCTTTGTGAATTTTATTACAAACTCACGCTAGGACAGATGGAAAATTCAGAACTCTAAAATAATTGATTTGTATTTTACATATAATTGATATGCAAACAAATAATACATAACGCTGTAGCCAAAAAATATCTTGTCAAAACTCACCCTAAGCACACTAGCCTCACACACTTTTCACTCTGATCTTTAAAGAAATACCTTGACATTTTAAGCAAGCTCAGCAATAGTTTAATAATATAATTCTTAGCAATTCTTGTTTTGCAACAAGCTAACTTGCTGGCAGCGGTATCCATTATAATAAGGAAAGTTAACATTGTTACTGTAACATTCCATTTTTCGGTTAACTGGACAGCCAAAACAAAAACCCTTTCCTGACAATGTGAACCTGATTCATAAAAGTAAAAAACAATTTCCAAATGTCCAGATATCCTCTTTGTTTTTATGAAAATATTACAAGTAGATAACGTGAATAACCTGTACAAGCAAAAATAAAGCAAAAATACTGTAGTTTCAGTGTGTCCTTCAAATTTTTGCGAGGCACATACTGAAATTGCTCACAAAAATGTCTCCTCTTGGCACACTTGTGCACAGCAGTTGCAGCAGGGGCAGCAGCAGCGATAACAGTAATGTCGAAGTTGACTTAGCAGGCCACTGGATCTGTCTGGAGCTGCTTCACTTTCTTGCACCCTAATCTGAGCCAGTTCTTGGATCTTCTGCTCTTCAACTGGTTCTCCGTGCTCTCTTGTCGTTGTCCTCTCAGCTTGTTCTTCTGTCACCTGCAGTATCGCATCCTGTGTGGATATATCCACCTGGAATGTTTGCATGGCTTTGTCACTAGTTTTGAGTGTCCTAGACTCTTTGTCTTTGTAATTGAGTTTTTCAATCTCTCTGTGCATCTGCACTTTAAGTAGTTCAAGCTCTCTGTATTTGTCATGGAGTATCTTTTGGTCTCTTTCCCGTTCACTTTGAGGAGTTAGGTGTCCTTGTTCCAGCTCCGCCTTCATCTTCTCTAATGGCTCTTTTTCTCTCTGTATCCAAGTTCTCTTAACAAACTCGTTGATCACCTTTAGTCTTTTCTCCAGGTTCTTTCTCATCTCATGACCTCTTCGCTTCATTTGATCAATCTCCTTCCGTTCCATTTTAGTCTCTTTCCAGATCTTTCGCAATTTATCTTTTTTTGAAATCTCCTCCTCTGTGAAATCAACCTGTGTCGCTATAGGTTCAAGGTCTTCAATGTTAGTGTATTGTGTAGAATCTTTATCCAGTCTCTGTATATCAGTCTCCTCTATTTCCAGCTCAGTACGCCTCAAGATTTCGAGGTGTGTCACACTGTCTTTTTGCTTGATCTTTTCTGTGGCCATTTGTGTTTGGATTTGAAGAGTCTTCTGGTCGACGTCTTCTATCTCTAATTCTTCCCTCTCTTTCTTAATCTGGAGAGCCATTTCCTCCACATTCTCCATTTCTTCTGTCTGTATTGCTACATCAGACCTTATATGTGTGAGATCTTCCCTCTCTGTCTGTGTGAGTCCAAGGTGAGCATCTATCTTCTCTCTTTCCATAACAAGTTCATCATGCTTACGTTCAGTGTCTTTCATTTTTCTCATGACCTCATTCTCCCTCATTCTCAACTCAGACATATCTCTTTCCATTCTGTCCCTTTCATCCAACAGTGATCTTCTTTCCCTGTCAATATCTGTCTTCATTTGTCTAACATGTTCTTTATCTCCACTGATACTCTCCATGGCAGCCTCAGTCTCTTCATTCTTCTGGATCAGATCCTTCCTTAAAATGTCCAGTTCTTTTCTGTCTGCTAAGATAGCGTCATGGCTCTTTTGCAAGTCATGTGTTTGTCTTTTGATCTCATTATCTTTGAGTTCTTGTTCTTTCTGTTTCAAGGCAATAATATTCATGACATTCTCAAGTTCTTCCTTTTTATTTTGAACCTGGAATGCAAATTCTGTTATATTCTTCCTTTCTCTGTTTATTTCATTAAGGACACTTTCAATATTTTCTTTCTTGTTTTGGAGCTCGTTCTTTGTAATTTTAAGCCTTTCTATGTCCTCTTTTACATTTTGTTTGTCTCGTTCTAATATGTTAGCTTGTTTCTGAATGTCAGACTTCATCAACTCCAAGCCACGTTTCTCTTTGTTTATCAGTTGATTCTGTTTATCAAGATAGTCCCTCTCTCTCTCTATCTCTTTCATGAGCTTTTCAAGTTCTTGCTTTTCCACCTCAAGCTTCTGCTTCAGTTCATTTTCCATTTCATCAGTCTGTATTACCATGTCTGACTTCATTGTCAGCAGATCATCCATCTCAGTTTCCATGTGTTTCTTGAGTTTGTCAAGATCTTGTTTTTCCACCACTAGCTCTTGCTTCCTTTGATTTCCAAAATCTTCTGTCTGTGTTGCCATGTCTGACCTGGTTCTCGGCAGAACTCCCCTCTCAGTTTCCAACTGTTTGAGTTTTTCAGAATCTTGATTTCCCCCCACAAGTTCGTGCTTCCATTCTATTATCATTTCCTCTTTCTGCATCGCCATGGCTGACTTCATTGTCAGCAGATCATCCCTCTCTCTCTCCATATCTGCCTTGACTTTTTCAAGATCTTGTTTTTCCACCAAAAGCTCTTGTTTCCATTCACTTTCCATTTCTTCTTTCTGCATCGCCATGGCCGACTTCATTCTCATCAGACTGTCCTTTTCTCTCTGTATCATTTCAATACAACCATCCATCTTTTCTTTCTCTTTGTCAAGTTCATCATGCTTTTGCTCCAATACAATGCTGAGTCTTTGTATGTCATCATTTTTCTGCTCTAATCTGTCCATTTTCTTTCTGATGTCTTCACGTGTCCTGTCATTCAGCTGTTTGAGTTTTGCACTCAGATTTTCAATGGTTGTCATTTTTCTCATGAGCTGATCCTCTTTCATTTTCAAATCTCCTTCCATTTTGTCCCTTTCATCCACAAGCATGTCTCTGTCCCTGTCAATAACAGTCTTACTTTGTTTGAGCTGTTCTTTCTCTCCAATGATACTGTCCATGGCAGCTTCAACCTCATCTTTCCTCTGGATTAGATCCTTCCTCAAAAGTTCCAGTTCTTCTCTTTCTGCTAGTGCAATGCCACGACTGTTTTGAAGGTCTTGTGTTTGTCTTTTGATGTCGTCATCCTTGAGTTCTTGTTCTTTTTGTTTCAAGGCAATAATGTTCATGACATTCTCAAGTTCTTCCCTTTCTTTTTGAAGCTGAACAGCCAAATCTGACATGTTGCTTTTCTCTCTGTTTATGTCATCCAGGACACTGTCAAAGTTTTCTTTGTTGTTCTGTAGCTCAGTTTTTGTGATCTCCAGCCTCTCTTTTTCTTCCTTCAGGTCTTGTTTCTCTCGTTGTAACATGTCAATTTCTTTCTGGGTGTCAGACTTCATCAAGTCCAAGTCCTGTTTCTCTTTATTCATCATCTCATTCGCTCTATCAAGATCCTCCCTCTCTCTCTCCATATCTACCTTGACTTTTTCAAGATCTTGTTTTTCCACCAAAAGCTCTTGTTTCCATTCACTTTCCATTTCTTCTTTCTGCATCGCCATGGCTGACTTCATTGTCAGCAGATCATCCCTCTCTCTCTCCATATCTGCCTTGACTTTTTCAAGATGTTGTTTTTCCAGCAAAAGCTCTTGTTTCCATTCACTTTCCATTTCTTCTTTCTGCATCGCCATGGCCGACTTCATTCTCATCAGACTGTCCTTTTCTCTCTGTATCATTTCAATACAACCATCCATCTTTTCTTTCTCTTTGTCAAGTTCATCATGCTTTTGCTCCAATACAATGCTGAGTCTTTGTATGTCATCATTTTTCTGCTCTAATCTGTCCATTTTCTTTCTGATGTCTTCACGTGTCCTGTCATTCAGCTGTTTGAGTTTTGCACTCAGATTTTCAATGGTTGTCATTTTTCTCATGAGCTGATCCTCTTTCATTTTCAAATCTCCTTCCATTTTGTCCCTTTCATCCACAAGCATGTCTCTGTCCCTGTCAATAACAGTCTTACTTTGTTTGAGCTGTTCTTTCTCTCCAATGATACTGTCCATGGCAGCTTCAACTTCATCTTTCCACTGGATTAGATCCTTCCTCAAAAGTTCCAGTTCTTCTCTTTCTGCTAGTGCAATGCCACGACTGTTTTCAAGGTCTTGTGTTTGTCTTTTGATGTTGTCATCCTTGAGTTCTTGTTCTTTTTGTTTCAAGGCAATAATGTTCATGACATTCTCAAGTTCTTCCCTTTCTTTTTGAAGCTGAACAGCCAAATCTGACATGTTGCTTTTCTCTCTGTTTATGTCATCCAGGACACTGTCAAGGTTTTCTTTGTTGTTCTGTAGCTCAGTTTTTGTGATCTCCAGCCTCTCTTTTTCTTCCTTCAGGTCTTGTTTCTCTCGTTGTAACATGTCAATTTCTTTCTGGGTGTCAGACTTCATCAAGTCCAAGTCCTGTTTCTCTTTATTCATCATCTCATTCGCTCTACCAAGATCCTCCCTCTCTCTCTCCATATCTGCCTTGACTTTTTCAAGATGTTGTTTTTCCAGCAAAAGCTCTTGTTTCCATTCACTTTCCATTTCTTCTTTCTGCATCGCCATGGCCGACTTCATTCTCATCAGACTGTCCTTTTCTCTCTGTATCATTTCAATACAACCATCCATCTTTTCTTTCTCTTTGTCAAGTTCATCATGCTTTTGCTCCAATACAATGCTGAGTCTTTGTATCTCGTCATTTTTCTGTTGTAATCTGTCCATTTTCTTTCTGATGTCTTCACGTGTCCTGTCATTCAGCTGTTTGAGTTTTGCACTCAGATTTTCAATGGTTGTCATTTTTCTCATGAGCTGATCCTCTTTCATTTTCAAATCTCCTTCCATTTTGTCCCTTTCATCCACAAGCATGTCTCTGTCCCTGTCAATAACAGTCTTACTTTGTTTGAGCTGTTCTTTCTGTCCAATGATACTGTCCATGGCAGCTTCAACCTCATCTTTCCTCTGGATTAGATCCTTCCTCAAAAGTTCCAGTTCTTCTCTTTCTGCTAGTGCAATGCCACGACTGTTTTGAAGGTCTTGTGTTTGTCTTTTGATGTCGTCATCCTTGAGTTCTTGTTCTTTTTGTTTCAAGGCAATAATGTTCATGACATTCTCAAGTTCTTCCCTTTCTTTTTGAAGCTGAACAGCCAAATCTGACATGTTGCTTTTCTCTCTGTTTATGTCATCCAGGACACTGTCAAAGTTTTCTTTGTTGTTCTGTAGCTCAGTTTTTGTGATCTCCAGCCTCTCTTTTTCTTCCTTCAGGTCTTGTTTCTCTCGTTGTAACATGTCAATTTCTTTCTGGGTGTCAGACTTCATCAAGTCCAAGTCCTGTTTCTCTTTATTCATCATCTCATTCGCTCTACCAAGATCCTCCCTCTCTCTCTCCATATCTGCCTTGACTTTTTCAAGATCTTGTTTTTCCACCAAAAGCTCTTGTTTCCATTCACTTTCCATTTCTTCTTTCTGCATCGCCATGGCTGACTTCATTGTCAGCAGATCATCCCTCTCTCTCTCCATATCTGCCTTGACTTTTTCAAGATGTTGTTTTTCCAGCAAAAGCTCTTGTTTCCATTCACTTTCCATTTCTTCTTTCTGCATCGCCATGGCCGACTTCATTCTCATCAGACTGTCCTTTTCTCTCTGTATCATTTCAATACAACCATCCATCTTTTCTTTCTCTTTGTCAAGTTCATCATGCTTTTGCTCCAATACAATGCTGAGTCTTTGTATGTCATCATTTTTCTGCTCTAATCTGTCCATTTTCTTTCTGATGTCTTCACGTGTCCTGTCATTCAGCTGTTTGAGTTTTGCACTCAGATTTTCAATGGTTGTCATTTTTCTCATGAGCTGATCCTCTTTCATTTTCAAATCTCCTTCCATTTTGTCCCTTTCATCCACAAGCATGTCTCTCTCCCTGTCAATAACAGTCTTACTTTGTTTGAGCTGTTCTTTCTGTCCAATGATACTGTCCATGGCAGCTTCAACCTCATCTTTCCTCTGGATTAGATCCTTCCTCAAAAGTTCCAGTTCTTCTCTTTCTGCTAGTGCAATGCCACGACTGTTTTCAAGGTCTTGTGTTTGTCTTTTGATGTCGTCATCCTTGAGTTCTTGTTCTTTTTGTTTCAAGGCAATAATGTTCATGACATTCTCAAGTTCTTCCCTTTCTTTTTGAAGCTGAACAGCCAAATCTGACATGTTGCTTTTCTCTCTATTTATGTCATCCAGGACACTGTCAAAGTTTTCTTTGTTGTTCTGTAGCTCAGTTTTTGTGATCTCCAGCCTCTCTTTTTCTTCCTTCAGGTCTTGTTTCTCTCGTTGTAACATGTCAATTTCTTTCTGGGTGTCAGACTTCATCAAGTCCAAGTCCTGTTTCTCTTTATTCATCATCTCATTCGCTCTACCAAGATCCTCCCTCTCTCTCTCCATATCTGCCTTGACTTTTTCAAGATGTTGTTTTTCCAGCAAAAGCTCTTGTTTCCATTCACTTTCCATTTCTTCTTTCTGCATCGCCATGGCCGACTTCATTCTCATCAGACTGTCCTTTTCTCTCTGTATCATTTCAATACAACCATCCATCTTTTCTTTCTCTTTGTCAAGTTCATCATGCTTTTGCTCCAATACAATGCTGAGTCTTTGTATGTCATCATTTTTCTGCTCTAATCTGTCCATTTTCTTTCTGATGTCTTCACGTGTCCTGTCATTCAGCTGTTTGAGTTTTGCACTCAGATTTTCAATGGTTGTCATTTTTCTCATGAGCTGATCCTCTTTCATTTTCAAATCTCCTTCCATTTTGTCCCTTTCATCCACAAGCATGTCTCTCTCCCTGTCAATAACAGTCTTACTTTGTTTGAGCTGTTCTTTCTCTCCAATGATACTGTCCATGGCAGCTTCAACCTCATCTTTCCTCTGGATTAGATCCTTCCTCAAAAGTTCCAGTTCTTCTCTTTCTGCTAGTGCAATGCCACGACTGTTTTGAAGGTCTTGTGTTTGTCTTTTGATGTCGTCATCCTTGAGTTCTTGTTCTTTTTGTTTCAAGGCAATAATGTTCATGACATTCTCAAGTTCTTCCCTTTCTTTTTGAAGCTGAACAGCCAAATCTGACATGTTGCTTTTCTCTTTGTTTATGTCATCCAGGACACTGTCAAAGTTTTCTTTGTTGTTCTGTAGCTCAGTTTTTGTGATCTCCAGCCTCTCTTTTTCTTCCTTCAGGTCTTGTTTCTCTCGTTGTAACATGTCAATTTCTTTCTGGGTGTCAGACTTCATCAAGTCCAAGTCCTGTTTCTCTTTATTCATCATCTCATTCGCTCTACCAAGATCCTCCCTCTCTCTCTCCATATCTGCCTTGACTTTTTCAAGATGTTGTTTTTCCAGCAAAAGCTCTTGTTTCCATTCACTTTCCATTTCTTCTTTCTGCATCGCCATGGCCGACTTCATTCTCATCAGACTGTCCTTTTCTCTCTGTATCATTTCAATACAACCATCCATCTTTTCTTTCTCTTTGTCAAGTTCATCATGCTTTTGCTCCAATACAATGCTGAGTCTTTGTATCTCGTCATTTTTCTGCTCTAATCTGTCCATTTTCTTTCTGATGTCTTCACGTGTCCTGTCATTCAGCTGTTTGAGTTTTGCACTCAGATTTTCAATGGTTGTCATTTTTCTCATGAGCTGATCCTCTTTCATTTTCAAATCTCCTTCCATTTTGTCCCTTTCATCCACAAGCATGTCTCTCTCCCTGTCAATAACAGTCTTACTTTGTTTGAGCTGTTCTTTCTCTCCAATGATACTGTCCATGGCAGCTTCAACCTCATCTTTCCTCTGGATTAGGTCCTTCCTCAAAAGTTCCAATTCTTCTCTTTCTGCTAGTGCAATGCCACAACTGTTTTGAAGGTCTTGTGTTTGTCTTTTGATGTCGTCATCCTTGAGTTCTTGTTCTTTTTGTTTCAAGGCAATAATGTTCATGACATTCTCAAGTTCTTCCCTTTCTTTTTGAAGCTGAACAGCCAAATCTGACATGTTGCTTTTCTCTCTGTTTATGTCATCCAGGACACTGTCAAAGTTTTCTTTGTTGTTCTGTAGCTCAGTTTTTGTGATCTCCAGCCTCTCTTTTTCTTCCTTCAGGTCTTGTTTCTCTCGTTGTAACATGTCAATTTCTTTCTGGGTGTCAGACTTCATCAAGTCCAAGTCCTGTTTCTCTTTATTCATCATCTCATTCGCTCTACCAAGATCCTCCCTCTCTCTCTCCATATCTGCCTTGACTTTTTCAAGATGTTGTTTTTCCACCAAAAGCTCTTGTTTCCATTCACTTTCCATTTCTTCTTTCTGCATCACCATGGCTGACTTCATTGTCAGCAGATCATCCCTCTCTCTCTCCATATCTGCCTTGACTTTTTCAAGATGTTGTTTTTCCAGCAAAAGCTCTTGTTTCCATTCACTTTCCATTTCTTCTTTCTGCATCGCCATGGCCGACTTCATTCTCATCAGACTGTCCTTTTCTCTCTGTATCATTTCAATACAACCATCCATCTTTTCTTTCTCTTTGTCAAGTTCATCATGCTTTTGCTCCAATTCAATGCTGAGTCTTTGTATGTCATCATTTTTCTGCTCTAATCTGTCCATTTTCTTTCTGATGTCTTCACGTGTCCTGTCATTCAGCTGTTTGAGTTTTGCACTCAGATTTTCAATGGTTGTCATTTTTCTCATGAGCTGATCCTCTTTCATTTTCAAATCTCCTTTCATTTTGTCCCTTTCATCCACAAGCATGTCTCTCTCCCTGTCAATAACAGTCTTACTTTGTTTGAGCTGTTCTTTCTCTCCAATGATACTGTCCATGGCAGCTTCAACCTCATCTCTCCTCTGGATTAGATCCTTCCTCAAAAGTTCCAGTTCTTCTCTTTCTGCTAGTGCAATGCCACGACTGTTTTGAAGGTCTTGTGTTTGTCTTTTGATGTCGTCATCCTTGAGTTCTTGTTCTTTTTGTTTCAAGGCAATAATGTTCATGACATTCTCAAGTTCTTCCCTTTCTTTTTGAAGCTGAACAGCCAAATCTGACATGTTGCTTTTCTCTCTGTTTATGTCATCCAGGACACTGTCAAGGTTTTCTTTGTTGTTCTGTAGCTCAGTTTTTGTGATCTCCAGCCTCTCTTTTTCTTCCTTCAGGTCTTGTTTCTCTCGTTGTAACATGTCAATTTCTTTCTGGGTGTCAGACTTCATCAAGTCCAAGTCCTGTTTCTCTTTATTCATCATCTCATTCGCTCTACCAAGATCATCCCTCTCTCTCTCCATATCTGCCTTGACTTTTTCAAGATGTTGTTTTTCCACCAAAAGCTCTTGTTTCCATTCACTTTCCATTTCTTCTTTCTGCATCGCCATGGCCGACTTCATTCTCATCAGACTGTCCTTTTCTCTCTGTATCATTTCAATACAACCATCCATCTTTTCTTTCTCTTTGTCAAGTTCATCATGCTTTTGCTCCAATACAATGCTGAGTCTTTGTATGTCATCATTTTTCTGCTCTAATCTGTCCATTTTCTTTCTGATGTCTTCACGTGTCCTGTCATTCAGCTGTTTGAGTTTTGCACTCAGATTTTCAATGGTTGTCATTTTTCTCATGAGCTGATCCTCTTTCATTTTCAAATCTCCTTCCATTTTGTCCCTTTCATCCACAAGCATGTCTCTGTCCCTGTCAATAACAGTCTTACTTTGTTTGAGCTGTTCTTTCTCTCCAATGATACTGTCCATGGCAGCTTCAACTTCATCTTTCCACTGGATTAGATCCTTCCTCAAAAGTTCCAGTTCTTCTCTTTCTGCTAGTGCAATGCCACGACTGTTTTCAAGGTCTTGTGTTTGTCTTTTGATGTTGTCATCCTTGAGTTCTTGTTCTTTTTGTTTCAAGGCAATAATGTTCATGACATTCTCAAGTTCTTCCCTTTCTTTTTGAAGCTGAACAGCCAAATCTGACATGTTGCTTTTCTCTCTGTTTATGTCATCCAGGACACTGTCAAGGTTTTCTTTGTTGTTCTGTAGCTCAGTTTTTGTGATCTCCAGCCTCTCTTTTTCTTCCTTCAGGTCTTGTTTCTCTCGTTGTAACATGTCAATTTCTTTCTGGGTGTCAGACTTCATCAAGTCCAAGTCCTGTTTCTCTTTATTCATCATCTCATTCGCTCTACCAAGATCCTCCCTCTCTCTCTCCATATCTGCCTTGACTTTTTCAAGATGTTGTTTTTCCAGCAAAAGCTCTTGTTTCCATTCACTTTCCATTTCTTCTTTCTGCATCGCCATGGCTGACTTCATTGTCAGCAGATCATCCCTCTCTCTCTCCATATCTGCCTTGACTTTTTCAAGATGTTGTTTTTCCAGCAAAAGCTCTTGTTTCCATTCACTTTCCATTTCTTCTTTCTGCATCGCCATGGCCGACTTCATTCTCATCAGACTGTCCTTTTCTCTCTGTATCATTTCAATACAACCATCCATCTTTTCTTTCTCTTTGTCAAGTTCATCATGCTTTTGCTCCAATTCAATGCTGAGTCTTTGTATGTCATCATTTTTCTGCTCTAATCTGTCCATTTTCTTTCTGATGTCTTCACGTGTCCTGTCATTCAGCTGTTTGAGTTTTGCACTCAGATTTTCAATGGTTGTCATTTTTCTCATGAGCTGATCCTCTTTCATTTTCAAATCTCCTTCCATTTTGTCCCTTTCATCCACAAGCATGTCTCTCTCCCTGTCAATAACAGTCTTACTTTGTTTGAGCTGTTCTTTCTCTCCAATGATACTGTCCATGGCAGCTTCAACCTCATCTCTCCTCTGGATTAGATCCTTCCTCAAAAGTTCCAGTTCTTCTCTTTCTGCTAGTGCAATGCCACGACTGTTTTGAAGGTCTTGTGTTTGTCTTTTGATGTCGTCATCCTTGAGTTCTTGTTCTTTTTGTTTCAAGGCAATAATGTTCATGACATTCTCAAGTTCTTCCCTTTCTTTTTGAAGCTGAACAGCCAAATCTGACATGTTGCTTTTCTCTCTGTTTATGTCATCCAGGACACTGTCAAAGTTTTCTTTGTTGTTCTGTAGCTCAGTTTTTGTGATCTCCAGCCTCTCTTTTTCTTCCTTCAGGTCTTGTTTCTCTCGTTGTAACATGTCAATTTCTTTCTGGGTGTCAGACTTCATCAAGTCCAAGTCCTGTTTCTCTTTATTCATCATCTCATTCGCTCTACCAAGATCCTCCCTCTCTCTCTCCATATCTGCCTTGACTTTTTCAAGATCTTGTTTTTCCAGCAAAAGCTCTTGTTTCCATTCACTTTCCATTTCTTCTTTCTGCATCGCCATGGCTGACTTCATTGTCAGCAGATCATCCCTCTCTCTCTCCATATCTGCCTTGACTTTTTCAAGATGTTGTTTTTCCAGCAAAAGCTCTTGTTTCCATTCACTTTCCATTTCTTCTTTCTGCATCGCCATGGCCGACTTCATTCTCATCAGACTGTCCTTTTCTCTCTGTATCATTTCAATACAACCATCCATCTTTTCTTTCTCTTTGTCAAGTTCATCATGCTTTTGCTCCAATACAATGCTGAGTCTTTGTATGTCATCATTTTTCTGCTCTAATCTGTCCATTTTCTTTCTGATGTCTTCACGTGTCCTGTCATTCAGCTGTTTGAGTTTTGCACTCAGATTTTCAATGGTTGTCATTTTTCTCATGAGCTGATCCTCTTTCATTTTCAAATCTCCTTCCATTTTGTCCCTTTCATCCACAAGCATGTCTCTCTCCCTGTCAATAACAGTCTTACTTTGTTTGAGCTGTTCTTTCTCTCCAATGATACTGTCCATGGCAGCTTCAACCTCATCTCTCCTCTGGATTAGATCCTTCCTCAAAAGTTCCAGTTCTTCTCTTTCTGCTAGTGCAATACCACGACTGTTTTCAAGGTCTTGTGTTTGTCTTTTGATGTCGTCATCCTTGAGTTCTTGTTCTTTTTGTTTCAAGGCAATAATGTTCATGACATTCTCAAGTTCTTCCCTTTCTTTTTGAAGCTGAACAGCCAAATCTGACATGCTGAGTTTCTCTCTGTTTATGTCATCCAGGACACTGTCAAAGTTTTCTTTGTTGTTTTGTAGCTCAGTTTTTGTGATCTCCAGCCTCTCTTTTTCTTCCTTCAGGTCTTGTTTCTCTCGTTGTAACATGTCAATTTCTTTCTGGGTGTCAGACTTCATCAAGTCCAAGTCCTGTTTCTCTTTATTCATCATCTCATTCGCTCTACCAAGATCCTCCCTCTCTCTCTCCATCTCTGTCTTGAGTTTTTCAAGATCTTGTTTTTCCACAAAAAGCTCTTGTTTCCATTCACTTTCCATTTCTTCTTTCTGCATCGCCATGGCTGACTTCATTGTCAGCAGATCATCCCTCTCTCTCTCCATATCTGCCTTGACTTTTTCAAGATCTTGTTTTTCCAGCAAAAGCTCTTGTTTCCATTCACTTTCCATTTCTTCTTTCTGCATCGCCATGGCCGACTTCATTCTCATCAGACTGTCCTTTTCTCTATGTATCATTTCAATACAACCATCGATCTTTTCTTTCTCTTTGTCTAGTTCATCATGCTTTTGCTCCAATACCATGCTGAGTCTTTGTATCTCGTCATTTTTCTGTTGTAATCTGTCCATTTTCTTTCTGATGTCTTCACGTGTCCTGTCATTCAGCTGTTTGAGTTTTGCACTCAGATTTTCAATGGTTGTCATTTTTCTCATGAGCTGATCCTCTTTCATTTTCAAATCTCCTTCCATTTTGTCCCTTTCATCCACAAGCATGTCTCTGTCCCTGTCAATAACAGTCTTACTTTGTTTGAGCTGTTCTTTCTCTCCAATGATACTGTCCATGGCAGCTTCAACTTCATCTTTCCTCTGGATTAGATCCTTCCTCAAAAGTTCCAGTTCTTCTCTTTCTGCTAGTGCAATGCCACGACTGTTTTGAAGGTCTTGTGTTTGTCTTTTGATGTCGTCATCCTTGAGTTCTTGTTCTTTTTGTTTCAAGGTAATAATGTTCATGACATTCTCAAGTTCTTCCCTTTCTTTTTGAAGCTGAACAGCCAAATCTGACATGTTGCTTTTCTCTCTGTTTATGTCATCCAGGACACTGTCAAGGTTTTCTTTGTTGTTCTGTAGCTCAGTTTTTGTGATCTCCAGCCTCTCTTTTTCTTCCTTCAGGTCTTGTTTCTCTCGTTGTAACATGTCAATTTCTTTCTGGGTGTCAGACTTCATCAAGTCCAAGTCCTGTTTCTCTTTATTCATCATCTCATTCGCTCTACCAAGATCATCCCTCTCTCTCTCCATATCTGCCTTGACTTTTTCAAGATGTTGTTTTTCCACCAAAAGCTCTTGTTTCCATTCACTTTCCATTTCTTCTTTCTGCATCGCCATGGCCGACTTCATTCTCATCAGACTGTCCTTTTCTCTCTGTATCATTTCAATACAACCATCCATCTTTTCTTTCTCTTTGTCAAGTTCATCATGCTTTTGCTCCAATACAATGCTGAGTCTTTGTATGTCATCATTTTTCTGCTCTAATCTGTCCATTTTCTTTCTGATGTCTTCACGTGTCCTGTCATTCAGCTGTTTGAGTTTTGCACTCAGATTTTCAATGGTTGTCATTTTTCTCATGAGCTGATCCTCTTTCATTTTCAAATCTCCTTCCATTTTGTCCCTTTCATCCACAAGCATGTCTCTGTCCCTGTCAATAACAGTCTTACTTTGTTTGAGCTGTTCTTTCTCTCCAATGATACTGTCCATGGCAGCTTCAACTTCATCTTTCCTCTGGATTAGATCCTTCCTCAAAAGTTCCAGTTCTTCTCTTTCTGCTAGTGCAATGCCACGACTGTTTTCAAGGTCTTGTGTTTGTCTTTTGATGTCGTCATCCTTGAGTTCTTGTTCTTTTTGTTTCAAGGCAATAATGTTCATGACATTCTCAAGTTCTTCCCTTTCTTTTTGAAGCTGAACAGCCAAATCTGACATGTTGCTTTTCTCTCTGTTTATGTCATCCAGGACACTGTCAAGGTTTTCTTTGTTGTTCTGTAGCTCAGTTTTTGTGATCTCCAGCCTCTCTTTTTCTTCCTTCAGGTCTTGTTTCTCTCGTTGTAACATGTCAATTTCTTTCTGGGTGTCAGACTTCATCAAGTCCAAGTCCTGTTTCTCTTTATTCATCATCTCATTCGCTCTACCAAGATCATCCCTCTCTCTCTCCATATCTGCCTTGACTTTTTCAAGATGTTGTTTTTCCACCAAAAGCTCTTGTTTCCATTCACTTTCCATTTCTTCTTTCTGCATCGCCATGGCCGACTTCATTCTCATCAGACTGTCCTTTTCTCTCTGTATCATTTCAATACAACCATCCATCTTTTCTTTCTCTTTGTCAAGTTCATCATGCTTTTGCTCCAATACAATGCTGAGTCTTTGTATGTCATCATTTTTCTGCTCTAATCTGTCCATTTTCTTTCTGATGTCTTCACGTGTCCTGTCATTCAGCTGTTTGAGTTTTGCACTCAGATTTTCAATGGTTGTCATTTTTCTCATGAGCTGATCCTCTTTCATTTTCAAATCTCCTTCCATTTTGTCCCTTTCATCCACAAGCATGTCTCTGTCCCTGTCAATAACAGTCTTACTTTGTTTGAGCTGTTCTTTCTCTCCAATGATACTGTCCATGGCAGCTTCAACTTCATCTTTCCTCTGGATTAGATCCTTCCTCAAAAGTTCCAGTTCTTCTCTTTCTGCTAGTGCAATGCCACGACTGTTTTCAAGGTCTTGTGTTTGTCTTTTGATGTCGTCATCCTTGAGTTCTTGTTCTTTTTGTTTCAAGGCAATAATGTTCATGACATTCTCAAGTTCTTCCCTTTCTTTTTGAAGCTGAACAGCCAAATCTGACATGTTGCTTTTCTCTCTGTTTATGTCATCCAGGACACTGTCAAGGTTTTCTTTGTTGTTCTGTAGCTCAGTTTTTGTGATCTCCAGCCTCTCTTTTTCTTCCTTCAGGTCTTGTTTCTCTCGTTGTAACATGTCAATTTCTTTCTGGGTGTCAGACTTCATCAAGTCCAAGTCCTGTTTCTCTTTATTCATCATCTCATTCGCTCTACCAAGATCATCCCTCTCTCTCTCCATATCTGCCTTGACTTTTTCAAGATGTTGTTTTTCCACCAAAAGCTCTTGTTTCCATTCACTTTCCATTTCTTCTTTCTGCATCGCCATGGCCGACTTCATTCTCATCAGACTGTCCTTTTCTCTCTGTATCATTTCAATACAACCATCCATCTTTTCTTTCTCTTTGTCAAGTTCATCATGCTTTTGCTCCAATACAATGCTGAGTCTTTGTATGTCATCATTTTTCTGCTCTAATCTGTCCATTTTCTTTCTGATGTCTTCACGTGTCCTGTCATTCAGCTGTTTGAGTTTTGCACTCAGATTTTCAATGGTTGTCATTTTTCTCATGAGCTGATCCTCTTTCATTTTCAAATCTCCTTCCATTTTGTCCCTTTCATCCACAAGCATGTCTCTGTCCCTGTCAATAACAGTCTTACTTTGTTTGAGCTGTTCTTTCTCTCCAATGATACTGTCCATGGCAGCTTCAACTTCATCTTTCCTCTGGATTAGATCCTTCCTCAAAAGTTCCAGTTCTTCTCTTTCTGCTAGTGCAATGCCACGACTGTTTTCAAGGTCTTGTGTTTGTCTTTTGATGTCGTCATCCTTGAGTTCTTGTTCTTTTTGTTTCAAGGCAATAATGTTCATGACATTCTCAAGTTCTTCCCTTTCTTTTTGAAGCTGAACAGCCAAATCTGACATGTTGCTTTTCTCTCTGTTTATGTCATCCAGGACACTGTCAAGGTTTTCTTTGTTGTTCTGTAGCTCAGTTTTTGTGATCTCCAGCCTCTCTTTTTCTTCCTTCAGGTCTTGTTTCTCTCGTTGTAACATGTCAATTTCTTTCTGGGTGTCAGACTTCATCAAGTCCAAGTCCTGTTTCTCTTTATTCATCATCTCATTCGCTCTTCCAAGATCATCCCTCTCTCTCTCCATATCTGCCTTGACTTTTTCAAGATGTTGTTTTTCCACCAAAAGCTCTTGTTTCCATTCACTTTCCATTTCTTCTTTCTGCATCGCCATGGCCGACTTCATTCTCATCAGACTGTCCTTTTCTCTCTGTATCATTTCAATACAACCATCCATCTTTTCTTTCTCTTTGTCAAGTTCATCATGCTTTTGCTCCAATACAATGCTGAGTCTTTGTATGTCATCATTTTTCTGCTCTAATCTGTCCATTTTCTTTCTGATGTCTTCACGTGTCCTGTCATTCAGCTGTTTGAGTTTTGCACTCAGATTTTCAATGGTTGTCATTTTTCTCATGAGCTGATCCTCTTTCATTTTCAAATCTCCTTCCATTTTGTCCCTTTCATCCACAAGCATGTCTCTGTCCCTGTCAATAACAGTCTTACTTTGTTTGAGCTGTTCTTTCTCTCCAATGATACTGTCCATGGCAGCTTCAACTTCATCTTTCCTCTGGATTAGATCCTTCCTCAAAAGTTCCAGTTCTTCTCTTTCTGCTAGTGCAATGCCACGACTGTTTTCAAGGTCTTGTGTTTGTCTTTTGATGTTGTCATCCTTGAGTTCTTGTTCTTTTTGTTTCAAGGCAATAATGTTCATGACATTCTCAAGTTCTTCCCTTTCTTTTTGAAGCTGAACAGCCAAATCTGACATGTTGCTTTTCTCTCTGTTTATGTCATCCAGGACACTGTCAAGGTTTTCTTTGTTGTTCTGTAGCTCAGTTTTTGTGATCTCCAGCCTCTCTTTTTCTTCCTTCAGGTCTTGTTTCTCTCGTTGTAACATGTCAATTTCTTTCTGGGTGTCAGACTTCATCAAGTCCAAGTCCTGTTTCTCTTTATTCATCATCTCATTCGCTCTACCAAGATCATCCCTCTCTCTCTCCATATCTGCCTTGACTTTTTCAAGATGTTGTTTTTCCACCAAAAGCTCTTGTTTCCATTCACTTTCCATTTCTTCTTTCTGCATCGCCATGGCCGACTTCATTCTCATCAGACTGTCCTTTTCTCTCTGTATCATTTCAATACAACCATCCATCTTTTCTTTCTCTTTGTCAAGTTCATCATGCTTTTGCTCCAATACAATGCTGAGTCTTTGTATGTCATCATTTTTCTGCTCTAATCTGTCCATTTTCTTTCTGATGTCTTCACGTGTCCTGTCATTCAGCTGTTTGAGTTTTGCACTCAGATTTTCAATGGTTGTCATTTTTCTCATGAGCTGATCCTCTTTCATTTTCAAATCTCCTTCCATTTTGTCCCTTTCATCCACAAGCATGTCTCTGTCCCTGTCAATAACAGTCTTACTTTGTTTGAGCTGTTCGTTCTCTCCAATGATACTGTCCATGGCAGCTTCAACCTCATCTTTCCTCTGGATTAGATCCTTCCTCAAAAGTTCCAGTTCTTCTCTTTCTGCTAGTGCAATGCCACGACTGTTTTCAAGGTCTTGTGTTTGTCTTTTGATGTCGTCATCCTTGAGTTCTTGTTCTTTTTGTTTCAAGGCAATAATGTTCATGACATTCTCAAGTTCTTCCCTTTCTTTTTGAAGCTGAACAGCCAAATCTGACATGTTGCTTTTCTCTCTGTTTATGTCATCCAGGACACTGTCAAAGTTTTCTTTGTTGTTCTGTAGCTCAGTTTTTGTGATCTCCAGCCTCTCTTTTTCTTCCTTCAGGTCTTGTTTCTCTCGTTGTAACATGTCAATTTCTTTCTGGGTGTCAGACTTCATCAAGTCCAAGTCCTGTTTCTCTTTATTCATCATCTCATTCGCTCTACCAAGATCCTCCCTCTCTCTCTCCATATCTGCCTTGACTTTTTCAAGATGTTGTTTTTCCAGCAAAAGCTCTTGTTTCCATTCACTTTCCATTTCTTCTTTCTGCATCGCCATGGCTGACTTCATTGTCAGCAGATCATCCCTCTCTCTCTCCATATCTGCCTTGACTTTTTCAAGATGTTGTTTTTCCAGCAAAAGCTCTTGTTTCCATTCACTTTCCATTTCTTCTTTCTGCATCGCCATGGCCGACTTCATTCTCATCAGACTGTCCTTTTCTCTCTGTATCATTTCAATACAACCATCCATCTTTTCTTTCTCTTTGTCAAGTTCATCATGCTTTTGCTCCAATACAATGCTGAGTCTTTGTATGTCATCATTTTTCTGCTCTAATCTGTCCATTTTCTTTCTGATGTCTTCACGTGTCCTGTCATTCAGCTGTTTGAGTTTTGCACTCAGATTTTCAATGGTTGTCATTTTTCTCATGAGCTGATCCTCTTTCATTTTCAAATCTCCTTCCATTTTGTCCCTTTCATCCACAAGCATGTCTCTGTCCCTGTCAATAACAGTCTTACTTTGTTTGAGCTGTTCGTTCTCTCCAATGATACTGTCCATGGCAGCTTCAACCTCATCTTTCCTCTGGATTAGATCCTTCCTCAAAAGTTCCAGTTCTTCTCCTTCTGCTAGTGCAATGCCACGACTGTTTTCAAGGTCTTGTGTTTGTCTTTTGATGTCGTCATCCTTGAGTTCTTGTTCTTTTTGTTTCAAGGCAATAATGTTCATGACATTCTCAAGTTCTTCCCTTTCTTTTTGAAGCTGAACAGCCAAATCTGACATGTTGCTTTTCTCTCTGTTTATGTCATCCAGGACACTGTCAAAGTTTTCTTTGTTGTTCTGTAGCTCAGTTTTTGTGATCTCCAGCCTCTCTTTTTCTTCCTTCAGGTCTTGTTTCTCTCGTTGTAACATGTCAATTTCTTTCTGGGTGTCAGACTTCATCAAGTCCAAGTCCTGTTTCTCTTTATTCATCATCTCATTCGCTCTACCAAGATCCTCCCTCTCTCTCTCCATATCTGCCTTGACTTTTTCAAGATGTTGTTTTTCCAGCAAAAGCTCTTGTTTCCATTCACTTTCCATTTCTTCTTTCTGCATCGCCATGGCTGACTTCATTGTCAGCAGATCATCCCTCTCTCTCTCCATATCTGCCTTGACTTTTTCAAGATGTTGTTTTTCCACCAAAAGCTCTTGTTTCCATTCACTTTCCATTTCTTCTTTCTGCATCGCCATGGCCGACTTCATTCTCATCAGACTGTCCTTTTCTCTCTGTATCATTTCAATACAACCATCCATCTTTTCTTTCTCTTTGTCAAGTTCATCATGCTTTTGCTCCAATACAATGCTGAGTCTTTGTATGTCATCATTTTTCTGCTCTAATCTGTCCATTTTCTTTCTGATGTCTTCACGTGTCCTGTCATTCAGCTGTTTGAGTTTTGCACTCAGATTTTCAATGGTTGTCATTTTTCTCATGAGCTGATCCTCTTTCATTTTCAAATCTCCTTCCATTTTGTCCCTTTCATCCACAAGCATGTCTCTGTCCCTGTCAATAACAGTCTTACTTTGTTTGAGCTGTTCTTTCTCTCCAATGATACTGTCCATGGCAGCTTCAACCTCATCTTTCCTCTGGATTAGATCCTTCCTCAAAAGTTCCAGTTCTTCTCTTTCTGCTAGTGCAATGCCACGACTGTTTTCAAGGTCTTGTGTTTGTCTTTTGATGTCGTCATCCTTGAGTTCTTGTTCTTTTTGTTTCAAGGCAATAATGTTCATGACATTCTCAAGTTCTTCCCTTTCTTTTTGAAGCTGAACAGCCAAATCTGACATGTTGCTTTTCTCTCTGTTTATGTCATCCAGGACACTGTCAAAGTTTTCTTTGTTGTTCTGTAGCTCAGTTTTTGTGATCTCCAGCCTCTCTTTTTCTTCCTTCAGGTCTTGTTTCTCTCGTTGTAACATGTCAATTTCTTTCTGGGTGTCAGACTTCATCAAGTCCAAGTCCTGTTTCTCTTTATTCATCATCTCATTCGCTCTACCAAGATCCTCCCTCTCTCTCTCCATATCTGCCTTGACTTTTTCAAGATCTTGTTTTTCCACCAAAAGCTCTTGTTTCCATTCACTTTCCATTTCTTCTTTCTGCATCGCCATGGCTGACTTCATTGTCAGCAGATCATCCCTCTCTCTCTCCATATCTGCCTTGACTTTTTCAAGATGTTGTTTTTCCAGCAAAAGCTCTTGTTTCCATTCACTTTCCATTTCTTCTTTCTGCATCGCCATGGCCGACTTCATTCTCATCAGACTGTCCTTTTCTCTCTGTATCATTTCAATACAACCATCCATCTTTTCTTTCTCTTTGTCAAGTTCATCATGCTTTTGCTCCAATACAATGCTGAGTCTTTGTATGTCATCATTTTTCTGCTCTAATCTGTCCATTTTCTTTCTGATGTCTTCACGTGTCCTGTCATTCAGCTGTTTGAGTTTTGCACTCAGATTTTCAATGGTTGTCATTTTTCTCATGAGCTGATCCTCTTTCATTTTCAAATCTCCTTCCATTTTGTCCCTTTCATCCACAAGCATGTCTCTCTCCCTGTCAATAACAGTCTTACTTTGTTTGAGCTGTTCTTTCTCTCCAATGATACTGTCCATGGCAGCTTCAACCTCATCTTTCCTCTGGATTAGATCCTTCCTCAAAAGTTCCAGTTCTTCTCTTTCTGCTAGTGCAATGCCACGACTGTTTTCAAGGTCTTGTGTTTGTCTTTTGATGTCGTCATCCTTGAGTTCTTGTTCTTTTTGTTTCAAGGCAATAATGTTCATGACATTCTCAAGTTCTTCCCTTTCTTTTTGAAGCTGAACAGCCAAATCTGACATGTTGCTTTTCTCTCTGTTTATGTCATCCAGGACACTGTCAAGGTTTTCTTTGTTGTTCTGTAGCTCAGTTTTTGTGATCTCCAGCCTCTCTTTTTCTTCCTTCAGGTCTTGTTTCTCTCGTTGTAACATGTCAATTTCTTTCTGGGTGTCAGACTTCATCAAGTCCAAGTCCTGTTTCTCTTTATTCATCATCTCATTCGCTCTACCAAGATCATCCCTCTCTCTCTCCATATCTGCCTTGACTTTTTCAAGATGTTGTTTTTCCACCAAAAGCTCTTGTTTCCATTCACTTTCCATTTCTTCTTTCTGCATCGCCATGGCCGACTTCATTCTCATCAGACTGTCCTTTTCTCTCTGTATCATTTCAATACAACCATCCATCTTTTCTTTCTCTTTGTCAAGTTCATCATGCTTTTGCTCCAATACAATGCTGAGTCTTTGTATGTCATCATTTTTCTGCTCTAATCTGTCCATTTTCTTTCTGATGTCTTCACGTGTCCTGTCATTCAGCTGTTTGAGTTTTGCACTCAGATTTTCAATGGTTGTCATTTTTCTCATGAGCTGATCCTCTTTCATTTTCAAATCTCCTTCCATTTTGTCCCTTTCATCCACAAGCATGTCTCTGTCCCTGTCAATAACAGTCTTACTTTGTTTGAGCTGTTCGTTCTCTCCAATGATACTGTCCATGGCAGCTTCAACCTCATCTTTCCTCTGGATTAGATCCTTCCTCAAAAGTTCCAGTTCTTCTCTTTCTGCTAGTGCAATGCCACGACTGTTTTCAAGGTCTTGTGTTTGTCTTTTGATGTCGTCATCCTTGAGTTCTTGTTCTTTTTGTTTCAAGGCAATAATGTTCATGACATTCTCAAGTTCTTCCCTTTCTTTTTGAAGCTGAACAGCCAAATCTGACATGTTGCTTTTCTCTCTGTTTATGTCATCCAGGACACTGTCAAAGTTTTCTTTGTTGTTCTGTAGCTCAGTTTTTGTGATCTCCAGCCTCTCTTTTTCTTCCTTCAGGTCTTGTTTCTCTCGTTGTAACATGTCAATTTCTTTCTGGGTGTCAGACTTCATCAAGTCCAAGTCCTGTTTCTCTTTATTCATCATCTCATTCGCTCTACCAAGATCCTCCCTCTCTCTCTCCATATCTGCCTTGACTTTTTCAAGATCTTGTTTTTCCAGCAAAAGCTCTTGTTTCCATTCACTTTCCATTTCTTCTTTCTGCATCGCCATGGCTGACTTCATTGTCAGCAGATCATCCCTCTCTCTCTCCATATCTGCCTTGACTTTTTCAAGATGTTGTTTTTCCACCAAAAGCTCTTGTTTCCATTCACTTTCCATTTCTTCTTTCTGCATCGCCATGGCCGACTTCATTCTCATCAGACTGTCCTTTTCTCTCTGTATCATTTCAATACAACCATCCATCTTTTCTTTCTCTTTGTCAAGTTCATCATGCTTTTGCTCCAATACAATGCTGAGTCTTTGTATGTCATCATTTTTCTGCTCTAATCTGTCCATTTTCTTTCTGATGTCTTCACGTGTCCTGTCATTCAGCTGTTTGAGTTTTGCACTCAGATTTTCAATGGTTGTCATTTTTCTCATGAGCTGATCCTCTTTCATTTTCAAATCTCCTTCCATTTTGTCCCTTTCATCCACAAGCATGTCTCTGTCCCTGTCAATAACAGTCTTACTTTGTTTGAGCTGTTCGTTCTCTCCAATGATACTGTCCATGGCAGCTTCAACCTCATCTTTCCTCTGGATTAGATCCTTCCTCAAAAGTTCCAGTTCTTCTCTTTCTGCTAGTGCAATGCCACGACTGTTTTCAAGGTCTTGTGTTTGTCTTTTGATGTCGTCATCCTTGAGTTCTTGTTCTTTTTGTTTCAAGGCAATAATGTTCATGACATTCTCAAGTTCTTCCCTTTCTTTTTGAAGCTGAACAGCCAAATCTGACATGTTGCTTTTCTCTCTGTTTATGTCATCCAGGACACTGTCAAAGTTTTCTTTGTTGTTCTGTAGCTCAGTTTTTGTGATCTCCAGCCTCTCTTTTTCTTCCTTCAGGTCTTGTTTCTCTCGTTGTAACATGTCAATTTCTTTCTGGGTGTCAGACTTCATCAAGTCCAAGTCCTGTTTCTCTTTATTCATCATCTCATTCGCTCTACCAAGATCCTCCCTCTCTCTCTCCATATCTGCCTTGACTTTTTCAAGATCTTGTTTTTCCACCAAAAGCTCTTGTTTCCATTCACTTTCCATTTCTTCTTTCTGCATCGCCATGGCTGACTTCATTGTCAGCAGATCATCCCTCTCTCTCTCCATATCTGCCTTGACTTTTTCAAGATGTTGTTTTTCCAGCAAAAGCTCTTGTTTCCATTCACTTTCCATTTCTTCTTTCTGCATCGCCATGGCCGACTTCATTCTCATCAGACTGTCCTTTTCTCTCTGTATCATTTCAATACAACCATCCATCTTTTCTTTCTCTTTGTCAAGTTCATCATGCTTTTGCTCCAATACAATGCTGAGTCTTTGTATGTCATCATTTTTCTGCTCTAATCTGTCCATTTTCTTTCTGATGTCTTCACGTGTCCTGTCATTCAGCTGTTTGAGTTTTGCACTCAGATTTTCAATGGTTGTCATTTTTCTCATGAGCTGATCCTCTTTCATTTTCAAATCTCCTTCCATTTTGTCCCTTTCATCCACAAGCATGTCTCTGTCCCTGTCAATAACAGTCTTACTTTGTTTGAGCTGTTCTTTCTCTCCAATGATACTGTCCATGGCAGCTTCAACTTCATCTTTCCTCTGGATTAGATCCTTCCTCAAAAGTTCCAGTTCTTCTCTTTCTGCTAGTGCAATGCCACGACTGTTTTCAAGGTCTTGTGTTTGTCTTTTGATGTCGTCATCCTTGAGTTCTTGTTCTTTTTGTTTCAAGGCAATAATGTTCATGACATTCTCAAGTTCTTCCCTTTCTTTTTGAAGCTGAACAGCCAAATCTGACATGTTGCTTTTCTCTCTGTTTATGTCATCCAGGACACTGTCAAGGTTTTCTTTGTTGTTCTGTAGCTCAGTTTTTGTGATCTCCAGCCTCTCTTTTTCTTCCTTCAGGTCTTGTTTCTCTCGTTGTAACATGTCAATTTCTTTCTGGGTGTCAGACTTCATCAAGTCCAAGTCCTGTTTCTCTTTATTCATCATCTCATTCGCTCTACCAAGATCCTCCCTCTCTCTCTCCATATCTGCCTTGACTTTTTCAAGATCTTGTTTTTCCACCAAAAGCTCTTGTTTCCATTCACTTTCCATTTCTTCTTTCTGCATCGCCATGGCTGACTTCATTGTCAGCAGATCATCCCTCTCTCTTTCCATTTGTTTCTTGGATTTTTCAAGATGTTGTTTTTCCACCAATAGCTCTTGTTTCCATTCACTTTCCATTTCTTCTTTCTGCATCGCCATGGCCGACTTCATTCTCATCAGACTGTCCTTTTCTCTCTGTATCATTTCAATACAACCATCCATCTTTTCTTTCTCTTTGTCAAGTTCATCATGCTTTTGCTCCAGTACAATGTTTAGTCTTTGTATGTCATCATTTTTCTGCTCTAACATGTCCATTTTCTTTCTGATGTCTTCACGTGTCCTGTCATTCAGCTGTTTGAGTTTTGCACTCAGATTTTCAATGGTTGTCATTTTTCTCATGAGCTGATCCTCTTTCATTTTCAGTTCAGACAAATCTCCTTCCATTTTGTCCCTTTCATCCACAAGCATGTCTCTCTCCCTGTCAATAACAGTCTTACTTTGTTTGAGCTGTTCTTTCTCTCCAATGATACTGTCCATGGCAGCTTCAACCTCATCTTTCCTCTGGATTAGATCCTTCCTCAAAAGTTCCAGTTCTTCTCTTTCTGCTAGTGCAATGCCACGACTGTTTTCAAGGTCTTGTGTTTGTCTTTTGATGTCGTCATCCTTGAGTTCTTGTTCTTTTTGTTTCAAGGCAATAATGTTCATGACATTCTCAAGTTCTTCCCTTTCTTTTTGAAGCTGAACAGCCAAATCTGACATGTTGCTTTTCTCTCTGTTTATGTCATCCAGGACACTGTCAAAGTTTTCTTTGTTGTTCTGTAGCTCAGTTTTTGTGATCTCCAGCCTCTCTTTTTCTTCCTTCAGGTCTTGTTTCTCTCGTTGTAACATGTCAATTTCTTTCTGGGTGTCAGACTTCATCAAGTCCAAGTCCTGTTTCTCTTTATTCATCATCTCATTCGCTCTACCAAAATCCTCCCTCTCTCTCTCCATCTCTGTCTTGAGTTTTTCAAGATCTTGTTTTTCCAGCAAAAGCTCTTGTTTCCATTCACTTTCCATTTCTTCTTTCTGCATCGCCATGGCTGACTTCATTGTCAGCAGATCATCCCTCTCTCTTTCCATTTGTTTCTTGGATTTTTCAAGATGTTGTTTTTCCACCAATAGCTCTTGTTTCCATTCACTTTCCATTTCTTCTTTCTGCATCGCCATGGCCGACTTCATTCTCATCAGACTGTCCTTTTCTCTCTGTATCATTTCAATACAACCATCCATCTTTTCTTTCTCTTTGTCAAGTTCATCATGCTTTTGCTCCAGTACAATGTTTAGTCTTTGTATGTCATCATTTTTCTGCTCTAACATGTCCATTTTCTTTCTGATGTCTTCACGTGTCCTGTCATTCAGCTGTTTGAGTTTTGCACTCAGATTTTCAATGGTTGTCATTTTTCTCATGAGCTGATCCTCTTTCATTTTCAAATCTCCTTCCATTTTGTCCCTTTCATCCACAAGCATGTCTCTCTCCCTGTCAATAACAGTCTTACTTTGTTTGAGCTGTTCTTTCTCTCCAATGATACTGTCCATGGCAGATTCAACCTCATCTTTCCTCTGGATTAGATCCTTCCTCAAAAGTTCCAGTTCTTCTCTTTCTGCTAGTGCAATGCCACGACTGTTTTCAAGGTCTTGTGTTTGTCTTTTGATGTCGTCATCCTTGAGTTCTTGTTCTTTTTGTTTCAAGGCAATAATGTTCATGACGTTCTCAAGTTCTTCCCTTTCTTTTTGAAGCTGAACAGCCAAATCTGACATGTTGCTTTTCTCTCTGTTTATGTCATCCAGGACACTGTCAAAGTTTTCTTTGTTGTTCTGTAGCTCAGTTTTTGTGATCTCCAGCCTCTCTTTTTCTTCCTTCAGGTCTTGTTTCTCTCGTTGTAACATGTCAATTTCTTTCTGGGTGTCAGACTTCATCAAGTCCAAGTCCTGTTTCTCTTTATTCATCATCTCATTCGCTCTACCAAAATCCTCCCTCTCTCTCTCCATCTCTGTCTTGAGTTTTTCAAGATCTTGTTTTTCCAGCAAAAGCTCTTGTTTCCATTCACTTTCCATTTCTTCTTTCTGCATCGCCATGGCTGACTTCATTGTCAGCAGATCATCCCTCTCTCTTTCCATTTGTTTCTTGGATTTTTCAAGATGTTGTTTTTCCACCAATAGCTCTTGTTTCCATTCACTTTCCATTTCTTCTTTCTGCATCGCCATGGCCGACTTCATTCTCATCAGACTGTCCTTTTCTCTCTGTATCATTTCAATACAACCATCCATCTTTTCTTTCTCTTTGTCAAGTTCATCATGCTTTTGCTCCAGTACAATGTTTAGTCTTTGTATGTCATCATTTTTCTGCTCTAACATGTCCATTTTCTTTCTGATGTCTTCACGTGTCCTGTCATTCAGCTGTTTGAGTTTTGCACTCAGATTTTCAATGGTTGTCATTTTTCTCATGAGCTGATCCTCTTTCATTTTCAGTTCAGACAAATCTCCTTCCATTTTGTCCCTTTCATCCACAAGCATGTCTCTCTCCCTGTCAATAACAGTCTTACTTTGTTTGAGCTGTTCTTTCTCTCCAATGATACTGTCCATGGCAGCTTCAACCTCATCTTTCCTCTGGATTAGATCCTTCCTCAAAAGTTCCAGTTCTTCTCTTTCTGCTAGTGCAATGCCACGACTGTTTTCAAGGTCTTGTGTTTGTCTTTTGATGTCGTCATCCTTGAGTTCTTGTTCTTTTTGTTTCAAGGCAATAATGTTCATGACATTCTCAAGTTCTTCCCTTTCTTTTTGAAGCTGAACAGCCAAATCTGACATGTTGCTTTTCTCTCTGTTTATGTCATCCAGGACACTGTCAAAGTTTTCTTTGTTGTTCTGTAGCTCAGTTTTTGTGATCTCCAGCCTCTCTTTTTCTTCCTTCAGGTCTTGTTTCTCTCGTTGTAACATGTCAATTTCTTTCTGGGTGTCAGACTTCATCAAGTCCAAGTCCTGTTTCTCTTTATTCATCATCTCATTCGCTCTACCAAAATCCTCCCTCTCTCTCTCCATCTCTGTCTTGAGTTTTTCAAGATCTTGTTTTTCCAGCAAAAGCTCTTGTTTCCATTCACTTTCCATTTCTTCTTTCTGCATCGCCATGGCTGACTTCATTGTCAGCAGATCATCCCTCTCTCTTTCCATTTGTTTCTTGGATTTTTCAAGATGTTGTTTTTCCACCAATAGCTCTTGTTTCCATTCACTTTCCATTTCTTCTTTCTGCATCGCCATGGCCGACTTCATTCTCATCAGACTGTCCTTTTCTCTCTGTATCATTTCAATACAACCATCCATCTTTTCTTTCTCTTTGTCAAGTTCATCATGCTTTTGCTCCAGTACAATGTTTAGTCTTTGTATGTCATCATTTTTCTGCTCTAACATGTCCATTTTCTTTCTGATGTCTTCACGTGTCCTGTCATTCAGCTGTTTGAGTTTTGCACTCAGATTTTCAATGGTTGTCATTTTTCTCATGAGCTGATCCTCTTTCATTTTCAAATCTCCTTCCATTTTGTCCCTTTCATCCACAAGCATGTCTCTCTCCCTGTCAATAACAGTCTTACTTTGTTTGAGCTGTTCTTTCTCTCCAATGATACTGTCCATGGCAGATTCAACCTCATCTTTCCTCTGGATTAGATCCTTCCTCAAAAGTTCCAGTTCTTCTCTTTCTGCTAGTGCAATGCCACGACTGTTTTCAAGGTCTTGTGTTTGTCTTTTGATGTCGTCATCCTTGAGTTCTTGTTCTTTTTGTTTCAAGGCAATAATGTTCATGACGTTCTCAAGTTCTTCCCTTTCTTTTTGAAGCTGAACAGCCAAATCTGACATGTTGCTTTTCTCTCTGTTTATGTCATCCAGGACACTGTCAAAGTTTTCTTTGTTGTTCTGTAGCTCAGTTTTTGTGATCTCCAGCCTCTCTTTTTCTTCCTTCAGGTCTTGTTTCTCTCGTTGTAACATGTCAATTTCTTTCTGGGTGTCAGACTTCATCAAGTCCAAGTCCTGTTTCTCTTTATTCATCATCTCATTCGCTCTACCAAAATCCTCCCTCTCTCTCTCCATCTCTGTCTTGAGTTTTTCAAGATCTTGTTTTTCCAGCAAAAGCTCTTGTTTCCATTCACTTTCCATTTCTTCTTTCTGCATCGCCATGGCTGACTTCATTGTCAGCAGATCATCCCTCTCTCTTTCCATTTGTTTCTTGGATTTTTCAAGATGTTGTTTTTCCACCAATAGCTCTTGTTTCCATTCACTTTCCATTTCTTCTTTCTGCATCGCCATGGCCGACTTCATTCTCATCAGACTGTCCTTTTCTCTCTGTATCATTTCAATACAACCATCCATCTTTTCTTTCTCTTTGTCAAGTTCATCATGCTTTTGCTCCAGTACAATGTTTAGTCTTTGTATGTCATCATTTTTCTGCTCTAACATGTCCATTTTCTTTCTGATGTCTTCACGTGTCCTGTCATTCAGCTGTTTGAGTTTTGCACTCAGATTTTCAATGGTTGTCATTTTTCTCATGAGCTGATCCTCTTTCATTTTCAGTTCAGACAAATCTCCTTCCATTTTGTCCCTTTCATCCACAAGCATGTCTCTCTCCCTGTCAATAACAGTCTTACTTTGTTTGAGCTGTTCTTTCTCTCCAATGATACTGTCCATGGCAGATTCAACCTCATCTTTCCTCTGGATTAGATCCTTCCTCAAAATTTCCAGTTCTTCTCTTTCTGCTAGTGCAATGCCACGACTGTTTTGAAGGTCTTGTGTTTGTCTTTTGATGTCGTCATCCTTGAGTTCTTGTTCTTTTTGTTTCAAGGCAATAATGTTCATGACATTCTCAAGTTCTTCCCTTTCTTTTTGAAGCTGAACAGCCAAATCTGACATGCTGCTTTTCTCTCTGTTTATGTCATCCAGGACACTGTCAAAGTTTTCTTTGTTGTTTTGTAGCTCAGTTTTTGTGATCTCCAGCCTCTCTTTTTCTTCCTTCAGGTCTTGTTTCTCTCGTTGTAACATGTCAATTTCTTTCTGGGTGTCAGACTTCATCAAGTCCAAGTCCTGTTTCTCTTTATTCATCATCTCATTCGCTCTACCAAGATCCTCCCTCTCTCTCTCCATCTCTGTCTTGAGTTTTTCAAGACCTTGTTTTTCAACCAAAAGCTCTTGTTTCCATTCACTTTCCATTTCTTCTTTCTGCATCGCCATGGCCTTGCTTTTCATATCACTCATTTTACTTTCATCGTTTTCTCTTTGCAGTTTCAGCTTCATTATTTCTAATCCATCCCTCTCTCTGATGATCCTCTCTAGCCTTTGATCCATCTCTCTCTTCCTCCTTGTTGTCTCCCTCTTGAGGGCATCCTTTTCTCCTTGTATCTCAGCCCACATCCTTTTAACCTCTTGCTCTTTTCGAATGGCCTTCCGCAATGTCTGTTCATTTTCTTTTTTCTTCACAGCCAATTCAGACTTCAAAATTTCCATTTCTCTTATTTCTCTTTTAGTCTTCTCCAATCTGTCATCAAGCTCTTGTTTTTGTCTTTGGATATTGTCCCTCACATTGTTCATCTCATCCATTTTTTCTTTCATTTGTTTCATACATTTTTCTAATTCCATCTTTTTTATCTCTAACTGGGATTTTACTCTGTCCATGTTATATCTGTCGGTCTTGTTCTCAGCTGTCAGTGCTTCAATCCCTTCTCTTTGCTTCTCTAGATCAGCCTTTAGATTTTCCATATTTCCCATGTCCGTCTTAGTTTTTTCCAAGCCATCATGAATTTTTTGTGTCATCTTTTGAAGGTCACTAATGACATTATTGAGGCTTTCAATCTCTCGGGTTTCCGTTTTGATTATATTCTGTTCTACAGTGAATTTTGAGATTTGGTTTTCCATTTCCACTTTCTCTCTGACAATGTCCACCTCTCTTTCTCTAAGTTTTTGCTCACCAAGATCCCTACATCCTCCATCATTCATCATTGCCTTCTCTTTGTCCATATCTATTTTCCATTGATCCCAATATCGTGTTTCGCTTTTAAAACTCTCTCTCTCTTCTTGTTGAAAATCTTCTTTTTCTTTCACAATTGTTTTAAATTCCTCCTGTTTTTGTACAAGAGCAGTCTGGTCCTCTATACTTTTCCTCTCTCTCTTTATCACCTCCATCTCCTCTACCAGCTCTTCCTTTTGCCGTTGCATTTTTATCTTCATAACCTCTAACTCATCCCTCTCTCTCATGGTCTTCTCCAATCTTTGGTCCAATTCCCTTCTTCTCTTTTTTGTCTCTGTCCTCAGTAATTGCTTTTCTCTTTGTATTTCAGCCCGCATCATTTCAATTTCTTCCTTTTTTCTCATGCCTTTTCTAAATGTCTGTTTGTTTTCTTTCCTTTCTATTTCCAACTCTGACTTCCATAGCCCCATCTCCCTTATTTCTCTTTTGGTCTTTTGCATTTTGTCATCAAGCTCCTGTTTTTGTGTCCTGATACTTTCCCTTATATGGTTCATCTCATTTATTTTTTCCTCTGCTTGTCGTCCTGCTAATCTCATATTCTCCTTATCCACCTGAATCTGATGGTTCAATTTCTCAATCTCTTCTCTCTCAGTCTTGTTGTGTGTCCTCAATGTTTCAATGTCCTCTCTTTGTCTTTGCAGATCAGCCTGAGTTTGTTGTAGGTGTCTCATGTCCCTTGTCTTTTCCAGCTCTGCCTCAATCTCTTGCTTTTGTTTCTGTTGGTCACTTATTTCCTTACCCAGTTTTCTAATTTCATTGTGTTTCTGATCCAAATTGTTCATTAGCATCTTTATATCCCCCTTGATTTTCTCATTTTCTGATTTGAGTTTGAAGATTTCATTTTCCATTTCCTCTTTTTCTCTGACCATTTTCTGACCACCACTATCCCTTTCTATTCTATCCTTTTCAGCTATTTTGTTTTTCTCTATGTCTATCTTCAATAGTAGCAGATGCTCCTTTTCTCTCTTGATATTTTCTAAGGCAGATTCCATGTCCCTCGTTTGTTGCTTGATTTCACCCTTTAATTTTTCAAGTTCAGCTCTTTCCTGAGATATTAAATCATGGCTGTTTTTTATGTTTTGTTTTTCTGCCTCAATCTTGTTATTGAGGTCGTCTAGGTGTGTCTGATTTAGTTTGCTTTCTTTTATTACAATCTCTATTTCTTCACTTTTCTTTTGAGTGTTAGCAGCCATTTTCTCTATGTTGCTTTTCACTTTTGCTATGTCCTCCAACTTCTGCCTTATCACTTCCCTTTGTCTCTGAATTTTCATTTTTAAAATGTCTAATTCATCTCTCTCTCTCAAAGTTTTTTCTAACCTCTGGTCCAGTTCTCTTTTCTGTTTTTTCATCATAGTTTTCATCCATTTTATGTTGCTTATTTCTTCTTTCACATGCATTTCACTTTGCTTCATTTCAATTTTTACCCTCTTTAAATCCTCTCTGATTTGTTCCACCTCTAGCAACAGTCTTTGAATTTCAGTACTCACTGCATCTTTATGATCTTTGTCGATATTACTTTCTTCAGTTTGGTTTTCATGTTCTAATTTTATTAGTCTTACAATTCCTCGGGTTCTATAAATCTCTTCAATAAGTCTTTGTATCTCATTTTTCATGTCCCTTTGATCAGCACCTCCAAGCGTCTCCTCGATATTTATCTGTACATCTTCTCTTGCCTTCTGTATTTCTTCCCTTGTTTTTTCTCTTTCAAACTTTTCTGTATGCTTCTCCCTCTCTGGCTCCTTCCTTATTTGTTCCATCTCCTCCATAGCAATTTCAGTCTCCACCCATATTGCCTTTGTTTCTTCAGTGCTTGTCATCCTCCTTTTCCCTGTCTGCTCATTTTCTTTTGTTGTCTTTGGAGTCTCAGATATAAGCAGTTTCACCTCAGGCTCCTGTTTTTGCTTCTCAATATCGAATCTCATAAAGTTAATCTCATCTATTCCTGCTTGTTGAAAGTTGTTGTCATTCTCTTCTTTCTCCACTTGTAATTCATATTTAATTAGCTTAGTTTCTTTCAACAGCCTAATCTTTCTCTCTTCCAGATTTCCCATGTCCATATTTGTAATCTTTAACCAAATTTCAACCTCTTGTCTCTGGCTCTGTAGGTCATTTATTTCCATAATCAGCTTGATCTCTTGATCTCTTAATCTTTTGATCTCTTGATTTTTTTGTTCCATGTTCTCCATAGCCATTCTTATTTGCTCCTTTATTCTCTCACCTTTCTCCTTGAGTACGGAGATCTGATTTTCTATTTTTTTCTTTTCTCTTACATTTATCTCCATTTCATTCTGATCATCATCCATTAATGTTTCTTCACAAATTTCTGTCTGCAGTTGTAACAAAAGATTTTGCTCTTCCTTTATGTCCACCGTAAAAGTTTTCTGTTCCTCTCTCTCCTGTTGTTTTTTGATCTCTTCACTTTGATGCTGGACATCCAATGCATTTTTTGTTGTATTTTCCTCTATGTTCATTTTTGATGTGACGATTAAAGAAATTGAGTCTTTTGTAATTTCATCTTCTGCTTGCTCTTTGTCTGTTTTTTGTCTGTCTAGAGTTTCAGGTGTTTCATCTTTGAGGAAGTGTTTATCTGTCTCATTCTGTGGTTCTTGAGGTATGGCTTTATTCACTGAAATAGCCTTTTTGGTTGCACTTTCAACCAATATCCATCCGCTGACCTCAGCTTTCATGGAATTCAGCTTATCCTTTTCAAATAAGAAAATGCACAACAATGAGACATTGAACAACAATAGCATTTAATCAGGCTTTTGATTCTGAGGAGTTTGAAATCATCAAACCCACCATGTATCCTTTTGTTACCATCCAAAAGAGTGTCTCACACAGCTATACAGTATTAATTATGTAAATGTTTTCATCATTTATTTAGCATTACAGTTTAATTTTCCTAACAATGCGTTAAGTATTTGTATAATACAGTCCTTTCAGTGACATTTCAACTACCCATTGTCTGCTTGCCTTGTCAGTTCTCCTGGTCAGTCTAATACGATAGTAGGCACCTCATTGACTAGCCCAGATGGCCTCAAGATGCCACCCCAATTCATTGAGTCCGAACACGGCCCATTCAAAACCTTGGAGGAAATCTTGACCACATAATGTGCGGCAAGAAGCAGCAGGTAGATGACAGAATCTGATGGCTTTCTCCTTGAGTATATTCAAAACATATGTGCAAAAATAGGGACTCACATTTTTTCAATTTTGTTGTTAGAATCAGTATATCTCTGAATATGTCAGAAACAGAAAACTCGTTTGCCATGTCCATGTGGCCGGCAGTGCTACCTCTAGTTTGTTTTGAAGTTTGATCTGCATGTGCTAGAGACAGTACTGGTTGCCATATGGACGCAGAGAACAGCGCTTGTGTAGTAGAGTGGACGGTGGAGTTTTCCATTTCTGAGGCATTCATTTGAAGTGGATTTTAACAAAATAGAACTTTTGAGTGTCTATTTTTCATATACAGTATATCTGTTTTCTATATGCGCAAGGAGGAAGCTATCACATCAGATCCTGTCGTCGGCCAGCCGCTTCTTGCCACACGGTATGTGGTCAAGATTTCCTCCAAACTTTTGAATGGGTAATATTCAGACTGAAGATGCAAGTAAATGCAAATGAACTGCAGCAACATCCTGAGGCCATTTGGGCTATTTATGGGCTGAAAATGAAGAAATGCTTTACTTACCATGTCTTTTCTTACTTTCTCCTTGTTCTCCTCTATCTTCCTTTGGGCCCTTTGCATCTCTTCTTTGGTGTTGTCTACCTCTGCGGCAACTTTTTCTATGTCAGCTTTCATCTCTTCCATATTCTGAAGTTTAGTCCTTGTCTCTTCCATTTTTTGTTCAAACTCCTGCCTTTGTCGCTGCATCTTTATCTTCATAATTTCTAATTTATCCCTCTCTTGCATGATCCTCTCCATCCTTTGGTCAATCTCCCTTTTCTTTTTCTCTGCCTGAAAGTTCATCCATTTGATTTGGCTCTTTTCCTCTTTAAAGTCCCTCTTGCGTTGCTCTGTATCTTCTTTCACCATCTGCAGCACGTTTCTGATTTCTTCCACCTCAAGAACCAACCTCTGAATTTCAGCATTCACTCTGTTTCTGTCGCTCATCTCCATGCTGCCATCTTCCATTTGATTTTCCATGCCTACTTCTGTATGTTGCATCATTTCTCTGGATCTGTCAAGCTCTTGAAGTCTTCTCTGAATCTCAGAACTTATATCTTCGCTCTCATCATCCTCACCAAACTTATCTTCTGTGTTAATCTCCAACACCATCTGTGCATCAGCTTTTTGCTGTGATTCTTCTCTTTCTTCCATCTCTAATTTAGCATCTTCTATCTCTTCCTTCATCTTGTTGATCCCTTCCTTTTTTCTCATGCTCATTCTTTTTGTCTTTTCCAGGTCCTTTTTCTTGATTTCAATCTCAGCATTCAACACCTCCATCTCTCTTATCTCTCTCTTTGTCTTATGTAACTTGTCATCAAGCTCCTGTTTTTGCCTTTCAATACTCTCCTTCATACAATTCATTTCATCCATCTCTACTTTTGCTAGTTGCCTGTCTCTTTCTATTTCTTCTCTCTGTGTCTGTATTTCAGCTTTCATTCTTTCTATCTTGTGTCTCTCAGATTTTGCCTTTGCCATCTTGTCCTCAGTGTCTTCTTTTTGTCTCTGCACATCAGCCTTCATCTGTTGTTCTTGTTCACACTCTTCCAACACACCCCAAAGTCTCTCCATCTCTTCCTTCACTCTACTTAGTTCATTCTTCACCTTTTCATAAGGATCTTTATCTTTCATCATATGAAGGTTTTCTCTTTCTTGTTGCTCTCTCGCTTTACTTTCCATCTTTTCCTTTGTTCCTTCCTTTTCTTGTATTAGCTCCAGCCTGCTAAGGTTAGCACTGTCTTTGGTTCTTTGCATCTCAACTTGCAAGCTGATAACTTCTTCTCTCTCATCTTGGACCCTGACTTCCTGCATTTGATCTTCTCTGTCAATTTCAGTCCACCTTTGCTCCATAATTTTGATATTTGTATTTATATTGTGTTTAATCTGCTTAATTTGCTCTTTCTGTTGTGTAATTTCCTCTCTTTCCCTCTCCAACTCCCGCTTCATGTCTGCCATAATTTTTTCCATTTGTTCTTTTGCCTGCTTCGTGTCACTCATTCTTTTCTTATATTCTTGAATTTGGCTTTCAATATCAGCTCTCATCTTTGCTATTCTCTCTTGCTCTTGTTTTATCTGCTTGTTGGGTTCCTTATTTTCTTGTGCTTTAAGCTTGTCATACTTGATTACTTCTAAATTGTGTCGCTCATTGATGATCTCATTACGTTGCCGTTCCAGAGTGTCTCTCTCTTTCTGTATATCAGCCCACATGTGTTGAATTTGGTCTTTTTCTTGATTGATCTCTTCTTTATTCTTTTCAAGCTTTTTAGTAACATTCTTCATCTGTGATCTCAGTCCTTCTATCAGTAAGCACTGCTCATGTTTTTCAGAGGTCAATCTCTTAATGTCTTCCTTTTGTTGTTCTATCTGTGCCTTCATGTGGTCAGTTTCCTTTCTCTCTCTTTGTGTCTCCTCCCAAAGTCGTTCAATCTCCTCTATTGCTTGCATTGTTGCTTGTCTTCGTCTTTTAATACTCTCTCTCTTGGTTTTTATGTCAACTTTTGGTCCTCTGTCTTCTGATGGTTCAGTATCTCCCAATGCCTGATCCTGCTCTGTTTGTGTCATCTTGCTGTTTCGTTGTCTTTGCTCTTTTGGTGGAAGAAATGGGCAAAATATCAGTTGACACAAGTTGACCATTTACTTTGACCATTTATTTTATTTCTAGAGTAGGGCTTCAAATTTATAACTCTTTTAGGTGGGCAGTCATTACTGTCTTTTAGTTAAACTTCATTTTAGAATTAGGCCTACTATTCTCATAATACTATGATTATCATATCAATAATGAAATATCCCTTAAATGAAGGGTGCTATATGTAGCATTTTAACATTAATAAATGATTACACATTCATTTGGACACATTGACTAATTATTGTAAACAAATGAGAGCATCACCGAGAAGACTGGCAGCCTCCACACTGCATTTTACATTGTGTGCCACGGGGTTGGATTTGGCAGTGTAATAGCCCACTGCTCTCTGTCTTGTCTGCTGGATTGCTTTACGGCAAAAAGGGAGATTGCGTTTTTGGCACAAAGCAAGAAGAGGGCCACTGTTGTTCCAGCACAAACCGAAGCAAAACGTTCAGAGTTTCTGGCAATGGCAGATGGTGGAAGCAATGGGGGCAAAATGGAAAAATCACTTCCAACATGTTTATCCACTTTAGTAAAACCAAAGAGAAAACAATAACACACAGAGCGATGCCAGTGAAGGGGAGAGGGGACAAAGCAACAAAATTTATTGGAAATGGGGTCTTAATTTTGAAAAAACGCTAGCACTAACAATACCGCTGTTTTGAGATGGAGGCTACCGGTCGTCTTAACCATGGTATCATTTGTTTACAGTAATTATATCAAGGAATGACAATTGATTTGACAATGATATATAGATATTTAGAAGTGCTACATGTATCACATTTGAGACGTTTGTCTTACCTAAATCAGCAATAAGTTCAGGTTCTTTCAGTGTTAGTATCAGGTAGAAGGCAACTTTGGTTTGTGTCGTCCCTTTCTCCACAGCTTGAAACAGCGCCCTCATTTGATCCTGTGGTGTCTGAGCTTCAGTAATAGCGGCCATTTCATCTTGTGGACTCAGCTGTTGTGAGATCCAGGCCTCTGCGACGGCTCCAGACGATCTCACCCCAGCAATGATTTGCTCCCGGAACTCCTCCAGGAAGGTTCCCACTAGAAATGAATTCGGTTATTATTTTTCATGAATGAATTTCTTATTATTCTCTTAACACTTACTACCTATTACAGAAGGCAACAGGCAGAGATTCATGATTATATTAATAATTATAGTTTTCTAATTTTAACTTTGACAATTGTGGTACTTAACACTGTAGCAGTTTACCTTCCAAAAGTCTCTTAGTTTTCAATGAATCGTGCATATAAATGACTAAATGTGGTTATGATTACCAGATAAATTGCCAAAGAGTTCATCATTTGAGTCAGACAAGCCTATGAACAAAATCATACATCATTCAAAATCATACAATACTTTCACCATACATTACAACTACCACACAGAGTCTTGCCATCTTCAGAAGTTCTCTGATGACTCTATGCTATAGTTGGATGTATCAGCAAGGGTGAGGAGGCTGAGTATAGGGCTGTGGTGGGAAACTTTGTCACATGGTGTGAGCAGAACCATATGCAGCTCAACGTGGCAAAGACAAAGGAGCTGGTTGTGGATCTGAGGAGGGCCAAGGCACCGGTGAACCCTGTTTCCATCCAGGGGGTCAGTGTGGACATTGTGGAGGACTACAAGTACCTGGGAGTGTACATTGACAATAAACTGGACTGGGCTAAGAACACTGATGCCCTCTACAAGAAGGGCCAGAGACGTCTCTACTTTCTGAGGAGGCTGAGGTCCTTCAACATCTGCCGGACAATGCTAAGGATGTTTTATGAGTCTGTGGTGGCCAGTGCTCTCCTGTTTGCTGTTGTGTGCTGGGGCAGCAGGTTGAGGGTAGCGGACGCCAACAGACTCAACAAACTGATCCGCAAGGCCAGTGACGTTGTGGGGGTGGAGCTGGACTCTCTGGCGGCAGTGTCAGAGAGGAGGATGCTGTCCAAGTTACGTGTCATCTTGGACAATGTCTCCCACCCACTCCATGACGTGCTGGTCAAGCACAGGAGCACATTCAGTGCAAGACTCATTCCACCGAGATGCACCACAGAGCGCCACAGGAAGTCATTCCTGCCTGTGGCCATCAAACTTTTCAACTCCTCCCTCAGAGTGTCAGACACTCTGAGTCAATAGACTGGACCTTGGACTTATTTCACCCCTGTCAGCAGCTTAATAACCCCATAATTTATAACTTATATTTTAAACTGTGCAATACTGATTACGGTAATAATTTTGTGCAATAATTTAAAACAAAGGGGAAGGAAAAAAGCAGGAGTGAAAGGCCCAGGTCAGGGATTTCCTCCTACTCCTCCTCCCCCTCCCCCTCCCCCACACCCACCTACAAATTTCTTATTTTTCTTATTTCTATATTATTGTTGTTATATATTGTAGTATAATAATAATGTATAATGCACATACTTTACATATTTTTATTTGCACATATTTTTATAATGCACATACGGTACTTTACATATTTTTATTTTATTGTAGTATAATGCACATATTCTACATATTTTTATATTTATTTTCTTATTTCTATTTTTCTTATAATTTCTCTATGCCTATATATATTTCTGTGAGCAACTGCAACGAAACCCAATTTCCCCTCGGGGATCAATAAAGTATTTCTGATTCTGATTCTGATAAGAATTTTTTTTTTATTATCAGATATTAAAGCCTAACCCTAACCTTAAGATATAAAAATGAGCGTCTTTCAAACATTGCTGGAAACATTCAAGCAAGCCTGTTAACACAAGTTTTGCAGTCACACTGATGAAAATTAATTCTGTTTGAAACTTCTGGGTAACTTTGAGTGCAGTAAATTTGAGTGTAGTCGCAATTTGTGGCAACATTTGTGATGATAGAAAGTTTGCCATAAATGGATCATTCACAGGCAATTATAATATGTATTCATTATTTGATAATGTTGAGAAAAAAATATTTACCGTTGTCTCTTGATTCGGCCATGTTTCTGCATCATAAGTTCAAAGTTGTTGTTTCCCATGAGATCATACACCTGAGCAGGAATGATAAAATTGAAAACAACATAAAATTGGTACAAGGTACATTGACTACATTTCACAAAATGTATACAGGTATATCAGTAAAAAAAAAATCCCCAATTTTTTTGTTCATGTTAGTGTTTGTGTTTATATGTGTGTTTGTTTCTGTGCATAAAATTCCATATCAACTTAACGCAAAATTCACAAAATGTATGCAAATCTCAAATTTATAACATAAGTATGAGTTCTCTCACCTCAGCCTCCTGCACTTTAGATGAAAAGTCCAATAATCAAGGTAAATTTTAGCAAGTCGTGTCAGAGAGCGCTTTGCTGGTCTGCTTAGGTGTAACACTCAGATCAGCTGAGATGGGGCAAGTTGGCACTATCATCCTAGAAACGCTGTATATCTCCTCCCTCCACATTTTTGGTGCCCACCTTATTTGGTTGTCGGATAGATGTGACACCCAGTGAGCACCAGTATGATTGGACGGTAGTTTACATTTGGGTGGTAAAATATCTTGCCACTTGTTCTGCTGGGAGCATGGACTCCTCTGATAAGACTAATCACGCATTAACAGGCAGTGGCACCCATACTTACATTACACACACACGCACACACACACACACACACACACACACATACAGAGAGAGAGAGAGTTGTACTCCATAATGTCTTTTTATACTTCCTGTGGTATAAGAAGTACATACATCATTTTCTTAAGTCAGAGTATAATATAAATACCCTGATAGAAAATTACACTATAGTAAAAAAGTAATAAATTTGACTGAGTACTAATAAGAATCATTGACATTCTTGGTTTTCAATGTGTTCGTGTATCAAATTTACACATTCAGTTGAGCAGATACAGTCAAATAAATATTGTCAGGTTGCCTTTCTGTAGTGACACTAAGCATGCTTGCCTAACTGCGTAATTCCCTTTGATAAAATACAACTGTGGGTGGTGCAGTCACAGTCTTCCCACGTCTTCAGTTGTCCTTGTACTCCTGTCTATTCATTTTTCTGCATTTCAATGCTTGAGCTACAGTTAATATGTAACCACTAAGTCCAGGTCTTGTTTTATTAATTTCTTCCCCTTTAATAACCTCTAAGTCTACTATTCCCTGGACTTACAAAGCAAATTTCCACTGTTGGCCAGTTAAAGCGTCTACTTAAAATTTGTTTACTGAATTTTTAATCACATGGAGAACATAAAGAGGTAAATAGCCACATGTCTTTGCTGTAGTTTTCTTCGTCACTGAAACGATACAGTTTTACCATTGGCCACAGATGAACCCCTTTAGCATTGCACAGAATTTTCTCATACTATTTCTAACTTGTTTGTGTTTTATCATTTTATCCTGTTTGTGCCTGGCTCTCATTTAGATTACAGAAAAATCTTTTTTCTTCTGCTGTATCTTTATATAGACAGGCCAAAAGAGCTGAGCTAAATTTGAACCTTGATCCAAAGAACAGCAAAAAAAAGTCCATTCCAGTTTTATTTGTGAATTAGTACATATACACATACTGTTTTTTTAAGAGATGCACTAGAAATGTTCGCTTTGCACCCTTAACAGGACCACTTTGGAAATAAGTGTGTTGTGTAACACTTTCATGTGCCATCCTCTGGGTTCAATGTAAGTCTTTTAACAGGTTTGATTATTTTTGCCCATAATGAATTCAATCAATCAATCAACATCCCATCATAACTCAAAAACCACGACCCACTCCAGGTCCATTTTACTCCAATGCTCAACAATACAAACATAAATCATCAATTTACTCCTTAACAATACTTACATAGTCAGTTCTTGTGCACAATAAATAATTTCAATAGTACAAAAAATATTGAATACAATAGAGCTATTAAACCTGTAACTTTTACAGTTGCCCTTTCCCTGGGAGTACAGCGCCCTCTACTGGGCAGCAACAGGCTGATGGTTGTGGCACTGTTTAGTGTCAAGGTTCAATTTTAAATATTTCATTTATTTTCGTACTGAATGTATTTTGTTTTTGTATATTTTCATATCATACATACGTTTCATTCATTTCTTTTTCTCAGTATGTTCTACTGCTGTAATTTTGCACATGCTGCATACATGCTGTAATTCATATATTTCATACTTTTCATTCTTATACTTCTGCTTACAGTAATACATTCTAATTTTGTAACTGTTGCACTACTTTTAATAACCCCCCATTTGCTTTATTCATATTTATATTACTATTTTGCTTGATTGTGTCCTATTGAGTCACTATTTGCTGCTTCAACAACATAATTTTCTCCCGGGGATCATTAAAGTTTCATCTAATCTTATGTAAGACTTCCCTTATTCCCCTTATTTCATTATTTACACCTCTACTGTAAGTGTGACCTCCAGGAATTTCTGGGTCATCAGCACAACATGCCAATTCTTAATGTATGAGTCCAGTCTTAGATATTCCCCCTCAACTATTTGCATGTTGTTATAAAGTACTTGAGAATGTTTCCAGCTGTGCTGCCTTCAGGTGCTGTCTTGAACGTGGGAGTGCTTCATGATGGTAGCGAAGTCTTTCAAATTCACAGTAACTAAATCTAATCAAGAACAAAACATTTCTATTAATGATTGAACAGCATTTGCTTTTCTTCTCAACAGCTGCTAAAATATTTAAAGTGATAATCTGCAAGATTCTTGTTTTCTTGATTTTGGCGACACCTTTGGGTTCATTGCTTCAGTGTAGGCACTGGCCCGCACTGGCCCAACATACTGTAATAATAAAGACACTCAATTTAGACTGCAGCATTTCTTCTACCTTCTTAAATTTATTCCAAACAAACCGCTGCTGCTGCTTCTCTAAACATAAAATGCATCACTTCCCGTGCAGCCGTGCAAATGTAAAAGCTTTCATGAACTGGCTATTGAATCACTATTGTGTGGTATCAATTAGCAATACAGAGTAAGAAAAAAGACATGTATTTATAGTTGCAGATTATTACTTTAAGAAATACATGCATTTGTTTTACAAGCAACAGATCAATGAAGCCTCTCAGATTACTGTTAATACATGCTGTTTGTTACCATAGACATGTCATGCTGATCTGCAATCAGGATGCTCCCTGGCTGCAAATGTTGTGTAAAAACAAGCATACAGCAGCAACCAATCTTCTCTTGGTCTAAATTCAGTAGTTTCTTTGGGAAGGGCCCCTTTGGCTGTTCAACAACCTCAATACTAAATGGGGCCCCATGGGACATTACTGATTGACTGATTGACACGCAATCATTCACACATATTTGGACATGTACATGCATATATAGGTGTATATGTAGAGTATATGAGCTTGGTGTGTGATACAATTTGTCACTGAGTTCATACATGTGAAAGTAGTAATGAAAAGTAGAAACCTCAAGTTAGTCACTAGTTAGTCATTAGTTCTTTACTCAACAGAAATTATTCTTCTTGGTGTCTTTATCTAACTGAATACTTGGACAATGGTGATATAAGTAAACTCATACAGGTTTGTGTGTAATGAAATATTTTGTTGTCATAATCTTTTGCGTGGATTGTGGTGCGTATTTGTGGAACATTCTGTTTAGTTTAAGTAATTAAAGTCCAAAGATGATGTCTATACATTAATGTTATATCACAATAAACTGACTTATTAGTTTTTTGTTCCTGTAATATTCCAATGGGACTTATGGTGTGTACAGTATGTGAGCTGATAGTGACCTCATTGTATTTCATGCTATTTTTCATCCCCTAGTATCACTATAATATTCCTAGGGCCTTATAATTTTGCTGTTATATTTGTACTGTATCCTTCTAAAATGTATTATTGGTTTGCTTTGTGTGTGTGTGTGTGTGTGTGTGTGTGTGTGTGTGTGTGTGTGTGTGTGTGTGTGTGTTCGACAAATACTAGTAAATAATATTGATAATAATTGTTGCATAAACTGTATGTCCAATTATGGCACTGTGCATATTTCTAACACCCACTCTTCTTCTTGTGTCATTTCCGGCAGACCATTGCTGGTTTGTTCAGAGTGAGAGGAGTTGTATGGATTTATTTGGGAGCGGCCCCTTTCTCCTGTCACTCTTCTCAGGCTGAGTCAAGCCAGCCAGATAAAACCAGAACAATGCTGGAAGTGAGGCCATTTCACCTTCAAAATAAAAGCATAACATTTTGTGGTTTTCTTAACATTTGAGGGTTATCAGAGTGTACAAAACAACAAAAAACATATGAAATCCTCAATGGAATTGTTACATTAAATAGCACTTATTAAAATACATGCAACAAATTAGGTTATATCATGGTGAATGGTATTTCCTCATGAAAGCATGCCTTATGGACAGCTACTAATTTTTAAAAATCTATTTGATTTTAACCTATGGCACATCATTTATTTAGGAGCTCCTATTCTGTATACACTGTATTATATACCATATATATACACTGTATACATATATATATATATGCTGTTATATTGCAATTGTATTTTCATTTTTAGATTCCTCCTTAAGATTCCTCCTTCCTCCTTTTCTTGGCCAGGACACTCTTGACAAAGAGATCATTAATTTCAGTGAGGCTTTTTTCCTGGTTAAATAAAGGTTAAATAAAATAACAAAAGTAAACACAATGCAAATGCATTGCAACCATGGGCCTCAACTCAGTATCGTAAGATGTGGCACTTGCCATACCTTAGTCAAAGTCCAAATTTGATCTTGTAGTTTTCATCATTGTAATGGAGAGCAAACATCAAGAAAAAGTTGACAGAAATCTATTTGGAAGCCATATAAACAAAATCACATCAAGGCAGCATGTTCATCAAGAAGCCTTTTATTTTGAAAGTTGTGACCGGAAGTCCTGTGCGTTATTGATTCTGTCAACCTTGACACGGTGACACATCCCACAGAGCACCAATGGGTGCCTGGTCGACTCTGTCAATGCGTTGGTCGGTTCCTGGAAAATATTGCTTCATACTCCCATTGTCCCTCCTACCGCTGGAACAGCTGCATCAAGCTGGCCGGGATTCAGACAGGAAGTAAGACGACATGGCATTCAAAATAAAAGTATACAATGTACCACTTTTGCTAAAAAATAATAATTAAGCACTGGGTAGTAGAGGACAGCAAAATTTATTCAAAGCACTCAGTTGAATTATTAGATTGAATAAGGAGTGAAATTGTTGCTGTAAAATAAATACTAAAACGTTTACTTTATATGAAAAATAATGTTCGTTAACGATGTTTTTATTTTGAAAGTCATAACCGGATATGTTATCTTTTGTACTAGCTAGCTTGATACTGGTGTCGCTGTACAAAACATACATAGACTGTACAGACCTCGGAGCTTCGCGTTTATCCAACTCCTCCGACACTTATTGTGGAACAGCATTTATAAGACGGCTCTAAAACATGGATGATTTAGACTGAATCAACAGGAATACATAAAGTGGATACTTTTCCTACGACTGTTTTCCTCTGGACACTCCTTGTTTTTTTGTTTTTTTTGCACTGGATGTGGACCGAGTTCAGCAGGGATCCCAGTAGACATTCCCTGGTGGTCTGGTAAGTTAGGACTTTTTGTTTTTAATTACAACTATCAGTTCATGTAAGTTAGTATTGAAAAACCCACTCTGACTGTACAGTGATGTGTTGTTCTGGCCTTCATTTGCTCGTGTTTACACCGATGAGTCAATTGGCAGCTCAATCAGAGTCGCTTGACACCAAATCAACCCATAGGAAAAAAATAACTATATCCTATTATGAATTATAGAAGGATACTATGCAAATAAAGCAAAACAAAAGTCCTAAATCCCTATGATAGGATTATCATAGTGATGCCATAGGAGATTAAAAAATATATAAAGTAAGATAAGGTCACTATAAACTCACTTGTACCATGGACACACTATAAGTCCCTTTAATAGGAATATTATAGGAATGTTATAGTGATACCATAAGAGATAAAATGACATAAAGTAGGCCTACAATAAGGTCAGTTGAGTAACACTAACAAACTATTAGTCCATATAGGAATAGGCCTATTACAGTGACTTACCACAGCATAATCAGTATTGGGTAGTAACTGCAATACTGAGTCAAATTACGAAAGTAAAAACTGGCTGACTGTAATCAGCACAGTTTTAAAAATGTGTTATCTGATTACAGTTACATTTTGCAATTCATGGAGTCATAAATTATTAATACACGTTTTGGAAGTTACATGATTATAAATGGACATCAGCACTATTGAAGGAAGAGAATAACTGAAAACAGCATGCAGTAGAGCAGGGGTTTCCAAACTTTTTCACATCAAGGACCAAATAAATAGATGTGCATTTGACCATGGACCCCCATTTGGTAAGATTTTTGGAGTTAGTTATGATTTAGTCTAGACTTGCATAACTGTCTGTTCTGATGAAAGCAGTGGGGAGAATTACATTTCTGATCATAATAGTCATCCTTATGCATTCTATCATTGTGCTAACCTCTAGGGAGTGAAATAACAGTGAACTATTTGTCATTTGGCTGGGGACCCCCTGGAGGTCCCTGGACCCCACTTTGAGAGCCACTGCAATGCACTACCTATTACGATCCTTTTCACATACAGGCCTGTTAGGCATCAAAACAGGCCTCACAGGCATCTATTGAACAGGGAAGAACAACGTTATTAACACCAGCATTTATGACCCCATAATAATTCCTTGGAACCTACATTCTTTAACAAACCAGAAAGTATTTCCGGTGTAGGTTGAGGATTTTGCTGTTAGAAGCCAAACCATTGACAGTAAACACTACCAAACTAAATTTTCAACGCATAAACATTCAGCATGTAGATAGCATTCTTCAAAAACCACTCTGCTCATATAAATGAAATGAAAGCAGCTGGTAACTGATAACTTGTACAATTAAGTAATAAGTCCCATGCTGCTAAAATACTTTTCACATAAACTTGAGAATACATGAAGAAATATATTTCAGAATGTGTCCAAAAGTGTATTTTCATTTGAAATATATTTTGGAATATTTTTACTATGAGCTGTTGACAGCATATATCTGCAAGTATATGGAAAATATATTTTGACCACTCAAAATGTATTTTGAATGAATGGCATCTATATGCGCGAATACATTTTTGGCCTTTTTTGTACATTTTTAGACATATCTCTAAATTTTCAGGTATATGTGAAATGTATTTATTTTTCCACATGGGGTAACTGATTGTAACACTTTTCTGATACTTTTTACTGACAGCTAATGTGCTCAACGCTGACTATAACTAGGCTCCTATCCTTTGTCTCAGTGTATAGGAAATGGCAACTGCTCTCAGTGGCCGAAACCCAGGTGGACGAGGACCAAACCGAAGCAAGGGTCGGATTTTAGGCATCATTGATGCCATTCAGGATGCAGTGGGGCCACCGAAACAAGCTGCTGCCGACCGGCGGACCGTGGAGAAAACATGGAAACTCATGGATAAAGTTGTAAGTTTGGATTGGTAAACCCATTAGGCCTTTCTGCCACACGGTAATAGGCTCAGTCTTTGTTGTAGATACACATGGAGAGGTGGGGCTAATGCTAATGGGGTGCACATTGGTCCCTCGTATTTCCAGATGGTCTGTGAACCTAATTCAAGCATCTGTTCTCAGTGTTTGATAGCCTCTCATGTTAGCCATGTTGGTTTTGACATATCTGTAAAACTCCAGGTTGCATCATTGATGATGTGTCCAACAGCATCAGATGTATTCATCAAATGTAATTCTACCAGATATAAAGACACCGGCAGCATCGCTAGTCCCTGGAAGCCCCTTGTGTATCGCTGCAATAAAAGGAATTTGCATACTGTTGGTTGGTACCTGCTTGATGTTGTGTCAAATGTCAGATCGGCTGCAGTCAGTTGCTGCCATGTAACAAAACAAAACTTCTATTCATGGTTTCCTTTGCCACAGGTTCGCCTCTGCCAAAACCCCCGACTCCAGCTGAAAAACAGCCCGCCATACATCTTGGATATCTTACCTGACGCCTACCAGCACCTACGGCTTATATTGGGCAAATATGAGGAGAACCAGAGACTCACACAGCTCAGTGAGAACGAATACTTTAAAATCTACATCGATAGCCTTATGAAGAAATCCAAACGGGCCATCCGGCTCTTCAAAGAGGGGAAGGAGAGGATGTACGAGGAGCAGTCACAGGACAGGTGAGAGAATGAGGGGAAAGCCCTGTCCAGGTCACCCACTTGCAAGGCTGTGTGCAGGATTATGTGGGATGGATGCTGCAGGGTGCCCTCCATTTGGCAGTCACTGCCCTTTTAGAATAATGTAACAGACAGGATGTGAGTTGTTGCCGGCGTCACTGGACTCATTTCGTTACTTACTGCAAAACATGGCCGCAGAGGCATGGCAGGGAATGACTGGAGCTTCGTAGTTTTTACACTTAAATCTGGAGTTTCACTCAACAGTTTCAGTCATTTTTGATATTGAAATGGTATTGCAAATATTTCATTCCACCATCACTAAAATTAGACTACATTTCTGTTTTAGATCCAGACCTTCCACAGCATCAAAATAGATACAATTCACCTTTATATGTCACCTTGTATTGCTGTTCTAATGTAGTAATATGTGGTAATATCACCAGAAAGGAGATTTTTAAAGCATTATGTCAAAAAAGCTAAAAACAAAGCCTAGTTCAAGTGTCAAAATACTACCTAATACTAAAATATCAATACTACACATCTTCTGTCATTTTGAGCATATGTTTTTATTGTGAAATTACATTGAATCAAGAATGTATAGTCTTGATTTATCTCAGCCACTTAACCACTATGATAAATATGAATATCTCAACATGGGGTGACAGCGGAGGTAATCTGATGACAGTGATGATGATGATGATTGTAAGTGAGAGGCTTGCCCACTAAGACAGGGTTACAGAAAGGACACACAGCAGCTCTGTCCTCTCCACGGCCCAATCTGCAGGCTGTGACATATCGAACAGAGGTTTTCAGTTTGTGGCCTGCAACCGTCTGGCTTGTCATCTTTACTTAAATCAGCCCACTGTGATCATGATGTGTTAGAGGACACAAGGCTGACTGACTCAGATTATAAAAGCAGGGGGGGAGTGAAGGTAGAGAGAGGAAAAAGAGAAGAGAGGGGAGGGAGAGGAGAAAGCATGGGCATATTCAGTGGAAAGAAGAGGTTGGGTGCAGTCATTTTAAGGCATATGTAAAGCAGCTAGTGCTGCTGTCCTTGCTGTTGCTGTTTGATTTATCTTAGAGTGCATTATACTTAAATTTGCATTCATGCACAAATGTCACATTGCAGTCGTATCGTGACAAGAATCCAATTCTAAGATTGCCAAGTTGCTGACACGGGTGAAAGAGGAAGCTTTGCCTTTCTTAAGACAAGCTGAGTAAAAACAGCGTTTTTTCATCCTTTTGTTTTAGATTACCACAACAAAATTTCGCTTTGAGCCTGCACAATTTCCTCTTTAACAATGACCTAAATGCATTACGATCACTTAGTATTGACTGGAACAGCGGATGTAAGGAGAATGAGACAGGATGAATAGGAGCTACTAAGTAGTGATATTGCATTTGAAGATAGAAAAGTACTCTGCAGAAACAACACCCACCAAAACACACACTTTTTCAACTTTTGTTTTTTACGCTCATGTGTTGGATGCCGGGAAGAATCCTTTCCTGATTCTGTCTTCTGAAGGGAGGCAGAAGAAAGAGGGTGATTTTTGTCCCTCATCTTTGTCATTTATTTAACAGATCCTGCAAGAGAGGAACTGCTTTAGATTGTGAAAGGCTCCAGTGATTTTTAGGAGCTTTCTCTGATTGCCATGTGCAGAGAGGGAAAATCCCCATGCGCTTTACTTCCTGTTCATATATTTCCTCTCTGGTTGAGCTCTGAAATTGTCACCTAGCTGAGTTTTTGATCTCCCTGTCTGAACTGTTTGTCTCTGATTCTTTCTCTTTCTCAAACTTTTGTTCTCTCTTTTTTCTCTCAGCCACTATCTGCCTCTCCACAATCCTCCAAAAGGGCTATGCTTTTGATGGCTTACTCTGTCATAGCATATCAAACAACATAATTAAAGAACAATTCCAGCGTGATTTGAGTTTTTGCTCATTTCCATCCCTTTAACATGACAGTTATTGTGACAGTTTTTACATGCGTGCGCCACAAATAAATATATTTTTAAATCAGTTTTGCCATACATCTCGGGTTCCTTCACTCCCATTCAATTCCAAATGACATAGAAAACAACTGGAGACTTATAATTCAGTCCATAAAGGTAATCCATCACTGTGAAGGAAAAGCAGCCAATCTTAACGCTAATATCAAGCTATAAACGTTTACATGAAAGAAGTTCCATTTACCATTTCATATTAATGTGACCATTCGGAAACACTGCGAGAGACCAGACGAGACAGGAAATATAAAATAAAATAATGCGATAAATATATAATGATAAAATAAAACTTTCAACCAATAGCTAACGTTCTCTGTTGTTACATTAGGACCTGCCTTCTGTCATCACAACCCATTGAAGCCAACAGACAAATCAAAGCAAGACGCTTCCGCCAGCTATAGTCCGTCAAATTAAACAGAAAATAAAGCTTGATTTTACACAATTACGGCTTCAAATTGGCACCTTCTTCTGTACTAGGAGTACCTTGCAATATTTAGACAGTGTTTATTTCGAAATAATTACTTAAGCAAATATCTCATAATGTGATAACAGCACTGGAAAACAATCTACAGTGACGTAAAACAGTAAGGGAATGCAGGAAATGAGGAATTGCCCCAGGAAACACCCAACAGCATTTGAACAAAACACATCGCTGCCTTAAAACGAGGGGGGAAAAAACCAAATAGTTTTTAGATATTTTTAATTGAATGTCAAAGTCTAGCAATGGTGATCAGATTTCCAGTACATTCTAATTTTGCAATTTTTGATTTTCCTAGTCACATGCTACCTCAGGATTCATTCCCAAAACTACTACTCATTTCCTTCCCTCCCTACTGAGTAACGCATTACAGCCCACTGCCTGTTACATACTGGTTTACAGCTTTAGGCAGGTTTGCTCAGTCATTACTAAAACTAGGTATACATGTTAGGGCCTCTACTTTTAACATACCAAAATTCATGCATGCATTAAGAGAGAGCTCATTGGTGTTGATGGGCATACAGGATGCTGCAGTCCTCCCAAAAGATGGATTAAATTGTCTTTGATGAGCTGTGAGAGAAACATTCAGTTGACAAAAGGAAAATGGCTTAAGGTATATCCCTGTCGAGCCCCCCTCCCGAAATGAAGTATAAAACAAGATGAGAGATCCCATTATTCAGCCAAAAATTGTTACAAAATCAATAATGTAATAACCAGTCAATGCTGCATTACATTAACACGTTATGACATTATTGGCAGAAATGATATGACATTACTGTTTCAGGATTTTATTTCATTATTGACTTGTGTTATTGACTTGATTACATTTAGTTTCATTACATTAGGGTGAGTTATTACATTATGGGCAGGTGTTATTGGATGCTACACGCATCCTCTGCTAAAGGAGACTGAAATGTTTTTAGCAGCTTCTCTCATCTCCTCCACTACTTTGACAGTAGGCGTTGCAGTTACAGATATTGTTGCTTTTCCTAACGAAGCCTATGGTGTGGCTGATGTTGGAGGCAGCAGGGTGGCCCAGTGGTTCAAAAAAAACGTCCTTCAACCAGACGACCCAGGTTCAAGCCCTTTTGTCAGCAAGCATCTGCCTTGCTGAAGTGTCCTTGAGCAAGACACTGAATCCCATCCAGCTTACTGGCTGCTGTTCTGTAGCTGAACCTGACCTCTGACCTTTAAAGTTCCACAATAATATAAGTATCTTTAGTATCTAACCCTAACCCTAACCCTTTTTTAAATTTTCCTCAACTTCTGTTCTTTTTTCACTGCTGGATTTCTCAGTTCCATTTTTTTTTCACAGTTAAGCTTTATAGGTTTTAATACTGTTTTTATACTGAAATAATCTCTGTTATCACAGTGTCTTTGCTTTATGCTTCCAATTTGCATACAGCATGTTTATATTTAAAAATCACACGTATTTTATTTGATACTTTGATATTAATCATACTTAGTGGGAATTATTAGCAGTGATCCTGTTGCTTATAGTGCTTGAAATTCATTTTAGTGAAATCACTCTTTAAATAGGTAGACATTCATATTCGTCCTGGAGGTTAATTCAAGTGTCATAGCTGCAACAAATGTGACATACAGTAAACAACACAACAGAACACTACAATAAAAGCTACAAATAATGTAATATGAATGCTGTATTCGCTCCCTCACAATTATGCAACCTACTGACATGTCAACAAATGACACAGTAATCACAATGAATGTCGTGTCTCTCCCCCACCCTCCATACAAATCAATCCTTTAATCTTATTCTCTAGGCAAGCAAAGCCCACGTAAAACACATTGCGCATCTAGCCAAACCAAATAAGGGCAGGCTAAAAAATTTGTCAGAAGTACGAGGTAAGTAGAAGGCTTGAATTTTGCCTTTTTTTAATGTAGACCTAGGCCAAAACCTTTCAGACATCAAAAGGAGCCTTCACTTTAAAAGTGAAGTGTCAAATGAACAGGCCCAGGCATGCACTTGTGCGCACGTACAGTTTCCAGTTTAAGACAGTTTCCCCCACAGACACTCCCACTCCCGTTACGTGTTGCTGTTTGTTCATTTTTTCATCCTTTCTTCATTTTTCATCATTTGCTCAAATACTGAATATTTTACCACTGTATTATTCCTTGTTAATGTGTAATCAGTCAAATGCAGGGGGACGCCAAAACAGGAAATCATAGCAGATGCAGGATTTGATCCGCATGGCATGAGTTGCAAGGTGCTTGATTTAACGGCTCTTTTGAGCCAAGGTGGACTCATAGTCAGGCATTTGGGGGATGAAAAGTCCCGCGTCGAAGTCAACATCAATACTCATCGATGCTTGGTCCAGGGAAGTCTTGTTCTCAAGGAAGTGGGAGAAAAGCTCTCCCCGCCTTTTCACCAGGGACTCTGTAAATGTAATAATACTGTATTACACAACACACAGTATCCTTTGACAAAGACGTACTAAAAGGAACAAATTCTGCCTTTGAAGAGCCAGCTGAGTGATCTCACATCTGGTATCACGTCTGCCTCCAGGGACACAGCTACCCATATGTGGCCTGCTGTGTCTTTGTGGCAGCCTGTCTAGCACAAGCCTGTCTTACACGCTTGATTAACTGCTGCGTGGTCACCCCCCCAATCCCTACCAGAGGCCCGCACCCCATATTAAGCCATCTGATGTCCACGCATCCCATCCCCCATCCCTGTACCCTATCTTCATTGTCCCAGTCCCCACATCTGACCACCTGATCCCCTCTCCTGCTGCATCTTTCTTGTCCACATGCTGGGCAAGAAATTGATGTGATAGGAATATTAATGAGGAAATTAAAGGATGGAAGAAAATAGGAAACAGATGTTCCTGTAAAAAGAGTTTGAGATTGCACAGGAACTTGCTGCTCCCTCTCCAAATGCCGGTCTGTCTTTGAGTTAATTGTCTTTGACCCTGGGGTTATATTTGCCACTTAAGACCAAAGAACAATTTGCCTTTGTAGCCTCCTTTGAATCGGAATGCTTGAGATTCCCTCATGCGATGTCTTCAAGAGGTTTTATTTAATTAGGCAAATCAGTTTCTTTGACTTTTTTTTTTTCGAGAGCCTTTTTTAATTAAGAGCCTTTATTTTCTAGAACAAACCTTTGGCACCGGAGCACCTTGGCAGTGACTTCGCTCTCACTCTCTGCACTAGCAAAGAGGGCTCAGCATAAGGCTGGTCCCTCACTCGAAGAAGAGTTTTTTGCTGAGCCTAGGAAAAACTCTTCACTTCCCTACTTCGGATCAAATGCAGTCTGTTCAATCTGTCATACACGTTGGCAGTATAATTCTTTACTTAGCCAGGTTTGTCTTTGTGAGATGAAAACTCTTCTCCGGGGAGAGAGCTGCAGCCACAGCATAAAATGACATTGACAAACATGAGAGCTGTGGCTTTCATAACTCACTGAGCTGCAAGGGATCAATTCGCTGCATGCGACGTCATTTGCCTAGACCGAGCTGTAAAACATACAGTTGCTCTTTAAATGAGCTCTCCTGAATAGGTCGGCACCAGAAGTCTCCATGACTTCACTGAAGGTTGGATTAGCATGCCTTTTTTTTTTTTCCAGAGTGGTCTCATGAAAAGAAACACTATTAGAATGAATCAGTTCGCTTCAAGTACACTGAATGTACAAAATATTACTGGCATCTTCCTGATATTGAGTTGCAGCCCCTTTTGCACAATCCACATCTCGGTTGTCTCAAAGAAGCTTAAAAATCCTCTAACTGCTTCTCTTCTTTCTGCTGCTCTTGCATCTCCTCCTTTGTGATTGGTATAGATTTAATGGGAAAATCAATAGGGGATTATGGCTTTTACCTGGATTCACCTCATCAGTGTACTTCGTGTTCACATTCAGTGTATATTGGTTAGTGTTTGGTAAATATATAATTGCAGACTGTTACTGAATTGCTCATTCTCCTGTTTGAAATCAAGCTTGTTGCTATGTGCCTGCTACTAGTTGAAACTAAGCAAAATGGTGCTGCACTGCCACAAACTGTATCTTTAGTGTAGATCCAGCTCTAAACGGTGCATATTTTGACTTTTTTTTTGTTTTCATTTTGTGATCGGATATTGTGTTTCATGCCTGTTACTGGCTGTGAAGATGATTATGAATCCTGTCGTGTATATATAACATATCCAATTCGGTGGACACTTTCATCCAAAGCACATTGCAGTATCATAAGTGTATACATTTTTAGCATGTGCAAACTGTCTCCTGCTCTTCCAATATGTAGCCACAGAGCACATCTGAAGTGATTTGCACAGTAGAGCGTTTTATAGCCGGCCTGACAAGCACAGCTTTAGCCGCTTCCTAAAGTGATTGTCTCTAAATCAGCTGGATTAAAAGTGCACTGCTTTTGCCAGGAAGCAGAGTGTTGCGGATAAAAGACAGTCTGACACCCCCTTCACCCAACCCCCCCCCACCCCACACACCCCACACCCAAATCTATCAACTCGCCTGGTGTGATTATGAATTACCCCTTGGTCACGGCACGGAGTCGTGTTTGAGGAGCCCACTTGGTATTTTCTGACTGTCCGTTGTGTTGCCAGCGTTTCCGATAGGTAACCTCTATGGCAGTATTTTGCTTTTAAAGGTGAAAGAATTAATGCATGAAGCATCTTTTGGATCTCCTCTTGTCTGTCAACTAATGAGCCCATTATTCATTTCCCTACAGTGGAATCAATTCACAGAGTAGCACCTTTGCACTGCAGGCTTGCTAGATGACCGGGCTATTGCTCCGTCCCCAAAGGAATTAAGTTGTATAGGAAAATGAGCTATATACAGAACCAGAGTGAATATTGTATTTCTTCTAACAAATAAGTAATTTGTGATTTGCTGACTCTGGGAAGGCCAAGGTCGGATACAGCCCAGTGCTTAGTCTAATTGCCAATTTATCATTTTTTAATTTAGAGGCAAATTATTTTCTTTTAAATCTTCCTGACGCGAAGTTGCTTCTGAGCTACTGCCGGCTTGACAGCAATGTGGAGGTACTGTACACCTCATCTCAATCATCATGTGGAATTACTCATCAGAAAACGTAGAAATCAATAGCCAAACGCGTTTGAGCCAAATGGAAGTCTGGAAGGTTTGCTGTACAGTTCAGGGAGAACCACATATTTTGATAGGAGCGAAGGGCTGATTTTAAAACTGCAAGTTGTAAAGCAAGATTGCTGTTCATGGCTTCAGCTATATCTGGTATAGGGTGAGACACCTGTGCAGCTGAGTAAGTTAGCGCCTTGCATTCCCAAAATGAATAGATGTTCCATGAAAACTGCAGAAGTCGTTACCTGCTCTATTGTGGGTGTCGGGTTTTCCTCTGTTGTGGTCTCTGGTTAGCAGCACTTACCGTAATTCTCTTTTTCAAGGTTGATTTCCTCTCTGGCTCTGCGCTACGTGCTGAAACCACACTGTGAAGTCAGACGTGCTGCACTTAATGCTGGCAGGAAGAGCTGACCAAAGCCTCCAGTTCATACAGGGAAAAAAAGAACTTTTTGTTCAGTTTCATTTTTGGTGTGGCGTGTCATCGCAAAGGAAAATCAGTCGCATCTCACTGTCTGTAACCGTGGTGGCATTCAAGTCATTTACCTCATGCTGCTAAATGATGATTAATTTTTCAGCGAGTTGAGGTTTGAGTGACGCCTTGTTGCATGGCAGACAACCTGTGGTGCAGCATATTCAGGCAGACCCCCCTGGCAGTTAATTCACACTGCCACATTATACTCTATGTTGCCTACAGTCAGTAACGCCTATACTATATCATTTGCTTCTTCTGTTCAGCCACGCTGTGAGGAAACGAGGTTGTACCTTTTTGCCACCGGGGCTGTACCTTTTTGTCAGAATGGTGCAGCCCCAGCGAGAAAAGGTACACATCTGCGCATTGTTTTCTCATTTTCAAATGGACAGAAGTGTTTTTGCTTTGCTTTTCATTTCTGTGATGGAAGTGCCAGACTCCGTTGTGCTTCATAATTTAAGTGTGTGGATGTAGCGGCATATTCTTTTATTCCTAATTGGTGCCGAGTCTCAGTATCAACAAAAGGAAGAGTTTTGCTGGACAGAGGACATTTGCGAATTTTTATCCCACTCAGTCGGCTCTTGGATAGATTTATATTCAAACCACTCATTCTACCACGAGTCAAGCGGCATCAGTTGAATTTGAGGATTGAAATGTTTCAGCTTTTAGAATGCCCCTCCACTTTCTGTACTTGCGTTGCTGGATTTCCAAAGTCACGCAAGGACAAAGTTATAATTCTATTTACCCTCTTCCGCTGACAGCTTTTTGGCCTGCTCTTAGACTCCCCAAATCCATTGGCCTTTCAAGTGTTAATGAAACCACCGTCTTCCAGATAAATGTTTATTTTTTTGATGGCCCGATTCCAGTTAACAATGCCGGCTGTAGGCGGGTGGATTTGGAAGCGATGCGGTTGAAATTACTGAGGATAAGTGAGGTAACACCACAGGAAGTGTCTCGACGTTATGCCAAGTTACTCAACATCTCAAACCAGGATAACGTTGCACTATCACTGATAGTGGAAAGCGAGTTTGTCTGCTGCTCTTCCGTGATGCATCGTTCTCATTCGCTTGTAGTTGTAATCCTGAAAGCATCACATAAACATGCTGACTCCCTAGCTTCTTTAAATGGATCTGATTCTAGTAGGCACACATTTCAATACTGTATAGACCCAATGTTCTGACTTTCCCTGATATAAAGAGGCAAAGGTGCAAATTTTTTTAACAAAGGGTGTACAATTTCATCAGTTCTGTAGCACGCGATCTCCTACTCGCCCTTACACGTCGGCATACTGTACGTCACAGCAACCAAGCATGCTTTGAAGTGGTGATGTCACACGTTCCCATGAAAAGCCCTAACGACCTGAGCCCAGCCGAGATGAGTAAGCTTCCAGAAAGTGGAGCCATCTGGGGAGGAAGTGGAGCACCAGAGAAGGAAGCCAAAGAGCTTCAGTCAGGAACCAGGAGGCTCAGAACACGTGGGGGTGGAGGGGGGGGGTGTATGAGTGTGTGTGTGCGTGTGTGTGTGGGCGTGCGTGGTGAGGGTCGTTGCTAGGCTTACTCACCGCTCTCTGACTAAGGTTTTCTCCCGATCTACTGACACACGGCCGATGGAATGGGCACGGAGGAGGATTCCCACCATGACTTGGGGGAACTTAAAACCGAATGTTCCCCCAAACCCACTCACACCGCTGACATGAACTGTCATGATCAAGCCAAGGATTAGAACCACAACCTGAATCCTGGCACACACACACACACACACACACACACACACACACACACACACACACACAGGCAGTAGGCTAACCCTCCTAAAAGAATTTAATTAGTCCTATTGTGGTCTAAATGCTTTTTCAGAGGCTTTTCCACCCTGGCAAGAATCAAATTCAGGGGGAATTTGATTTCTTTCTTGGCATGAAAATGTTCAAAATAAAAAATTACTGAATATCAGCTTTCGGCACCTTGAAAAATGTTGCTACGCAGTTTCAAAAAACCCCATATTGGTCTAAACCTAAAACACACACACTGCATCTGATGTGTTTAAAGTCCAGTGATACTCAGTGTAGTTGGGAGTTTAATTTCTAACACATTTTTATAGAACAGTTGCCAGTTGGTCGTTAGATTCTCTGTAATCAAAATAGGTTCTGCAACAGCGCTCAACCTTGAATCAAAGCAAATACTGTCTTCCTGTGTGAATAACATGATGAAAAATTCCCATGTGTGACCACGGGCATTAAAATATGTTTTAGTAGCACAAAAAGGCTACTATATTCAGTTTTAAGACCAAAACGACATGAGAATTTTATCGGAGCTAAGCCTCTCTGGGAGGGTTTTCTATCAGACTCTCTCAGCATTAGCCAGCATTTTCGACTACCACTGTCTGTTTCCAATGTCTCTGTTTCCCAGCAATCCACCCATCCATTATACAGTCAGTGTTCCTGAGAAAAGATGGATGGGGTAAGAATGACAATCGTGAACATGACCTCCTCTTCTGGTCATACGTTTTTCCCCCCCCATTCCCCATTGTCTCCGCCTTTCTTGCTTTTTATTACTGTTGATTGATGGCCTCAGCTGTTTTTTCTCTTTGTTTCAAATGAATAGCTTTTAAGAGCTATTTTCCCTTTTCTCCCTCTCTCTGTCTTAATGGACGATGTGCCGTAGCTCTTTTCCGCGGCAAATGATTCGCAATCGACTGAATAATTGATGCTAATAACAATCCATAGACACAATTAAATCAAGCGACTCCGTTGACTGAGTGCCGTCCTCCTCCCTTTTTTCATCCGCCATCCATCTCTGTCCACTTTGCCCCCCGGTGTGTTTTCCCCCCACCTTTCCCTTCCAGCATCTCTCTTCACCCTCTATTCTCCTCTTCCACCCCCTCCCAGCTGTTGCCCCCTCACACACACACACACCTCCCACACTCCGTCCACCCCATCCCTCCATCATAGGCGGTGGGTTATTGAGTGTGGTGGCAGTAGCAGCTTGTAGGCGATCTGATAGGTATCTCATCTGCACGATAGTCCCAACGTGAAGCCATTACTATCCCCCATGGCCACTCTGCTCTCGCCCTATCTTTGCCGTCAGCTGCACAAACACACACACACCCACACACACATACAAACACAAGCACCACATGCAGGCTCCAGCCCCTCCAGCGCAAAGCATCCAGTTATACCTACGGTTTCTAAGCTCCTTATAGCCTCCAGTTTGCATTCTCTGCTCCCGGCCTCCTGGATCAAAGCATGTAGCTTTATGCCGAAGGTCCAGACCCCCCCCTGGCATAGAGTCACACTTAAGCCCCACCTCCCATCCTCCAGCCTTAACCTCTAACCTCCAGGCCTGAGGATCACAGCTATCTCCAGTCCCAGCTAACCCCCAAATCTCAGGCAGGTGTATGGTGTTGATTCACCGCCCTCCCCTCCCCCTCTTTAGGCCCAGTGTCCAAATTGACACACATTGTCCCAAGGACCCCCATATAGGAGAATTTTTGTTGTTGTTGATTTAGTATTGAATTGTATAAGATATGAGATAAGTTATTTGTATGAGATAATGGTGGTGAGAGTAAAACCTCTGATTCCAGTAGTCATTCTTATGCATTCTCTAATTTTGGCGAAATAAATTGCAGCGAAATTGAACTATTACTCATTTTGCTGGGGACCACCTGGAACACCCCCGCCTCAATGACCCCCCAAGGGCCCCAGACCCCAGTTTGAGTACCGCCGCTCTAGTCTGCATGTGGCTTTTGACGCTGTGGTGCAAATCATTAACGATCTTCTGTTTCATTTCACGGTGTATTACTGTTAATTAACCGTCTTGAAACCCTTGCCACATTACATAAGGCTGATTTTTTTTTTTTTTTTTAAGCAGTCTTTTTTGGGAGTTTTGGAGGCAAATGCATGGTGTCAAAGAGCAACAACAGTGACTGAGGACAGTGATGTCTTTCAGGTGACAGGAAGCCAGGAGGAGTATACATACAGTAGGCAGTTGAGCTGCACCAGTGCAGGTGTCACCACAACAACGGTGTGACACCATGTAGGCCAGTGTCACTCGCTGCAAGTTGTGTCTTTGTTGTAACAGCATTAGACTGTTTTTTCTAATTAATTTCATTTTTATTTATCTATTGAAGGCTGAAACTTGACTTTTGTAATGTCTTAAAGCTGGAAACCTAATTTAGCTCCATGTGGTGTTTGGATGTGTTGAAGTCATTTGTGGCTGTCACTGGATTCAATGACAGCTACACATTGATGAGGTCATAACAGAGCCATCGAGGGACATCTATTGCTTTGAAAACAGCTAGCCAATAGTGAGCCGAACAGTTTGTGCCCACCCTCCTCTACAGTACATTATCCCTAATGAATGTGCTGGCTTTCCTGGGGCGCTGTCACACTAGGCATATTACACAACCAGTCTAACGGCGTAGGGCATGGGAAGGACGAAGGACAGACGAGGAAGACTAGCCTACCAAACCGCATACGATGTTTTTGAGGAGGCCCTGAACTCACAAACTTGCCACTTGTCTCGCTCGGCGTCCGATAACATGGCGGCAAATTGATCCGTCTCCCTGTCATGCGTCTCGCAGCGCGTCGAGCGAAGGAAAGCGCTCAAAACATCCCGAATACATCCCGCTTTTGTTTTTGTTTTGCGGGCGTCCCGAAAAAGCCGAGCGCTCTTCCACGACGAGGCTTGAAATTGAGTTCACATCGCAGCCATTATGTAAGCATCTGCACCCGCTCCCCCTGCATCCCAATGGAGAGTTTTAGGCTGGCCCTCGGTTGATTAAAGGCCTAATGGTGACTGGAAGAGCATGAAATTACTGAGACGGGCTGCGCTTTGTGAGTGCAGGCACACACACACACAGACAGACTGGAGTGCCTGCTACCACCAAGGCACAGAACAGTCATTCTCTTTTACCCCACTCGAAAGATACAATCTACACAAACACACTCTACGTCAGTGATTTGAATCAAACCACTGTCAGCTATGTGTTGCACACCACATGCAAAAGCTGTGCTGGTATGATCAAGGACATGAAGAATGCAGCATCTGCTATGTCATAAATTATCCTTTGACTGTGGTCAGCTGTCAGTAGAAGCACACATTGTAATCTTACAGAAATCATACCTGCTTCACTGTGTAACTGTAAATATATAAAACTGAGAACTATCCATTATTGTCATTCAAGACCTTCAGCATGACTCAGCAGTCCCCCATGTAAAGACCCAGGTTTGTCTTGTAGAATTAGTGCATTCTGATGTACCCCATGTTGCACATTTTGCTGAATAAACTCCAATATTGACCCGCTGTCTGCCTCCGCCGCTCCGCCGCGTCTGAACTCTGCTGTTCCCGAGTCAGAATTGATTGTCGTCTGAGACTTTGAGTCTGACTGAGCTCCGAAACCCTTGAACTCCGGTTTTACAATCCTTGATCCGGTTTCAGAAGTGGGGTTGTCAGCGGTAACTGTCTTAAAGGAAAATTCCACCCTTGGTATATTCTTACACGGTTATGTATCAATCGATCTGTGATGTTCAATGCATTCCCGGAGTGTTGTAATTTCACTTTTGTTGCACCCACTTTCCGAACCTCAGCCTACCTCATCTACTTCTACTTCCAGTAATCACAAATATATGCATAAATGTGATTTTACTTGTTTGAGGCTACTGTCAGTGGAGAAATTGGTCTCTCTGCCTCTTCTTCTTTTTACTTTGACTATTGAATCATCAGTGCAGCATTTTTGCCTGTAACTTGGTTACTAAACTTAGACGAAGTTGTGACAAGGTATGATTAGACTACGGTTTGATCTAACACTTAACCTGCGATTACTTTCTGTTTTAATGTCTGCCTTCTGTGCATGTTCTGTGGGACACTGCAATATCTTACAATTGGGCTCCCTATGTGAAACACAGGGAGTCACAGCAATCCCACTGAAACTTTGGACTTCTCCCAGAACGCATTGATAATTAACTATCATTTTAATAAATTATCACAGTGGAAATGTTCTCAATCCAGAAGGACAAGAGCTCAGCTACAGTGATTGTGGTTGTCAGGGACATTTTACATGATTGCACTGCATCAATTGGCACTTCAGTATTAAAAAAAACAAAACAAAACAACATCAAACAACTGTCACACACTCAGACACACAGGCTTAGAGATTATACATCAGCCATCATCAGTTGCAAATTTTTCATGCGCTAAAATCAGTTGGCAATGAGTTTTGCCTGCTAGCTGTCATGGTGTTGAAATAGTTGAATTTAAAGCAAGCGTTCCCAGGGAGATGAAGCTACAGCAGCACTTTGTTAAAGGCCCAACCATCACATACAATATGGTTAACACTGTTGAAACAGTTTCTGCACTACTGACTGTATAGTGATTATTAGATTGAAGATATTTATTTTAACTTAATTTTTGTTACAGGAAGTGACAGTATGTGAATTTTCCCATTTACAAATCAAACTCTTCAAGAACACGTGTGAATATACCCCAATTTAAGATGGTCAAATAAATTCTAGATTGCATCCTGTAACCTTTTCTGAGCTAAGTTTTTGTCTTAAATGCTGATTTTTGGACAAATAGACATACAACTTTTCAGCTCTGTACCACTGCATGGAACTCGATATGTGTGTATTCAACTGTTGTGGTCCGCTGCAGCTGGCTCATCACTTAGTGTGCCTGAAAAATCCAATATTTCTGCAACAAGGCCTTATGAGTAGATCCCAGTCAAATACAACTGTATCAGTGTTATCAACATTATTATGATCTTAGTCCGTTTATTTGGATTTGGATGGAGTGTCTATATGAGCAAATGAACTTGCCTGTTCATGTTCGTCATAAGATTTATGACCTTCTCTGGCCTTCTCGAATCTGATGTGTAATGTAATATTTGTGTGAAAAACGCTCTCCCTGTGTTGAAACGGTGTGATTATTAGCTTGATTCATCAGTGCTGAGTGTGCTGCAATAAGTGTGGAAAATTTGAAAATGAGTTGTATGGAAAGAAGCTTTTTAAAGCTGCCTTATGGTTTGCTGCGCTCAAACCACAATGCAACCTGCAAATCAAGTTTAACTTTGCTGCTCCCTACAGTGGTGAATATAGAGTAACTGGACATACTAATATTTTGGGAGAAATTATATTGAAAAAAGTGACATCTTGTGCACCCGTGATGCCCCAAACAAACCCGGATGTACATATAATTAAAAAAATACAGCTGCATAAAAGTTCTGTGCATGCTGGTGAATCACCAAGGTGTGATAAACAAGCTTAGCCTGTTTTGTGCGGGTTTGAAAGAAGAATTAAAAGTTGGGATGATGTGCTCAGGGTACAAAACACGCACACACACACACACACACACACACACACACACGTACACTGCCCTCACAAAGCTTGTTATCAGCACCCCACAGCCTGCGCGCTCTCTTTGTCCCCCACACACACACCTTGGGCAAAGTCACCCCGTCGAGTGTGTGCATGTGTGTTTCCCCGGAGTGTTTACCAGCCCACGGTCTAATCTCACAGGGAGCCGGAGACAAATCCCCGTCCCAGAGGAGAGGGATAGCAGAAACACCGACACTTCACTGAGAAAAAAAAACATCCCGGCATGTCCTTCCCCAGTTCCTTCAAGATTTAAGAATTTTTGCTAAATTATACGATGACAATATAGCTGGGCTGTAAGCTAAAAACTCTGCTGTCCGTATCTCAGCCATTTCACAAGTCGATTCCTAATACCTCATCAAAGTCCGACTTTCTAAAATTAAACTTTTCTATTCTCTAACTCTATTAAACTATTATTTCACAATATCTCTTTATATAGCAGTGTTTAAGTTTCTGTTTTGTTCATACAGATTAAATGCAACTTTATAATTGTATAGGGGATAAATAGCCTATGACTAAATAAGTGCTACAAATTCAAACTTTCAGTGATTGAATTTGAGAAAACTTTTGACTCAGCGAAACATTGAACAGCATTAATATCTAATATACTGTACTATTGCTGGGTTAATGTGAATCTTCATGCTTACTTATTAGCTGTATTTCCTTTTGAGATGATCCCGCTCTCGCAACATGTTATTAGCAGTCATTTAAAAAAAATCTATGAAAAAATGATCTCGGTTTTAACTTGATATTGACATTATCTAACTTTCTGGCTTAGTCTAGAAAGTTAACAAGGTGTAAATAATGTTCAGTAATGATATTGAGAGATGGTTTGAAACAAACTGCTTAGAGTTGAACACATACTGTTTGAAGTGGCAGTAGATTTAAAAAAAAAAAAAAAAAAACTGTTTCTGGAAATGTTCTGTGCAGAGCTGGAAATTGGCTTTGGATTTGAATTCAACACTTAATTATCTCTGAATTCGATAAGTGTGAACATCCTCACATTCTGTTGGTGTTAATACACATTTTTAAAGACGTAACCCTACAGTGATCATATTTCATGTTAAATTCCTTTATTATCATGTGACACATATGATATATCATGTGTGATATATCACTGGCAGCCCACTACTGGCTTTTTTACATAGTGTTTTTTTTATATTTAACACTTTTGCTCTTTAAGATTTGTTTTCTGACCTTTTGATGAAAGAAGCAACTGTAAGTTAGGCTATTTGTAGGCTATACACATTCTGTTTAGATTTATTTTTGTAAATACTGGAGTAATTCAGTCCTGTATTTTGGGTTAACAAAGTGCCAAAAAGCTTATTTTCCATGTAGAGTAAGAGTCAAACTAAAGCCATGTCCAGAATATAAATTCCAAATAATAAATTCCATATTGTCTCTGTGAAGCATTTGAAGCAACAGCGGCGTACCAACTGTTTGCTCACTTCTCTTTTCCCTCCTCTGTGTGTGTCCGCAGGAGGAACCTGACCAAGCTGTCTCTGATCTTCAGCCACATGCTGGCCGAAATCAAAGCCATCTTCCCCGGAGGACAGTTCCAGGGAGACACCTTCAGGATCACCAAAGCTGACGCCGCCGACTTCTGGAGGAGATTCTTTGGAGAAAAGTACGGTTCAGACAGAGTGTCAAATAGACGCTCGCGTTTCTGGCGGATCGTGATTTCATTCTCTGTAAACGCGAGGCTGGCGTCGGGATCTTTTGATGTCAGGGTGTGCGGATGTTTCGGGGTTTTTTGTATCTCTAGGATACTATCAATCTCCGACGGTTCACATGTGCTCACGCTGTTTCTCAATATAATGACCTGAGGGAGAGAAGCTCGGATGTTGGTGCGGCTCCAAGTCAGTGTGACAGACTGTCACGCTGAGCACTACTTACACACACACCCACACACCCACACACACACACACACACAGGCCACACCCAGCTGAGAGCAGATGCTGGGCTTGGCCTTTCTTTGTCTCACCAACATGCACAGCTGAGACAAGGTCGTGACATCAGTCTGGTTGTGTGTGCACATGTGCCTACATGCCTGCGCTAGCTATATTGTCTATATGTGTGTATCAGAGTGTATTGAGTCTTTTGGCTCGTACAACAATAGAACCCCTTCCGATGTTACAAACCCATGTGGGTCCTAGAAGAATATTTAAAAATTGGTTTTATTAAAAGAACCTTTTTAAAGCTGCACTAGGCAACTTTGCACTTTGGCGGCCCCAAGTGGCAGGGAGACAAAAGGGCTTGAATTTTTGCAAGTTTGAAGGACTTCATTACCCAGAAATCGTGTAACATGATGTCAGTACTCTGCACACTCCTCAGACCCAAATGTGAATGTGCAAGTTCTCAATTAGGGGGGATGTTACGCTCTTCTCTGTTGCAACTCTATACAAATCTTGCCTAATACAGCTTTAAGCCGTGCCCAAGGCTCTTTATTCAGATTTGTCTGTTTTTATTTTCTATGTAGACTGTATAGTGGACACTAACTGGTGTGAGTTTAGGCAGCCTAGCATGTTTGGACTGCATCACCAGCAAACCGTGATAGGTTATACACTCTGTTGCATTTTACTCTCAAAGTCAAAACACTGAAGAACCACTTTGTTCTGTATGGAACCCCTAGATGCTGTAAGGAGCCACTAATCGTTCTTTAAATAGAAGTAAAGAGCCATTTAAAGGTTTGAGTGGCTCTGTAAAACAGTATTTAGCCCACCGAGAACCTCTAAAGAACCATATTTTTTATAGTGTGTAAGAGAGCGGCCTGAGCCGATTTTGTGAAGGAGAAGTCCCATATTAATTTGCTGAGTCCCCGAAGTAGGGAAACACTTTCCACATTGTCTAAATGGATTTGAGATAATAGGATACACAGAAAACATTTTAAACTTAGATAACTGATAAATGATTCACTTTTCTTTGAACTTGTGTGTCTCTGTTATCTAAAAGAAACCAAATAAGGCCAATAAGCCCAAATGCAATGAATGAAATGTGCAAAAACAACAGTGAGAGCTTTCCAGTAACTTAAATACAATAATGTATGTCATGTAGTTTCAAGTAGAGGTGTAGGGAAAGTAGCCCAGCTGTGATGAACACTGGCTATGCTTACATGCACATTAATATTCCCTTAATATTAGGATACTCAAGTATTCTGTTTATGAACTGGTGCATGTAAATGCCGTATCCTGTTTACAATAACTTGGATAAACTCTTATCCTGGCTATGAAAAAGCTGGATAAGGTAGCTGGGATATTCCTGTATTATCTAGGATACTGACGCAGGTAAACATGTTATCCTGTTTACTGTTGGTTTTCATGGTCTGCGCAAGCTCACATTATTTTGTCATGGAGAATGTTGGCACCAAACATGGCAGCAAGCGCTGGTAACTCCAGGTTCCTCTCACTTCTGGGGCGAAGATAAAACTGAATTGTGTCTATCATGAAAGATCAGAGACGGTCGCTTTCCTTCTTTAGCAGCTTCTTTCTTTTTCCTTGGATTTTCTGTTGATAAAGTTTGAGTTTCTGTAAGTGTTGGCCTTTTCTCTGTTCAGTCATGGTGGCTGTCGCTGCTCATGCTAACTCTACCAAGTTCTTCTGTTTTCTTCCAAACAAATCTCTGTTGCTGCTGCTAGAAATGTAAAACGCATCACTTCCTGTGCGCCAGATTTGAAAAGAAATGAAAGCCCAGTCATTTTTCCAGGGAAAGCCATACCAGACGGCGGTTGTTTAGAACAGCAAATGTAAAAGCTTTCATGAAGTCAGGTCGCAGTGGAAAGTTCTGAAAAGATCATATGACACAGCCGAGAGTCACAGTCGCACAATTGGTTGCATGCATCTTTCTGTTTAGTTGTAACTAGATTACGTTGCTAGACAAATCATTGGCGGGAGAACACATAGGCAGAGATTCAAGAACAAGGCTTCAAACAAAGTGATCTCCAAGAGAAGACTTGATATTCTGGATTTGTAGCTAGATTTACTGCACAAAACCATGTTGCATAAAAACAGCACTGACATGAGAGGATGGCACAATTACACATTAAGACTTTTAAAACATGAAATAGAAAGTATTACATCAAAATGGATGAAATTCAAGTGCCAGGGAGTTGTGGACATCTTTCGGCACTACTGCTGAAAAATCATGAACAAATTGTGGGAAGCAGTGGCGCAAAATTAGGCCGCTTGGTTGAATGAAATTTCAAAACAGAGCTCCCTAGAGGATACTAAGTGCAAATGATTTTGACTCCAGTTGTCATGCTTAGAGACCGATGTGACGAGAGAGTAGACATAGTTTTTTAGAATTCTGTTCTGGGTTGGACAATGGTAGGGGAAAGCCTGGATATTGGAGAGCGGGTTATTAAAAGTGCATATATAGAGCCCATCTTGAACAAGGCCTCAACTTGGGTACGAGCCAGTATCCAGAATACTGTGTGCATGTAAACGTGGCCACTGGTTCTGCACTGGTACAGAGTTGCACCAGAGCGAATTAAAGCAAACGCTCCAACCTCAGACACTCCGACCTCAGGCGGCGCGCTCCTCGCTCCGGGTTTAAGTGCCGCTCCTTCCCTCTGCTCGCGCTCCACTTTGTTCACAACCACTCCAAAGACTAATCTATTATAGATTGATACAAACCTCAGCTTCCCGCGGTCGGGGGGTGGGGGGCGGGAGGAGGATGTGTGCATGTCATCAATCCTGAGAGAGGACTGTCGAGAGAGACCCGCACCCTCGTGAACTCGCCGGTGTCGCATGTTAGATCTCCATAAAACACTTTCTCTCCCCGTAAGTGAAAGCCCAGTCAAGGTCATATTGAATCGTTCAATCACAATTGTCCCAGATTTGGCGCAGTCCGCTTCGGAAAATGAGCTGTTACATGATCTCTTTTCAAATCAATGAACTCTATGTTTGTGTTAAATATCATGATGTGGCATATTGTGCTCTTCAGAATGGTGTTACACATAAACTCAGCTACAGCATCTCTTGATTTGCTGTGTTTAAAGTACTATTTGGATTATTTGTGTCTGTGATATGCCAAACACAGCGCCATAATAACTGTGATTCTGCGTGTGGCTTCCAGTAAGGTGGTGGCCAGATACAGTGGGCATGTGAGGCTAATGTATATAGGCAAGTGCATATTAAAGTTGTGGTCAGCCATGCGTTGGACCAGAGAGTGATGTTCCCGTCAGCAGTGGGTTGTTTTTTTGTTGTTTTTTTACAGCCTTGATTAGTATCACCCAATGAGATGAAGCAACAAAATAAAGGGATTCTGCTCAACTCATGCAGTCATGAGGCATTAAAGTGTGTTTCCGCTCTTTCTTTCTCGCCTCTCTCTCCGGCCTCGTTCTCTCCGCCTGCCATCCTCGCTCGTTTTCCCTTCCCCTGAAACTCACCCTGTGCTTGTAGTAAGCCACGTGACGATGTGCTGTCACAGTGCTCCAGTTGGTAGCTCGGGATCTGGCGTGACCTCGCCAGCTTGTGTTGACTTCTTGTTTTCACAGTTTGATTCTCCCGTACTGCTATCATCGCGCCAGAGTAAAGAATTAACTACTTACACAAGTTATTCTTTTTTTTCCATTTCTCAGTCTGGTACATACAGTTCATACAGTACTTTGTTTTTCCCAGAGATAACTCGAACGCTCATGGTGTGTTGCGAGGGAAAACATAACAACATTGATATTATAATCAATTTGAAGAATATTGAGGCAGCCAAATGAAGTGGTTGGTAGCTTTCAGGAGGGCTGGTTCTGTATTAATAGTGATTGGGAATGGGAATATCCTTACAAAACTGCACACTCCAGTGATCATGGTTGTTGGGACAAGCAGGAAATGTGCAGTGACAGCTGTCTCTCTTGACCCTCTGAAAATGTCCTCATAACGGAGCTGCCACTCCTCATTTTGTTGCTCATTGCAGAGTTTCGGTGTTGCGCCAACATTGCAAATTTTCTACTTTTGCTGCAGAGCGACATTTGTCACCATGGCAGTGCAATAAACACAGCTATGTGGCCCATACCAGCGTTGTTAAGCATCGTCAACAAAATCTATTTTTAGTATTTCATTTATTTTATTGACGATATATGCAAGCCTACCTTATTTACAAAGAGTTCTCATGGTTCAAAGTGCTGTAATTTAAAAAACGACAATGTGTGTCTCTTCCACTGACAGGTAGTGTGAGACCTTTCAATCTGGGTGCAGTGAATTAAAATATCTTTGGTATAAGAGCATTTTATCCTCCTTCAGAGTTGCCTCCACCATGATGTGAAGCAACCTCTCAAAAAAAATCCTCAGTAGGAAAAAAATGAAATAACCCTGACCAAGAAGGCTTAGCAGTTGGTGGGCACAAGATGTTGCAGTCCTCTGACTATCTTGTTTCTTGCCTATGTTGCCGTCTTAAAGAAAAGTGTGTGTTTTGCTCATTCCAATAAGGCTTCATGTGTTGGTGCCATAACACAATCCCTATGCACTTGCCTTTTTCTGATGTCCCACATTCCTGCCTAGCCTTATTTTGGTGACAGCAATAATGTATTTCAGTTTAGCAGTGTTGTTACAATAAAAGCTTTGAAGTATGTGAGGAAGTGACATAATGTTAGCCTGACTTGTCATGTTTGACAACATGAGCAAAGTGTAATGGGTTCTGAAACTGCAATCATGCTGATCATACTCTTCGCATAAATTAAGTAACATGACCTTTGAAAGAATCAGATATAACCAAAAGTTCAGTTTCAGTCAGTTTCCCATGTTGCTATCAAATCAACAGGCAAATTGGGTGAGACACTTTACTCCTCTCGTTGCATGCTGTCAAACTTCATCATCACGGTTTACAGCCCTTGAGAAAATCATTTTCTGCAGGATTTAGTGAGCAGTATCTAATCAAAAAAAGCATGTAAAAGTCTTACGATAGATTTTTTTCTCTCCTGCAGGACAATAGTGCCGTGGAAAGTCTTCCGACAGTGCCTTCACGAAGTGCATCTCATCAGCTCGGGCCTGGAGGCCATGGCCCTCAAGTCCACCATTGACCTCACCTGCAACGACTACATTTCTGTTTTCGAGTTTGACATCTTCACGCGGCTCTTCCAGGTTGGTCAATAGCGCTCAGCAATCAAAATCAAACCAAGTTGGAGCTGCCACACCAAGTGCTTTTGACATACGTATATAGGTTTCGATAGGTTTTAAAACATGCATACGATGTTTCCAGCTCATTTATGTTGAATTCTTCTTCAGAGAAAAGTCATTTTATCAGGATCCATTCCACTGTGGATTGTATTTTTCAGTCTCCTGCAAGCCAGACATACTGTATACTGTTAAAGTTCCTGTCAGAAATGTCATCCCCCAACATAAAAAATAATTGCCATGACATTGTAATTGTAATATGTCAAGAAAACAGCAAAACATGTACAGTAGCTCATCATAATGACCTTTGCTGAGAACTCAAAGGGCACACCATCAAACGTTTTCAGAACAGGAGGATGCTTTCAAGTTACGGTGTTATTCATTATAATGCTTTAACTGCTTTAACATGCTTTAACTCAATCAGAGCAACAAATGTAGGGCCATTGAAGATTTATCATAACATGCTTTTAAATGGGTGTAGGACATAGAACTAGTTTGTCATAAACAAAAGATACATATGAAATTTTGTTTGGCAAATTTGCCATTTGAAATAAGTGCCAAAGAGGCAGTTTTAAGGAGAGAGGTAGTGTCAGAAGTAGCAGTCAATCTAAATTTCATGACACAGTATCTCTTAGTATCTATCAGATGCTTGCATAAAAGAAAAGATACTGAGCCCGCTCTTCTCCTTATTTGGCCTGAGATGGTTCTTGGCCATATCGTCCTTGTTTGGTTTATGCAGCAGAAGTCCTGTTTGAATGTATGCAGACTGACTCACTCCGGAGGTCTTCTTTCGTTTCTCCCCTGCCTGTGCTCACCAGTGACGTCACACCGACTTGCACAATGACTGGAATAGTGTGTCATAGCGAGACGCACACGATGAAAACGTTACTTGTGGGTTTGATAAGTTAACAACACAGGAGCAATCAAGTGCGTAGAGAGGAGTTTTTTTAATGTTCAAGTTTTTTTGTTCTATTTTTGCGCTCGTTTGAGGTTGTTGGGTGTGTGTGGCTCCAGCTCTCTCCTGTTGACAGATTACTGGCCCATGTGGCTTCAAGATGGTGTGTGGGCGGAGAGGCCTTACAGCGATGTTTTACTTTGGCAGAACTTTTGCACTAAGCATGCTCACTTCCAAAATGAAAAATGTGACTGTGAACACAAAAAAATAATTTGGTGAGGATCAGTGTATTTTTCAGACTCGGTTCTCAAAACATATATATAAGTGAATAGAAATTCTGAAAAAAAACAAACCTCAATTTTGATTTTCAGAGCAGCTATTTTCACTGTTGACTATTCAAGAATGTTAAAAAGTGCAAATATTCTACCAAAGCGAAATATTGCTCAAACGATCCTCGCCGATAGGAGTTGCCATGGATCGACTGATTCCTAGGAAGTCATTCCCGGAGCAGTCTAGCCTGTGTGTCGGTCAAGACGGCCCCCTGTGGTCAACCTCATGCCCCTGGCTTGGCTGATTCACTGGTTGGGAATCCTGGTGGGAGGCGGGCTGGGGGGATCAGAGGGCCCACATGAAGGTGAACACGACTGGGTGAACAAAGGAGGAAGTGTGCCAAACCCAGTGACGAAGCATGGTGGAGGTATTATTCTCTTAGGGCAAAATCTTGTAGGGTGCGTTCATTCTTTTTGCAGAGGCTCAAATTCTCTCAGCTCTAGTTTACTGTGCTAATATACAAGTCAAGAAGTCAGAAGAAGACATAAATCACTTTTCATTCAACCCTATGGTTTGCTTTAACCCCGAGTTTAAGAATTGTTATGAGTCTGACTTGGATTTGTGCATGTAGATATAGAGTCTGACGTAGGAAATCTGACCAGCGTTATTCCCATAAAAAATAATAATATAAAATAATAAAACCCATTTAACAGATATGTCTGATCTGACCTTGAAGGAAACAAATAAGAATGGTTGCTTTCCTTGCTTCCCATTCTGTGTCCTACTCAATAATCAGTATTTTTTTTTCCATTTGGCCGCCTCCTGCCTCTTTGGGCCGGGCCGCAATCCAGTTTACTGGTCAAATCAACAAACTCACAGAGAGCGGCTTGCTCGAGCGCCAATTCAGTCCAAAAGCCAGTAATTCCAGTATCCATGAGGCTTTCTCTCCTGCCAAAGCCGGCTACGCAGCAAGGGCAGTGGATCATTGTCCCCGGTGAGCTCTGGCTAACAGGCAGGATGGAGGTGAATGTAGTGGCAGTTGGCATCGCACGGAGCCAACTGGCAGAATCACTGCAGCCCTCCAGCACAATGCCCCTCAGCCCATAACAACAGTTTTATGCTCTTAATGTAGGGATCTGATGAAAACAGCGTCTCTGTCAATGCCCATGATGGTGTTGTGGGAGGATTTGTGCAGAATTTCTGGATGGTTGCTTTAGTGCCTGTTGTATTTGATCATATACCAGATTTATGTTTTTTCTGCTTTATTCAGAATGTGGGAGGATATTAAGCGGGGTTGTTGTACAGAATCGCACCCACTCACACTGAGCTGGCTATGGCAAGAAAAGATGCAGATGTTGCCAAAATTGCTACGTTCTCTCTTCTCTCTTCGAGTTTGTGCTTTGTAGTCAGGTGTCAAATTATTCTGTGTTTACATCTGATGTTACAAATATAACTTTGCTGCTTTCATATATACATTCATTAAGTCTTCCCTTTGCTTGGGGTCTTCCCGTCCCCAAGCAAAATCAAGAATCATTATTATTATTTATTTTTTTATTTTTTATTTTTATTTATTTATTTATTTATTTATTTTGGCATGGACATCACAGTAGCATTAGAATTGTAACATACATTTATGCACAAGGACCAGATGCACTGTGTTTAGTGTTTGTAGCGAAACGCTAATTTACAACACCTGTCCACAGGAGGCTTTTTTTTTTTAAAAAAAAGTTAAAATAGAAAAAAGAAAAGAAAAGAAAGAAAAGAGGAAAAAAAAGATAAGAAACAGAAGAAAAAAAAAAAAAGGGCATAAAATACACCCACAAATACATACACAAAAATACATCCACAAATACACAAAATACAAAATACAGGTGTGTCTACAGGAGTATTAGGTGTGAGAACAATGTTGTTTCTCTTTTAGCCATGTTTTAATACCTCTGTTAAAAACATTAAGATTGTGTTGCATTTTCAGCTCAGTGGGCAGACAGTTCCATAGTTTTGCTCCTTTAACAGAGAAGACTGATTGTCCAAATGAGGTTTTGCGTATTGCAATGCGACAGTTACCGTTTATTGAGGCCCGTGTGCTGACTCTACTGGTGTGCTGGTGTCTTGTAACGAATTCATTAAGCAAGGAAGGAGCATGACCATGTAGGCATTTAAAAGTAAGCTTTAAGGTGGAATAGCTTATGAAGCTTTCGAAGCTGAACATATTGTGTTTCTCCAAGATGTGACAATGGTGCCACCTCATTGGTTTTTTGTCCATGATTTTTATTGTCTGGTTATATAGTGACATGATGGGTTTTATAGTTGTTTGTGAGGCTTGTGACCAGGTAGTGATGCAGTATGATAAGTGTGAGAATATCATGGCATGCATGTAGAGCTGGGCTGTGCTGAATGGCAGATACTTTCTGATGAGTCTGAAGCAGTTGAGATTTGATTTAACTTTTTTGCAAATATTATTCACTTGTTTATCAAATCTTAGATGTGAGTCTAAGATGATTCCTAAGTACTTGACATTGTCAACCTCACTGATGACCTATTTTATTCATCTATCCCAATTACAGAATGTATTATGTGTTACAGAGTGACTGTTCTAATCATAGGTTTCACTCTCACCACTAGTATCTCCCCACGTTCTTCATTTCAATACTAAATGAACAACAACAAAAATCAGGGAGTGGGTGACATCAAAATGTTTGAGACCCCCTGCCTTAGAGTGTGTGTCTGTCCATGTGTGTCTGTATCCTAAACCCCATCCCCCGGTCTCTGTCCTCCAGCCGTGGGGATCGATTCTGAGGAACTGGAATTTCCTGGCGGTAACTCACCCCGGCTACATGGCCTTCCTCACCTACGACGAAGTCAAGGCTCGGCTGCACAAGTACATCAACAAGCCTGGCAGGTACGGTATCTGTGTGTGTGTGTGTGTGTGGGTGGGTGGTTGTGTATATTTGACTTCACATGAGTGTTGGACTGTCATAACCTACTTCTATGCTTCTGTTGCCTCTATGCTAAGGCCATAATTCAGGGTTTGTTTACCCTTGCCTTGTACGAACCCCTCCCATTGGTCAACTGCTGCTTCCTTGTTGTTATCTTAAGCGCAGCCAGATCTTGATCTAAAAGCCACCAAGGTGGTTGTGATCTAAGTCTTCTGGATATTATAATGGGTCTCCTTGGTCTGCACACATCCTCATGAATATTTATGACTTGTTGGCAAACCTCAACGTCGACGTAGCAAACAGCCTAATAGCACACGCTCAAACACAATGAATATCAATCAGAAATGTAGATTGTCAAGGCATCTTCATTCGGTATTACACGTCGTAAATGTGGCATGATCTGCTCTTGGACCTCTGAGCTGCAGCCTGAACAACAAACACACCCAATTGCTCCCTAATTGCTGTCGTATATATTCATAAAGCATGTCCTCTCTCCTCTCTCAAGCCTCATGATAGCAGTTGGGAGTAAATGATCCCTCATCACGGAGAAAGAATCAGTTTCAGTTTTCAATTGCTGCAGCTTAAGGGGAACCTTGAACAAAGTCCAAAGGCCTGGAGCAGTTGAAACAACCAGTTCAGTAGCAAAAAACTGAAGTGAAACTAGTCTTTAAACGACCCCCATGTGCAAAGAAGGGAAATAAACCCCCATGTGCAAAGAAGGGAAACAAACCCCCATGTGCAAAGAAGGGAAACAAACCCCCATGTGCAAAGAAGGGAAACAAACCCCCATGTGCAAAGAAGGGAAACAAACCCCCATGTGCAAAGAAGGGAAACAAACCCCCATGTGCAAAGAGGGGAAACAGTGTGCCATTTATTTGCAAAATAGACCACTTTTTACCCACTTTTTTTAGGCCAACAGAAATCTCTATGATGTAAATTCATAGTACACATCATACTAAGTAGCATCAAACTAATGTAAGTTACATGATCATAGGTTGTTTTCACAAAAAAAGCATAAATGTATGCTTTTCTGAAGATATAATTGTTTTTATTGTTTTTATTTTATTGGTGGTTGTTAGAATTAATATTGTTGAAATAAGTAGTGTAATGCATAATGGATACACATCAGAAGTGGGTCGAAATCAGCGTTTCTGTGTCTTCACTGAAAGCAGTGGGTACCGTTGGCTGCAAAAGAACCAGCTAGTATAGTATATCGAGCAGTACACACTGGTTTCAGAAAACGAACGCTGACAAGCCGTGTTTGGTGGAGTGCCAATCCACTAAGAGGGTTTTCCCCCTCTTCGTGGCAAGCTCCCGGTGGAAAAAAAAAAACAAAATTGAATTGAAAATACCTTTAACAACAGTGCTAATTTATTGAGAGCGACTAGTGTAGCCTTGAGGAGAGCCGTGCCCTGTGATTAGTCGGGGCCTAGCATAGCAGTATGGTAGAGCAGAAAGGATAATGACAGGACTCTGAAACGTGTGTGTGTGTGTGTGTGTGTGTGTGTGAGAGAGAGAGAGCGAGAGAGAGAGGGGAGGGGGGAGAGTGTGTCTGGGTATGCAAATACATAGGGTGCTGATCCCCTAGTGAATCATGCAAATACCATAGTCATGAACCAGCAAACACACACACAAGCACACACATACACATACACAGCTGTGTGTGGGACAGGGCAATCATTTGGGATGAGCCGCTACGTGTTCCCATTTCATCACATACACAGACAAACACACACATACACACACACCAGCAACTACCAGGCATCCACATGAATCTGCTCAGAATAGAAAGATTGATCCTATAGAATGATGAAAAGGGAACCAGAGAGGATGTTGTACTCATGTCACTGTATTAAAGAACGACATGCATTGTGGATGCAGTGAATAGGCCGCGACAGTGATCAGTAAATCAATAGCATATGGGCTGCACATGCGACCGCTGAAGCTTTTCATTGTTATGTACACAGGGAGGCTTTCTGTCTTCGGGAAAACTCTCCCAGTCAGAGGCAAAACACTGCTTATCGTCTGGAACTCTCTGTTTCTGTCTTCCCACGTCTCTCCGCAGTCAAAGCCCCCGGTGGATTTAGCCTGGTGCCTTTGTTGCTGGTGGAGGTGGGATCATACCGTGGTCAAGTCTCTCTCTAAGCCCAATACTCGCGCTGGACTGCATTTATAATGCATTTCTCTTTCTCTCTGTTTTTCTCCACATCTTTTTCACATTCAAATTGTTCCACCTTGCGCTGAGCCGCTTCCTTTGTATTCAGCTGCGATTCGAACTAGGAAATCCCTCTGCGATAAAGAGGAAGGCTTGAAAGAAGCCGCAGAAGCGACCATCGTTTGTTGCCGTATAGTTTTATATCAAAGGTCAAGGTAGAAAGTTCACAGTTCGCCGTAGAGAAAACAATGCTGCTCATGGTATTGGCTCGTTTCTTAATGCCCGAAGTGAGATGAGCTGTGATTATCTCATCCATTCTGCCCCTCCAGTGCTCATTCAGGTGTTATTGATCACAGCAGGTCTGTGCAATTGAATCATGAGGCTATTTGAAAAATCTATTAGCACTAATTCCAGGCATGGCACAGGCGCTGCTGTTCATGAAAATGACCCCAAAAAAGAGCCAGATAAGACAAAATAAAATGCCTCTCCTGTCATAAGGCAAATATGAAGGACATTTTACTCTTTGTTTTGCTCAAAGACTAGTAGACAACTTTGAGGTTCAGAAATACAGTCACCTCACGTCCTTACATGGACTCATCTACTGATCAGTGTTCCCTACAAATCGCTCGATGCATCTTTTTCTTCTCAAACCACAAAAATCCTCTTTTTAATCAAGGGTGTATTGTTTGCATCTGGCGTCTTTTGATGTAATGTCTCCAAAGCCCACAACAAACGGACACGCGCACAACACACACACACACACACACACACACAGCAGTAGTTACTGAGGTCTGTCCAGTGTGTGCGAGGGAATTGAACACGTGGGTGTCGATGCAGTCATCGTGAGGCCTGCTGATTGCCGCCTAGATGTCTTCAGTCAAACAGAGGGGGCAGTTCACTGGCGCCACTGCTTATGATTATTAACTCTCTTGAGTGTCATGATGAGTTGATGAAGGCTCCATTTGTACTTATTTTTGAGATCTTTGAGAAGAGAGCACAGCGCGCTAAAACTGGAATGTTGAAAAACTTAAAGGAATATACAAAGTTTCAGGGATATTGTCCCATTGCTAACATGCTAACACTTTAGCATACTCTATGTTGAGTGATAGTAGGTCACTAGCATCATCTCAAAAGTCAGAAAATGAGAAGTTGTAGCAGCTCTAAAGCTAAATGGTAAGTAGTCTTAAATTATATGTGGCTAAGTCTGGCAGTTTTGTGTAGGAGAGTGGTAAAATTGGCACAAAAATAATTTTCTGTTTTGAACTAGCAGGGACTACTTTCCCTGTTTCCATAGGAAGTGAAGGTGGTGCGATGAGAGTCTGTTTACAGCTAAAAAATCACTGCGCAGTGGATGAATACATGGTTGCTCACCTGAAATTGTTCCAAAAATAAACCTGGCTACATCAGCTATATTTAATTAATATTTAATTTTAAAAATATATTATAAAAACCACTAACAACTTTGAATTACTAAAACGTTAGTCTTCTTGTTTTGGATAATGCTAGTGGCCTACTATCACTCAACATAGTGTATGTTAAAGTGTTAGCATGCAGTGAATAGGGACACATGAATGCCAACGGGACAATCCCCCCCAAAAATTGGCGTATTCCTTTGACATTGCTGATTTTGATTTTGTTAAACATGTTTTATTTTGCGACTTGTATGTGTGACCCGTGTGTTTCTGTTTCTTCCTCCCCACCAAAAGCTACATCTTCCGACTGAGCTGCACACGGCTGGGCCAGTGGGCCATCGGCTATGTGACCAATGACGGCAACATATTGCAGACCATCCCCCACAACAAGCCCCTGTTCCAGGCCCTCATCGATGGCTGCAGGGAGGGCTTGTACGTAAACTACCACACACACACACACACACACACACACACACTCTTTCTCTCTTTGCGTATTGATCAGTTGTGCTAAACTCTCTACTGTGTGCAAGCTGTAGACAAATGAGAAACGATCAACCGTGGTGGGATCAGTCACATCTGATTTGCCTAGAGTCTTTAAATGTTTTTTGGCAGTCCAAAGCGCTGCGCTTGTTGAACATGTAGCCCTATGTTGTGCACAGTTCCTAGATGAAACGTCATGTTTCTGTCTCGGCCCGACAAGAGGGTGTCTTTGAGCCTTAGCTCCTTTGCGGGGCCATCTGTTTCTATCATACCTGACAATTTGACAGGCTCCCAGACAGATCAAACATGCTTCCTTCCATTTAGTGCACAGCATCACGCTTCCCTCAGCCGTCAATCTCTGCCTGGCTGAGGTTGTTCAAGGACCGGTGCGTCGCCTTACAAGTCCACCGCCGCGCTGTTTGAAGCACCTCTGTTTTTCATCAAGCAGGGAGGCCCCAGCACCTCTGGGGAAGGTCCATTCCCCATCCAGCCCCTCTTTCAAATATCAATCTTTCCAATTATACCCAAGCTTGCAAATCCTGAGTTACTTTTAAAGTGGGACTGAAAGCAGAAAAGCGACACTTTTCAGTTTTGTGATGATGATTATTGGCCAAATTTCAAGTTTTATACTCTACTCGCCTATAAGATATTGCCACTAGAGTTTGGATTGGATTTTGGATTGGATTTTGGATTGAAAAGTAACATTTTGTGCTGATATTCAATATCTCTGAATTTGGTCTTTTTCATGCCAAAAAATTCTCAAAAATTAGAAGTGTTCTGTGTTTCTCTGTGAGTGGAAAAGCCACCTTAGACCATGGGACATTAAAACTCTCCATTGAAACCCAGTATAATCTTAATTACCTCACAGAGAGAAAATTGTTGTGCTGTCAGGCATGAACGCTCAAAAAGACAATGCATACTTAAGTATGTTTACATGAAAACAAGATAAGTGTTTCTATAAAGTACAAGTGTATAAGTAAAAAGTACTATAGTCGATACTACTACCACTACTACTACCTGTACTACTATTACTACTACTGCTACTACAATTAATAATAATAATCATAATCTTAATCATAATAATCTATTGTGTACTTGCAGTACTGCAGGTGTAGAATGTTGTAAGATTAAAAAAATTAAAAAATCAAATCACACTTGATCTAATCAAGAGGCTCTGAGTGTAGGAAATGAAGAAAGAAGAATTGATAGCACATAATAATGTAGAGCAGAAAGTCCTTATACAGAAATTTTGACAAAATCTCATAAAGTGCCCTGTTTGCAACTATGGGTACACGGTTAAAAGTTTACTTTTTCTCATCTGCAGCTACTTGTTTCCCGATGGCCGCAGCTACAACCCCGACCTCACCGGCTTGTGTGAACCGACGCCTCACGATCACATCAAAGTCACACAGGTGGGTTTGTGTTGACTTGTACGTATGCCAGTGTGTGTGTGTGTGTTTGTGTATGAGGTCATGCTCCATCTGCGTGAACAGGGTTCCTGCCGGTAATGGAATTTCTGGAGTATCGTGGAAGTTTGAGAGGTGTACACCAGACTGGGAAAGTCAGGGAATTTGATGAGTTCTCTGGGGTAGTCAGGACATTTTAGGGAATTTTACAAATGGGTCACTTAACAGGAATATAGCAGAATGTATTTTACACATTTATTGCATTAGATGATGGTTTTCAGCTGTATTTCTCCACAGCAAGCCCAACTGTAGTGGAAACCAGACTGTTTACCCGTTTTCACAACATTAACAAACTAGGCAGGAAGAACATTTTTAGGTCATGAAAAAGATCTGACTTAGGTACGGAAATTCCAGAAAAAGTCATGGAGTCTTACATCAGGGGCCCTGTATAGATGTGTGTGTCTGTGTGTGTGTGTGTGTGTTTATGAATATTTGCATATGTGCATCACCTGATGACTAACACAAGCTTTCTGTGCCTGAGCAGGAGCAGTATGAGCTGTACTGCGAGATGGGCTCCACCTTCCAGCTCTGTAAGATCTGCGCCGAGAACGACAAAGACGTGAAGATCGAGCCCTGCGGTCACCTCATGTGCACTTCCTGTCTCACGGCCTGGCAGGTACTGTGATGAACAACACGGAATATACTTTGTCGGACTCGGGCCGTAAGCCATGCGTTGTGGGTTTAAGCCAGAATCGTGATCTATATATGTTCTACAATCCCTTTCCTCCCATCTTTCTTGCAATATTCTGTCCGGTCGAGCAGAAAAAACCCCAAAACCTCACATGGAAAAACTTAACATTTTCAAAGTCGACTTTTTCCTGCACCGCTAGTAACATTATTTTTAGATTTTCGTGTGAGAACGAGTGCGGTTTGAAGATTAACAAGCATCTGCATATAAGCGGGAAAGGACTATTGAATAATAGAAGCAGCTTTCAGCCTCCAGTGCGATAGACGCTGGTTGAAAACCTCCCTCCTCCTCTTCCTCCCCGTGTCCTTGCATCTGTCCTAATCAAATTTCCACATATCAGTCAGTAGCGGAAGTGAAAACTGAGAGTGTGTGCATGTATTTCAGTGTTTCTGTGTGTGTGTGTGTGTGTGTTTCTGCATCCTGCTGTGTGCGTGTGTCCTTATGTGTGTATACAGTACATCAACCTGCGCTTGTGTGTTCATATTGTGTTTGTGTGTCAGAAGCTGCGCCAGCGAAGTATGTTTGTAATTACCCTCCCTAATGAATCATTAGCATCAGGTCCAGAGACTCCCTCCTCTCTCCTCCCTCTCCATCTCTTCCTTTCATCCCTCCCTGCTCTCCTTTCCTCCTCTGGGTGGGACATCTGTGTTGCAATCACACAGCGATGGCTCTCTAGAGATAGAGGCGTTCTGCACTGACCCCACTGACAGCGTATTGATCTCTGGCAGGGACACGCACATTCAGTCTGCAGGCCTGGAAGCCGGCCCAGAAACATGTCTCGCAATCATAGGTCTGTATCAAGGTTATTTTGAGTTAGCCCAAACAAAATTTGTTACTAACTCTCAAACATTGTCATGTCACAGACTCCCAGATAGACACACAATCCCCATTTGATGAGATTTTGTCCCCAGGAACCACCATATGGGAAGATTGTTGCTGGTTTAGTATTGAATCGTCTAACTGGCTACACTGTATGTGGGGAGATAATAGTGGTGCAAGTGAAACCTATGGCTACAATAGTCATTCGTATACATTTTCTAATTGGGTTAATTTCTAGTGAATTAAATTATACTGAAATTAAACTATTCCTCATTTTGCTGAGGACCCCCTGGCAACCCATCAGGGACCCCTGGGGATCCTGGACCCCACTTTGAGAACCACTGACTAAAACTAGCTAAAGCTAAGACTAGCCATGAAAGAAATGAAACTAGTAAAATAAAATGTTGTGTGTCGCGTGAACAAACAGTCGTGATAAGATGAAATATGCTGCAAGATGAGTAAGAGTGGATAGAGACGGGAAACCAAATGACACTGAGTTCAATCTTCATTGGAACTTAAAGCAGCGGTTCTGTAACTGGTGTCCGGGGACCCCCAGGCGTCCTTGAAGGGGTTCCAGATGGTCCTGAGCAAAATGAGGTATAACTTAGCTAGATAATTTCACTGATACTGTTGCATTCATTCAGTTAACACTTGTATAAAGATGATGACTTTTCAGATCAGAGGTTTCACTCTCTCTCCTATTATCTCAGTAGAGGCCGACAGTTTTTCTGCATGAAATCGTCAAATGCACAGTGTATTTGTATAATTTTGACTTTTTCATATAAAATGGTCCAAGCAAACCATACATCAAAAACTATTGCACTACAACCGACTCTGCAGTGGAGCTTTTGAGAGGGAGGAGATGGAAGATGATTCAGACAACAATGAGTTGTAGTTTCATGTGCGAGTTTAAGAAATTGTTTTTTCATTTAACCTGCACTATAACAGTTTCCATTTATCATGAGCCTTTGGTTTGCCTATTATTAGTCAGAAGAACACAAAGTCTACCTTAAACATAAATCAAGTCAAGTTTATGTAGCCCTTTATCACAAGCATGTCTCCAATTTTACCACTTTCTGCAATTTTACTGAAAAAAAAACCACATCAAACTTTTTTTTTGGGCACAGAAATGCTCAGAAATCATAGAGGGACTGCAAAACCTTTATCAAATGGGGGTCTGAAGCATATACATTTGGGGGTCCTTGACATGAAAAGACTCGAGAACCCCTGATTTAAAGCATTTGAGCAGCTTTGAGGAGCACACAAATCCGCTTGGTTCTCAAGAGGCTCAATTTCATGGCTACAAACTTGGAATCCGTTTTCTTGGGTGGCTTTACTCTGAACAGAGCTGTAGGTTTAGCTAATGAGTGCACTCTTTCCAGGCCCTGGTCCCCCACTTTGTAAACAGTGTATGAGTGCAGGAGTCGGAGGCAGCAGCCACATTAGCAGTGTTTGTTTGTCATACTTCCTGTTATGACAAGACGACGTGACCCCACCTCCTCCACAACCTAGTGGAGTTAGTGAGTCAGTGACGTATGCGGGGTGTGTGTGTGTGTGTGTGTGTGTGTGTGTGTGTGTGTTTCAGCAACAAAGTATTTTCCTCTGTACTCGTTAATGTGTGAGTCAGAGAGAGAGGGAACCCTCCTACCCTGTGACAGTGACTAACCCGGCGCTGGTTTGTTCAAGTTCACTTGAATCAGCGGTGGTTCCCTTATTTTCCTCTCTCTCTCTCTGTATATTAGTCAGCCATGGGGTAGATCAGACATGCACTCCTCGCTCACAGAAAGGAAAACAGCTGGCTTGTGATCTGTGTAATTCCACATCCTGTTCTCTGTAATGGCCGTATTTGATCTCAGCAGAGAGTATGGGGGCACATGAGAGGGTTCCCTTGTTCTACATAGGGGTTTTACTCTGAGTCAAATCAGGTAGGTCTCGTAAAGGTTCACGGTGGCTTCTCTGCGTCTTGTTTTTCTAAGATCGTAGCGATAAGTACAGTAAGATGGAAGTATACCTGAGGTTCACGCAGCATGTTGATGACTGTATCAACAGTGTTGGCACTTAGTATCTAGCTCTTTCCATAAGCTACCGTCATTCTAGAAAGTCAACACCGTCCAGGGTGAAGGGTGAGGCAGACAGAAAACAGTATTTCTGAGGGGAAAAAATGCTCAGCTGTGAACCTCCCAATGTTTGTATGTTCTTACAAAGCTTGGCAACATTGATTATATTAACTGTCGGTCAGTGAACTCAAGTGCCAGCTGCCCATCCCGAGAGTTTCCGAAGTGGAAGTGAAGCAAAGGTTTTCTCTCCTTTGACATGACAAAAGTTCGGGAGTCTTTAGTGTTAGTTCGTCAGCTCAGTCACGCCTTCCGCTGAACGTTAGGGTTTCCGCAGCGTCCATGACCGCCGCACCATCTCCTCACCCCCCTCCAACCAACCCTTCTCCACCTCCTTCCTTTTAACCTCCTACTCCTTCCCTTCTCCACCCACTCCAATTAGGATTAGGTTTCAAACATGCCTTTGGTGCGGCCCGCGCCAAGTCCCCAACCATATGGCGGCCACAATTGCAGCTTTGTTCTCTGTAAATATTGTCTGCCTTTGATTGTAGCCCCCAAGTCAACGGAGGGAGATGGACTGAAAACCAAAACCCCTTTTATTCTCTTATTTATGACCCCCACTTGACAGGGGCTGCCATGTGGAATATGTACACGGGCCCATTGAACGTTGTAAAGTTACAAAACAGCTTCCCCTGGAGAGTATCTATGCATGCATGTGTCCAATTGACTTTGCCAGAGTCCTTTCATGAATGGGACGGGGGGGGGGGGGGGGGGGGGGTATAAGGTAGTAGAGAAGTGCATAGAGTTGAGTTGGCCTGAATGAAACCATGTGTATCCCAGCTGTCTGCAGCAACAGGCCATCCTGCTCCAGTTCAAACTCTACGGTCAAAGTGATTCCTCATGCTCCTAAAACGTTGCAGCAACGAAACCATGTTCACCAGATCATTACGTTTAGAAATGTCTATGGGTTATAAATGTCACTGGCGCCCCATCTGTGTCTGTGCATGTGTGTGTGTGTATGTGCATGAAATAGGAGATTTCATGCAAGCTCTTTTCCTCATCTGTTCCAGGAGTCGGACGGCCAGGGTTGTCCGTTCTGTCGTTGCGAGATCAAAGGCACGGAGCCCATCATCGTGGACCCCTTTGACCCACGAAATGAGGGCGCCAAGTGCTTCTTCCTGGACCAGCTCAGCTGCCCCATGCTGGAGCTGGACGAGGACGAAGACAGAGAGGACTGCCTGGTCATGAATGGCCTGGCTAACATCAGGAAGGTAACTCCCTATAGCGGCGGCTGGTAGTTAGATGCATTAAAGGTCCTATATGGTGTAAAACAGGATTTCCCTTGCCTCTTTGATTATAAAGGAGTTGGATGTGCTATCTAAATATCGTGAAAGTTTCAAAACGCACTTCTGTAACTTTGTGGCGTCACAAAGGTTTGCTCATTATCATTTTTGTAAGAAATAATAGACTAACAAAGTATTTTTTTCAAAGCGGTTGAGCGGTTGTCATTGTTTATTTACTGGAGAGTTTTCCCTACCTGTAGCTGCCGGGCCGCGGTGTCTCACGTTTCATTCTTGAAATGGTTAGCCAATCAGAACAGAGGGGTCGTTAATATTAATGAGCCTTAAAGACAGCAACAGAAACAGCCTGTTCTTGGTAAGGCTCAGAGAGATGCTGGAAAATGAACGTGTAAAAATGGATTGAGAGTGTTTTTGGTACATGACACCACACACACAGCTTTGAATGGACCTCAAGACAGAAAATAAAACACTGGAAAGTGGAGAATATGGGACCTATAATGGGTATTTTTTATTGTGTAAAAGGCGCCTTTGAAATCCAATTTGCTTTGGATGCTTATGTTTGGAGTTGGAGTTAGGATTATTGATGGTAGATAGACCATTGATGGGGTATGAGGTTACCACTAGGCCACCTTTGAGATCTGAAACATCATCATGCTGCACAGTGCACTTTAATAACTTTAATAAAATTAAAGAAAAGACTAATTTCCATCAGCACTGCTTTGCAATTTGCCATATTTGTAGACTAGAGCTCATGCTACATGGACCAGCACTGTTAAATGCCCCAATAACTATTATTTATTTTGCCACCATGTATACCACCCATATCCTTCACCCAAAATCGTAAATCAGTTATTCTGTCCTTCTTACGTTGTTATTTTCCAGCAATGGTCCCTGCATGATCCAGTTTCATTAAAAATGACTTTAAAGAACTTCTTCTTAGCCACTTCCAGCTTATGAGGAGCTCTCAGGAAGCCGTTCTTATCAGAGGAAATGGCAAGCTGTTACAGGCTGTTGCTCTAAACCTTTCAGCCCTATTGTCATTCAACTTCTTGATTTAAGAAGTATTTATTGAAAATGTCATTTCAAAGCATTACAAGATGACGGTTTAGCTGCAGGAGATGTGGACTGAAAACGCCTTCCACTTCTTTTTCACAGATGTAGTCTTTTTATGCAGACTACATAGTTTAAATCAATAATGCTGTGCTTTTTGACTCTTTGAAAATTTCCTCACCCAAAATGTCAAAACATTTCTCTCTTTGTGTCACTTCAAAGGGTTGGAGAGGAGAGATCTATAGGCATGCAGGACAAGATGATACCTATACCTATATCCTATATCTTATTTACCATGGGGTTGTGTTCCTCAAGAAACAAAGTCACGTCAAGAAGAGGCATTTCTCCTCTATACCTGTGCGCTATCAAATTTCGTCATTTTCTAGAGATCATGTCTTTATTGATCAGTATCTAATTAACAAAAAGAAGTAAAGGACGTATTGTGAAAATTGAAGTGCAACTATAACTATAATCTTCATATCTTAGCTGTGATTTTTCACACAAATCTCATAATCTTCTTCTCATATGCAAATGAATTCACGTGACATCACAGGACAGGAGAACATACTTCTGGGTTCTTCATCTGTTAGTTTGCATGGACTGCTGCCATACAGTTGTTATGGCAATATGTGTAGCTAAATGTTTTGATGATCACAAGACAGCATATACAGCTGATTAACTAGGGAGCCAGACAGCTGAGATCACATTCAAATAAACTGATAATCAGGTCTGTACGTCATTGCCATGAACGCACCATGGGAGTGTGTGGAATCTGTACTTGTTTCTATCATAAAGGGAATAAGTACAATTATTTCTGTCAAATAGTACAAAATGACCATAATATATCTGCAGGGTGTGGATAGGGTTGTTGATCAATAATGAATAACAAGCCAGAAAGGGAAATGACAAAGTGGTAATATTATTCCAGTATTGTGCATGATATATTACCTCTATACTAGACGTTTCTGTTGGAGCTCTGCTCTAATTAGCTGGCTTACTGGTCTCTGTATTGAAAATGTGACTTTATTGTTTGTGTCAATTTCAGGCCACCGTAGCTCAAGGGGAGGGGAGGGTTGATTGAGGTCATAGATTACTTTAATGCCCCTTTAAGAGACATCGTGCTTTTCCCTTCCCTCAGCACTGTGCCGAGCGCCAGAACTCGCCCATGGTGTCTCCCAGCTCGTCCCCAGTCAGCCAGCGCAGGAAAGCCCACGGAGGAGACCCCGGCCTCTGCGTCCAGCACCTCAGCCTTCCCCCCGTCCCGCCGCGACTCGACCTCATCCAGAAGGGCGCCATCCGCTCCCCGTCCGCCAGCCCCACCGGCTCCCCGAAGGTCAGTCGTAGCAGACTCCCTCAGCACATGGACTGTAGTGAGGAGTGTTTGCATTTTACTGAATGAGTCATAAGTCTATAAAAATGTGTTAAATGATGATACAGAATTATTTAGGTTAAGTTTCCTCAGGCAGTGTTACGGATTCCTGTAATCATAATCTAGATTTCTTATTTGTCCTTTTCCCTTCCACCCCCAGTCTTCACCGGGCATGTCCAGGAAGCAGGACAAGCCCCTCCCAGCCCCTCCACCCCCCCAGAGGGACCCGCCCCCACCGCCTCCCCCCGAACGTCCTCCCCCGATTCCCCCAGAGACACGCCACTCCTGGCTCCCCAACTCCTCTTCCTCGTCCTCCTCCATCTCGTCCTCTACCAGCGTGCCGTCGGACTCCCAGATGCCCCCCGAAACACGGTGTCCCAAAGACAGCCACTTGGCACTTGACGCCCACAGGACTGGGGCCGAGCACCCGTCCCAGCTGGGACCCACCGGCCCTTCTCACCTGAACGGGAGACCCCTCAGTTGTCCGTCTGGGGGTTTTGGGAGGTTGCATCACAGACTGGAGGGCACAGGCAACTCGGACAGCTCCAAGGTATGATTCAGATTTTACACATTTAAAGTAATAATTCACAACATTTTCATATAAGTAAATGTCCGTTTTGCTACTCTCCATCGCTGAGTGATATAACACAATAGTGATTCAATCTATATCCAGTTCATGAAAGCTTTTACATTTTCTGTTCTAAACACCCGGTGTCTGGTAGCTCTTTCCTGGGAAAAAGCCTGTGGCGCACAGGAAGTGATGTGCTTTATGTTTTTTTTTTTGTTTTTTTTGGGAATAAATAGAAGAAGAACTGGGTAGTTAGCATGAACAGTGATAGCCACCATGGCTGAACAGACAAAGAAAAGAGCGCCACCTACAGAAACTCAAACCTCATCAACAGAAAATCCAAGGAAAAAGACAAAGTCACAGTACTGGACACACTGTTTGATTGACAGGTGATCTGTGGGAAGTGCAGTGCAGAAACACCAGAGCAATGAATGCATAACACAAAAGATGGAGGGATTTGTATGGGCAATTTTGCTCCATTCCCACTGAACTAATAATTTTGCATTGCACAGTATAATCTATCTTATTTAAATGAGAGAAAAAAATATTTCTCTTTTATATGCTACAGCTATATACTTTCTTCAGAAATCCAATTTCTTTCAAAGTGGAACTCGTGTTAACATTGTTCAGTGTATGGCCACTTTACTTAAATATAGGCGAATTGATACATTTTCCACCCTACTCAACAGAAACCATTGCCCTGATGGTCGCATCTACCATCAGAAGCAGGCCAAGTCAAGGTGTACGAGCCCATTTTGCAGAAGTTTCACTTTTTAATAGTAGCACATTTCCATATGTAAGGCAATGCATTTTTTTTACACATTGTAGCAATCTCTCTGGACGTGAACAGAGCAAACACAGACGACAGGATTGGAAACAATCTTGAATTACTCCTTTTGGCAAGCAACGGTAATTGCATACAAACAACACAAAGCAAGTCCAGTACTGTAGTTCACATCTCTTATCAGTCTTTTCAGAGAGGCTTCAAGTTTCCTACCTATGTTTATTTTGGAATGGTCTTTTAGACAGATTTAGATGCCTTATAGCCAATGGAAAAATAGATTAGTCTGTGGTTTCAGCTTGAATGTGTTTTTCAGCATTGGACAGTGGTGTGAGGAATGCAGCATTTCTCTCAACTTCCACAGATTTTCCACTCGGATATTCTTGTTTTTCCCATCATGTGGGATTCAGCTTGTTGCCCATATTTCCTCTTGGAACTTTCCTCTTCATAGATGCAGAGAGTGTCTGTAATGTGCTATGAATTGAATTGGAGACATTTAATTCTAGTGTACCAGTGACCTGAAGCCTTTTCTATCCCTCCAAGGAATCTCAAGTTCCGGCCGCCGCTTTTGAAACTTCTGACGACGGTCAAAAGTGTTTTAACACTTGAAAGGTCACGATAAGAATCTTAATGCAAGGTTTCACAAAGCATGGCTACAAGAAAGGCCATTTATAAATGTTTTATAAACGACTATGAACCTCAAGTGCAACTTTACAAAAAAGGCTAATAAAATAGTGCAGAAAATACAGTAAATAAACTCAAGGCACTGAAGCCCCAATTGCACCATTATAGCGTCTCAGTGGCCAGTAGTTGCAGACAATAGTTGTACTAGGCAGCTCCCAGGTATGAGGAAGTGTAGCTGTATGAGGGTGTTGCTGAAAAAGGGCATGCACGCTCAGCAAACCTTCCCTGGATAAATAAAGGTTAAAAAACTGCCAACTTTTCCTGGATAAATAAAGGTTAAACAAAACTGCACTCCCCACTGCAGTGCAAGGCCCTATAGGCCAGTGTGCCTTGGATGCAATCACTGATGCTTCATCATGCTTATTTATGCTTTGTCAAATTCTTTATGAGCTTCTGGTCATGGGTATTATAATCTTCTGGCCATAGTCCTAAAACAGAGTGAGATATGCTCTATTTATGCGAGAGCAGAGACAGTATGGCAGATATATGCATGTTTTTATTCTTTCTCGCTCATAGACATTCAATGGGGCGATTTTTATTCCCCAAGTGAAGGCTGATTTAATCACTCGTGCATATGGTTTACAAGTCAGACTGTCAGAGAGATGAAATAAAAAGGAAGAATAAAAGCCTCGTCTGACAGTCGTGTTGTCGATCAAGCATGCTGCAGGCTCAGGCCTAATCGAATATGCTGCTCCGCCATCCTCCTAATGAGTAAATAGATACTTAAATGCTCATTATTTTGTTGAAGTCTATCGCACAGCATATTAGAATGATAATCTTTGCTGCATAAAGAAATCCCCCATAACTGATGTGACTTACAACTCGATGTTTGGTTTGACCGCACCATTCAAATTCAGCCAAACAAACCCTTCAGGGACGGCCCCAATTTTACATGTGCTGAACGGAGGATAACGCTGAGTGTCTGCATATTTTGTGCACTCGCTCTACTTTATCATTTAAAAGCCTAGCGTGCACACTCACACACACTCACACACACACATACACAGCCAAACACACTGTTTCTCTCCAGGGAATCTCTTTGATTATATATTCAGATAAGGAAAAGCCTCGAGTTGCCAGTGGAGAGCGTTGTCACTTTTGCTAATATCCATTAAGCTATGGTGCGCATTTGCATATTCGCCATTGTCTTCCTTATGGAGCAGCATTCACTTCAAAGACAAGGTGGAGCCGCTCTTACCAAAAAGGATACCTAAAAGATAGGGATGGGACGATGTGCTTATCTCACGATACGATTCGATACGCGATATGGGCTTCATGATACGATGTAGTAAATAAAAGTTGAATGACAACAAAGTCTGACTGTGCAGAATTATGTTTCTTTCTAAGCCACAGATCTTTCTAGCGATGGCATTCGCTCGCTAGAATGTAAACAACAATTTTAAAATGTCATTACAAAGCACAATTAATATAATTTGGATGGAGTGCTTGTGAAATTGTGATGGTCAAATCATCTCATTTGTGATTACTACAGCAGAATAAAATGTAACTAATATCATGATTCATTTTTCTGCCCCACGATACGCATTCTCACATTTTTGTATCGCAATATATTGAATTTTGATATATCGTCCCATCCTTACTAAGGGATGCTTTACATATGGGATACATTTCCCAACGATTTTGCTTCAACAAGTGAATTCATTTTTACTATTACTATATATTATGCAGTGTCGTTTTCCATGATGTCTGCAGAGCCCGTGTTTTGAGCTAAAATGTGCCTCCTACAGTAACTGTGTCACCTGAAACACAGTTGGGAAAGCAGAAATGTCTCTCTCTACCCAGATCTGGAGAGCAACTCCACACAGGCAGCTGAAATTTGACCTCACCCAGATTTGCTGCATGCTGGCTAATCTGGCAGCAGATCCAGCGCCTGTGTCTGCCCTGTGAATAGGGATTATTTTTGGCATGGGATTAATGCTAATCTCAGTCACAGAAAATGTCTGCCTATCACACTCTGCGGCAATCCCTCTCGGGGCCGCTTTTACCTGCCAAAAATAATGCTGCATGCGTGCGCTTGTTTTTGGTAGCACATTATCAGGGAGTCTTTGTTATTACTGATAAGTCAGTATCTTCCGGGCTGCAGGGTGGCCTAGTGGTTAGAGAGACCGTCCCATAATTGAAAGGTCGCAGTTTACAGCTAATTCTGTGCAGTTTGTGCATCTTTGAACCCCTAAGCTGCCTCCTTGTAAGTTCCACCGGATAAGAGCATCAGCTAAATGACTAAAATATGATGTAAATACTCTACTGTGCTGTAGATGTAAAGGTACAACATGTTAATGCGACTTCTAGAGTGCTCAGAATAGAACCGAATGAAAGGAAAGAGAAATAAATATGCTCGACGCAGCAGTGATACAGTCAAACGGAGAGTTGTCTGCCTGTGGTTCGCTGTCCCGGCTGCGTTTGATACCCTGTAAAGTGATCCGAGCCTCTTTAGGAATGCATGCTCACTCACACGGGCTTCGCTGCCTTCCTGATAGATGGGAATCATCAGGGAACACAACACAGATATTGGATGCATTAGTGTTGTTGTTTTTTTCAATTTGTCGAATGCAATTGGAAGTGAAACTGACTTTGACCTTCTCACCTATTTCTCTCGTCTTCTATCTCTCTCTCTCTGTCTCTCTCTGTCTCTCTCTCCCCTGTATGTGTGTGTGTGTGTGTGTGTGTGTGTGCAGCCCTTCTCTAATGGCCTGCAAGTCAGCGATGACTATGACATCCTTCCTTCGCGGCACTCGCCACCTCAATCCACCCTCACCGGTAGCCACAAGTGAGTACCGCACACACACACACACACACACACACACACAGAAGTACAAGACGATACTCTCAAACACACAATGACACTCATTTATCCAGCAAAACATGAGCGAATGTGTTCAGAAATCACCTGGAAAACAGTTCGGACAATCTTTTTGCCATTTATCAATATTCAGAAATCAGATCTCAGATTGAAAATTTTCGTTTCTGTCCTCTGCACCCATGCAGTAGTCCATTAACACTTTCCAGCAAATTTCCAATGAATTACTTTATGGTTCGTCTGACTAGGCTTCACGCAAAAACACGCCAGCTCTGAGTCTCACGTATCAATATTAAAGTATGTGTAACTCATTATAAGATGCTGAAATTCTGGACTGTTGAAGCCTGTTTAATCAATGAAACATGGATGCAAAAAATCTTTTTAAGACTCGGTCATATCTCATTTCCAGCATTAGATTTTGAGAAGTTACTTGCTTGCAGAACTGCATCGACCAAAATGGAAACAGAACAAAATTGACCGCACTATCTAGTATTTCATCTTATTTGCAGCTAAAATGTATTTCATTGCATGTTAAGAATGTTTTCCTTACACATGCATTAACCTAATGCTTAGATGTGAGATTGGAACGGTGACATTGAATCCAACACTGCTCAGTTCTAGAAGGAATCAGCTGTAGTATTTTGCCACAGTCTTGTTCCACTATTCGATACTTCCTCCCAGTCCGGTCTCAAGTTTCCCCTCCTCAATCTCCTCCTTTCTTTCCTCGCCGTTTTTTGGACACATGGGCCTTCCACCGGCAAGATCTAGTGGCCTTAGGGGAAAGTCCTGGTTGGAAACGGCTTTGAAAAATGACGGCTGCACGTCTAATAGCCTTTTAGCTGCAGCCAAAATTAGATTAGGTATTTGTCTGTATCGGGCCGTAGTGCAGGGTGGGGATAGAGCTGTCACTTCTGATGAAGCCTGAGCCGCCAGGGGGAAGCTCTGCTTTTACAGGAAACTATTCGGTCTTGTAAAATATGGTCGGCTTGTGTTAGAGCGATGTAGATACACTTCCCCTGCGCAAGCCAGCTGACTCGCAGGCATACGTTCTGCACACATACTGTAGGTAATGTGCACACACACATTCTCACACACACACACACACACTCACATTTCTATTAGGTCCTAACTCTTACACCATAAGTCCGATTGACACGAAACTTGCTACACAAATCCTTCTAACCTAATAAATTATCGACCTAATGGGGGTGTTATAATTAAAGTAATAATCCCCAACATAATATAAAATAAATGTCAGTTTTACTACTCTCTATTGCCAACTGATACCATACAATACTGATTCAATTCATACCAGGTTCATGAAAGCCTTTACATTTGCTGTTCTAAACACTTATGAAGAGGTTCCTCTTTCCCTCTGCTGCACAGGAAGTGATGCGTTTCATGTTTACAGAAGCAACAACAGCAGTTTGTGTGGAATAAATAGAAGAAAGTGGAAGAAATATAAGAAGCCTCAGTCTACAATGAGTGTCTTTATTATTCCAGGATGTTGGGCCAGTGCCTAGATTCAACGCAAAACACCGAAGCAACGACCGCTTATCACCAAAGATGTCGAATTATCACTTTAAATGTCAACATTTTTAACTCAAACCTAATATCTGAGGTGATGGATTTTAAAAACACTTACACCAATTGGCCTGATGGGGGCACTATACTCAAAGGTCAAAATTTCAAACTTTGAAACGCCATAACTGCTACGCCACCGGTCCAATTTTGATAAAACTTGGAGGGAAGATGCATTTAGTTACTGATTGGCCCACGGGGCGCCTGCATCATCCGCAGGGGACGACATGTTTACTGTTACCTTGTCTTATCATTAACTAGGAGAGGCATGAGAATTACAGTGTGGTGTTTGTCTTGTGATTCAGCTGGCCTCCTGGCCGAGGGTTTGAGCGTACTTTGACCCTTTGCAGCAGAATAACATTGTAACACGTAGATAAACACATCCACAAGCCTGCTTCTGTAACCTTTAGGCTACCGCCACCCAACTGAATCCACTAGTTCTTGCCACCAGTGTAAAAGTGAAAATATCAGTGATTGGTCTTTCAATGTACCTGATAACTGTATGAGTGACATTCTTATAGGTTGACAGTCTTGTATGTTTGTCCTCCCAGATCCCTGAACCCTTTCAGCAGCCCCGTGGTAGAAAGACAGAGGGGAATGATGGAGAGGGTGGAGGACGAGTATCAGATCCCCTCATCCAACCTCTGCCTGAGTCAAGCTCCCATCTGCATCTCTGTTCCCAGCAGGTACTGCAGTCATGCACCTGAGTCTCCATGAACTGTACCTTCTGCTTGTAAAACACTTTGGTGATAATGTGGATTTCAGTTTCATTAGACGCCTGTTAACCACTGAGATTTCCTTCTTCTTCTTCTCCTTTAGGCATCTGGAGAACGGCTCTCCAGAGCCTTCCTTGGAGGAGAGGAAGCCCAAGCCTCTTGAGCACGGTGAGTCACCAAACCAGTACAGATGAAAATGCAAATCATAACATATAAATATCTCAAGCACAGCCCTACTGGCATGAGTTCACTGACATCTTCATCTGATCCATGAGGGAGTGTGGAGGGGATATGATGGCCTAAATATTTCTGTGACTGCACTGTAAAAAAATATCTATCTGAACATGTCATTTTATCTGGTATTGAGGCTAAAAATCTTGTTTTTCTAGTACTGAGTTGTAAAATGAGATAATTTCACATAATTTCACATGAATTTTCTTGAATCAAGTGCCATTTTCTTGATACTAGTGGAGTGATCTGCCTTATTCTGCCTCATTTCAAGATGTTGACCCTTGTTTATTGAAAAAAACTAGATTTTAAGATGAATATGAGACTAAATGACTCCTTAAGATGGGTGTTTTTTTTAGAGTGGGTTTTTACCGTGCTTTAAACCACAGGCTACTTTACATTGAACTCTCCTTGTGTTCCTCAGGTGGCCATTTTGAGTCGGTCAGGGCGTTGGCGCATACCGCCCTCTGCCCCTTCAGCACCAACAAGACGCCCTCCGACTACGACATTCTGCTGCCCCCTCAAGGTAGCCCGCCCGCCTCCACCCACCTCTCCCAACAACCAGCCCCCACCCCCACCTCACCCAACCCCACCTTCTTTGTCTTTCTCAGCCTCCCTCTCTCTCTCTCTCTGCTGTCCTGACCCCACCTGTCTATCAGTTCTCAAAGTATCTGCGTCCGAAGAGGAACTGGAGTTACTTTCAGTTGTCATTGGAAGCAAGGGAAGATGTGATGAGGTGTTACGGCACGATGTGTCGACAGGTGTGAGGAAGGATGTCCTGCTCTTCTCCTCTGTCCTGCACATCACAACCGAGCTATATTTGACTTTTTTTGTAACACTTTACATGAAGATGATTCATTGTGATGCATTGCAAGCAGATTATAAACCCATTAGAACAATAGATGTCATTAATAATACAGGTGCCACATCCAACCTCCTTTAATTTTTTGCACTGCTGAGTATAATCATCACTCATTATGTGCTTATAATTGTGCTTATGAGGTAAAGTATTACTGATTTTGTGTGTAGGTCACACCCTAATAGAGTCACAAATGTGTGTGATGTACTTGGGTATTTAAAAGAATAAATTCAATTCAGTGGTCAATAATTTTTACCTCCAACAAACTGCAGTCTCCTCCTCCAGTCCTCCTTGTTAGTGATGTCCTCTCCTGCCTTTTCTCTGTAGGCCGGCATGCCAACTGCTCTCTGTCATGTAATCCCACTGCAGAGACTGCAGATGGCTCACATTTTCTACCAGTGTCTGTCTCCTCCTCGTGGAATAATCACACACTGTAAACCAGCACACGGTCTTTGTCTTGAGTCTTTGTTTTCTGCGTTTTTCGTTGTGTTGTAGCGGTAGAAGACCCCTTCAACAGCCGCCCCCCGTCCCAGCCTCCTCCTCCTCCTCCTCCGCCGGTGCGCCACAGCTTCACGGACCTCTCCTCCTCCTCGTCCTCCAACTCCTCCACTTCCTCCGTCATTTCCCGACCCCACAGGCCCTCCTCCGGACACGAGCACCTGCTGTTAACCCCCGGTGAGCTGCAACTCAGGACATCACGTTCAGATTAGATCAAGTTTAATGGATATTAGGTTGTGGTAGCAGCAAATAGTGATAGGATACAGCCATGGTTATTATCGTAACCTAAAACTGAACTGACCTATCTTGTCTATTTGTGAAACTAGCTAAAATAAAATAAAAAATATAGGTGAAATGTTTTTAGTTTTCGCCTTTTTGTTTATTTGTTTATGGTAAAAAAAAAAAAAAATAATGATAATGATATTAATAATGTTAGTTTTACTGAATGCTATAATATCCATTGCAAACATTAACAACCTGTTTTGAACTTCTGTCATTATACCTTTTAAAAAATACCACTCCCACCAAAAATACTAAAATTTCTAAAATAAATCAGTAAATCAGTAAAAACTAAACTAAAATTATCAAAACCACACTGAAAACAAACTAAACTGAAATTGAAATAAAACTTGAAAACTAAATACAAATAAAAACTATAATAACCCTGGATCCAGAAAATTAGACTACAAATATCAATAATGAGAGGTATTATAAGATAACATAGCCAACAATTGCCACAGTCAAACAAATTATGTAAATTACATATGACTGAAAATTATTTTAAAAATATTGATTACAGCATGTATGCAGGGTGTGCAAAATAACAGTGGTAGAGTGTACTAATACGATATAAATAATAATAATAAATCCAACACTAACACAACACTAATCCAACAATAATAATAAAACAAAAATGTGATATGTATGCAGCGGGAAATTAGTGACAAAAAAATAAAAAATATCAAGATACAGTATATGCAAGTGAGAAGAATACAAGGAAAACAAATATGTGAATGTATCGCATTTATACGTGTGTTGTATTGTAATTGTAATAACAGGTCAGTTACACATCATACATGACAAAAAATCCCCTATTTCTCCTACGGGGTTTTATGCTAATCTAATATTTTTCCTCTCGGTAGATTGCTGTACTTATATTATACTATTATGATCAGATAATTGTGGAAACTGTGATGCACTGCATATCATTTGTCGGGTGAGGTTGCGGACTAGCTGTCAGCCTGCAGCGATTTGTTTTTCCTGACTCACTTGGTGTGTGTGTGTGTGTGTGTGTGTGTGTGTGCGCTGCAGACACGGTGTTTGACATGCTGAACAGCGCTGCTCCGCTGCCTCCGGTCAGAAGACAGGCAGGAGAAAACGTTAAAGGCCTGTCCAGAGGCTGCCTGGAGTACGACCACTTACCAGCCAGCCAAGGTAGAGCAGCACCCTGCGCACCACATGCCTGACTGAGCAAACACACAGACAGGCACAGGGTTCCTACACTGGTCTGGAAGGTCTGGAACTGTATGGAAGAGAATTTGATCATTTCCAGGTCTTGACACGTTTCGAAATTGCACAAAAAAAAACGTTCAAGTATGGGAAAATATTGTTGTAATGTAATGTGTTGTTGTAGGGCAGAGTTTGTCATACTGAACACCAAAATCATCAAATCCAAGACTTGAGGTCTGGAAAAAGTGTGGAATTTTGTAACTGAGACTGTGCAGGAACCCTGCATCCAGGCCAGGGCAAAAGGGGTTTTTGGCTAAAAGATACCCTCAAAGGAAAATACCACTCAGAGAGAACTCATGTGTGCTCTCATGGTCTCAGACGGTCTCATCAGTGTGTGTGAACATGAACATGAAGTCTTGAGCTGCTCTATCAGTAAGGACTTGCAATCCATTCTCTATGCAGCAGTACATCAAAGGCTTAAAGATCCCATATTATAGTTCTAAGTTATTGCATTTTCAAAAATCCGTCCTTTTTAACAGGCTGTTATGAACTCCAGTAAACGCATCACGACTGGACTTGATCCTGATTGGCTCCCTCACTAAAGAATCACTAAAATTCTTCCAATCAGGCCAGTTCGCAGCATTTGAACTGGAAAGCTCATTTGAATTAGAGGAGCTGCTGCTGTCGGGCCAATCAGAGTCCAGTATTGTGAAATCTTCATACTCATTCAATAAATACCCTTTTAACTAAACTGCATTTATTTGCAGAACATCATGAAGAACATTATTCTTATCCTGAGCCATAGTAGATTCGAAAGCAAAATAATGAAAACTGACCCCCCAGACATTGATGGGGACACTGTTGATAATACAGGCTAAACTGTCCTAAGGTATTTTGATACTCTTTTCCAGTGTCGATGGACTGCCTGCAGGCCCCCGCCAGGCCGCCCAAGCCGCTGCCCAGGAAGATCCCGCCGGACATCCAGGCGGGGAAGCCCCACGGCCCGGACGCGGCCAGCGAGAGCGTGGACGCCAAGATCGCCAAGCTGATGGGCGAGGGCTACTCCTTCGAGGACGTCAAGCGGGCGCTGATGATCGCCCAGAACAAAGTGGACGTGGCCCGGAACATCCTGCGCGAGTTCGCCTTGGTGGCCCCGAGGCTCCACCTCTAGTCCCATCGAGGCGGCGAACGACGAAGCTGTGCCTCTGAACGAACTGAAAAAAAAAAAACACAAAAGGGCTTCTTCAATCTGCTTGGCCTTGGACTGCTGAGAGAACAATGACGGAAGGGAGGACTTGCCTTTCGTCACTGAGCAGAGATGACGACGCACAACAATGTGACTAAAACCAAACCAAACCGCGGCAGAACACAGAGAAACACAACAAGGGAGAGACGGCTTTCTGTGAACGATGGCGAAACCTGTGAAAACTAGCTTGTTGTTTACAGTGAGCTTTGCCGGTGCTGGCCCCTGGTTTCCAAAACGCTCCTGTGCCCGGTGTGTGTGTGTGTGTTTGAAGTCCCGACCCTGCTACTGCTGCTACTGTTCCCTCTCACGTCCCGCCGCCCTCCTGTACACTTTGGTTTGAAGCCTCTTTCAACAGGAACAAGACATTTGCAGCTCTTAAAAAAACGACTCGACAGCAATGTCCAGTGATGCAAACATGCGCGGTAATATTCATTTACAGCCAGCGGGGGGAGCCAGACTCCGCCGTTTCCCTTCCTCAACTCGGTCCTCCTGCTTTCCTCTCTCTTTCCTCTCTCTCTCCTTCCTCCTGTCCTATTTACTGTCTGTTGTTTCATCCCCCGTCCTCCTCCTCTGAGCCTCGTATATATCCCCCCCATTAGAGAATACCCGACTGTTTGCCCAGAGTCTGGTTGACTTGTTGGTCTTAACAAGGTCTGGTGAGCTGGGAGCGTGGAGACGGAGCCAGAGGAAGCCTTATTGATTCACTGGTCTCCCCCAGACCAGGAGGAAACTATACCACCACTCCAGAGGAGCACTCTCGTTACACTAGGTATCTTATTTGGACAAGAAGAGCGACGGAGGAAGAGCGAGAGAGAGAGGCGTGTGCGTGCGTGCGTGTGTGAGTGTGTGTGTGCTGGGCGGGTATTGCAGGCTCAGTCTTTGTTTCTGCTCCTAGACCAGAGGATTAAGCGGTTGGGGCCTTTTTTTTTTGTAGGTTTAATTACTTTCTTCATCTGAGGACAGCAAGCCTATGAATGTATTTGTTCTGCATGAGTGAGCTGTAACGCCGTCCGCCCTCCCGTCCCTCTCAGGCCCGGCTCTGCCCTTAAGTGATTACGATGCGGAAATATTGATATTTCAATTTTGACTTTCTACGTGCCAAAAAGGCAGAGAGGGGATCCGGCAAACGCCCGTGTGTATACGCGCGTGCCTGCATCTCAGATCAAGCATTTAAATGATGAGGGGTGGAGGGGTGGTGGTGGTGGGGGGGGGGTGAGACTGTTCTGTATATCAATGAGCCAGACGGCGCCTGGCGCGGCCCTGAGACGACGTGCCCTCCGGTCCTCGCAGTGCCACCGTCTCCTCGTGAATCACACAGCCATAATCTAACGAAAACGCTGTTGTCGGCGTCCCCCCGCATGGTCGACCCATCTGTCTCCGTCTGACTCGGAGCGAAAAAGTCACTCGGTCGCTCCGCAGCAGCGACGCATTTTCTACCGTTCGCTCGGACACACAAAGTGGAGCTCTGTGCGTTTCCAGCAGTAATTTATGCACCAGTGGACCCCTTTTTTTGGAAAGCCAACAGCGAGCTGCAGAGCGTTCAGGCTGCGAGAGGAGCAACGCTCACTGTGGAGTACGAGCAAGAGTTAAACCCCCTTACCTCTGGAATCACTTTTATTTCTTCCCGCTGACTGCATCTATACCTTTATTGGACTTGCTGAAATACAGCATAACACCATCCCATATTGTTTTCCACTGTTTGGGAGTAGGACTGTCGGTAGATCTGTGCCCGGCCTCGCTGGGTGTAGTCTAGCATCAGACAGTGGCTGCATTTACATGGGTGGAGTAACTGTTGGCCATACAAGGTTAAGGTCTTATTTAGGTTAAGCTGTTTACGTGAACCTTTGATAACCCTGTGTCTGAGTCTCCCTGTTGCTACAATTTACCAGTCACCACAGTATTCCTGTTCACAGACAGAACAGTCCAGCAAGAAAAAGTAGGAAAAGGTCTTTGGTTTGGCCTTTGACTGAGCGGTAGGAGGCTACTTCAAATGCAGGGGAATGGAATGATGATCCCAATCGTAGTATTAAGTACTGTTCACTGCCATGTTGTTTGCTGACGTCAAAATGTACCCATAATGCTGTGCGAATTTTAGCGGCGGACCATGGGAACGACGTGACGCTGTTTGACGGGAGACTCTGCAGCCAAAGTGCTCTTACAGCCCACAGTGGGATGTGGAAGGGACAGGGTCTGGTCGGTGTGCTCGAGACAAGACCGGGCAAAGCCGCTGTGATGCGTTCAAACCTCAAATCCACTTCCGCCCTCCCATCCCTCGTCCCTTCCTTCCTTTTTTGAGCGGCACTTTAAAGGGGAACGCCACTGTCGTTAAGCAGTTGCGCATCTCGCTCTTCAGGCCCGAGACAGTCCGGCGAGGATTTGCGATCGTGATGCCACGCCGTCTGAAAGGGAGAAGTCAGAGAACCAAGGCTCTAATCTGCGTTATCCGCCGTGCAGATGCAGATTCAACGCGGCGCAGCCATAAATGTGTGTCAACAAAACAGACGCATACGTTAAAAAAAGCATAGAATTAAGAACTTACATAATGGCTAGTCATCAGCTCAGGAGATTTATCGGCTCCCTTGACAATGGGAGATGGAAATTCTGGACTCATACTGTTTATTAGAGTTTTTACATCCAAATGAGGTTTGTATTACAGTGGTGCTATCCGCTCTGAAGCAGACAATGCACCAGGATCCTCAGAAAGCAATCATCAATACTGTGTTCACCTTTTCCATCTTTTCCAACTCATGGAGTGTGACATCACAGATTCGTTTTCTGGCAGACCAAACCCCTTTAAAGCATAGGAACAGCATGTCAAAGCAGAAATTCAGTGGCATTCCCCTTTAACTCGAAGCTTAATTTTGCACTGGTCTGTTTTTGTTTTTTTTTTCTCTTTTTTCCTCAAACTTGAAAGTCTCTGAGCTCAGAATTGGCAATTCCATTGGACTCCCTTGTGAAGGGGGTAAGTGGCCTTAGGTTGCAAAGGGCAGTTGTTATTTTCTAATTCCATTTTCTTATTAATGTGGTTCGGTGACAAATACTGTGTTGATAAATATGTAAAGCATAGAGTAATGTGCAATTAATTTATACATTATTAATGCCTTTTTCTTGATATGTTATTTTCATGGATAAGTAAATAAAAAACGTCATGACTTCTTTTTTTTAATGATTTGCGTGTGTGTGTGTGTGTTACACTTAATGTGTGCAATTTTGCTGTGAGCACCATGGGTCAATTGTTTCCTAACATTTTCACTGTTCCTGCATATAATGAGTGCATTACTTTGAACTAGAGCCTTCTAAAGAGTCAATTGTGGTTATACTTGTTCCATTAATACGACAGCAATGCAGCAGAATGTCATCAGTAACTGTGACTTCAAACGCTCCCCAAGCAAGCTACTAAAGTCCGATACAGACAAACCTGCTCTTTGACAAATAATGGTAGCTTGGAGTTAAAGGGAAAAGAAAGTTGGGTGTGAGAACATACACACCGAAATCATCCACATGTCCCCGGTAGATCATTTGCTCCGGTCGGTTTAGCATACACTATGTTGAGTGATAGTAGGTTACTAGCATTTTCCAAAGTAAGAAGAGTAATCTCTTAGTAATAAAAAGTTTTAAGTTCTCATTTATTGCTCAATGAGTATCATTAACTCAATATAGCTGATGTAACCAGATTTATTTTTTGAACTATTTCAGACATGTATTCATCAACTGTGTAGTGATTTGTAGCTGCACACAGTCTCCCATGACCCACCACCTTCACTTCCTATAGAAATGGGGAAAGTAGTCCCTGCTAGTTGAAAACGTACATTTTATCAATCTGCTACACAAACCTGCCAGACTTCACTGCAGGTGCCACAATGTCTCATTTTCTCCCTTTTGAAATAATGTTGCCTGCTGTCACTGAACAAACAAACAAACAAACAGGGACGGACAAACCCGTCTTTATTTTAACACTGTCATGTCACTGTGACATGTCTAAAATAAAACACTTAACCAATTCAGGTTCTTTTCATTGTGTTTTACTGAGCATCTTGCATCCAGTACAACAGACAGACTGACTACATTTGCATCTCTCAACAGAAATCCTGCACAGCTTGACATGCACAGAAAATGATCAAGTCGTCTTATGAATTAGCATTCATTACACACCTAGTGTATGCTAAAGTGTTGGCATGGAGCACTGGAGCAAATTATCTACAGGGGCATATGGGTGATTTTGGTGTTTATGTTCTCAATACTCAAGTGGACTAACGGGTCAATCTGGTGTATTCCTTTAAAAGTCTTTGGTTCTATTGTGGTTTAAAGTGACATTTCATTCCAGTACACTTTTCAATGTCTAGCTAGTGGGGTTTCTCACTTTTAGGATAATGCTAGTCGCTAATGCTAGTTCCATACTGTATGCTTCAGCGTTAGCATGCGCACCAGACAGAGCTATCTACTGGAAACAGAGATGATTTTAGTGCCAATCCTCTCATCACATATTGGGTAAGGAGACCAAACTCCCAAAAAGTCTGAGTAGTCCTTTAGTAAGTCCTTTAAGTAGCCTCAGTATGAACTATTTGCCCTGATTACCAGGGCAGCCACTGTTTATCAGATATTACTGAAAATGTTACATTAGAAAGTGAAGTGATCTATCTTTTACTAAGTCTGTTTTAATCTTGTGCTATCAACCATTTATACGAGTAGGTGTCACTTTTTTTCAGACGGTGCTTCTCATTTTAGAATTAAACTCTTCATTTATTTATTAATTGGGATGCTGGCTCCAAAAAAACAAGCCCACAGTACATCTGCTAAAATGGATTCAAACTCACCACCCTTTGGACTAACAGGCAATGACCTATTTTGCTTGTTCGCAGTATGCATCTGATTTAGGATTTGTTCCACAGCACACTATTAGCTAATGCAAATGTCTTGGACAGTGTCTTAGGTTGGAACTGCCAAAACCAAGAGGTGGAGGCAGCGCTTTCCTCAGTGAGCCAACCTGAATCATCCGGGGAATGAGTCCGATTAAAATAACCGCTTTCAGAGGGTGCTGCTTTTCTGTAGACGTGGGGTGGGAATTGAACTCACACCCCAAACACTGTGCCACTGTGCCAGTCTAAATATTACATTTCATACAAGGTGTTGGAGTTACAGGTGAAGGATGCGAGGGGCTTACGCACCGGTAAGACACCCTGAAGCATTAAAAAAAAGCTGCATCCATGGATTAAAGGGGCATTAAGCATTCTATCAGCCTCTGTCGGCAAGCAAGAGGAATCGTGACAGCATCGATAGAGCTAATCTCCTCCTACAGAAGTCTGTGGCTCAGCCTCCGCCCCTCCCGCCCCCTTGAGTTACACTGGCCAAGTCACATTGTCATAATAGAGACGAGTAAGCTAGCTAATTAGAGCCGAGATCCAGCAGAAACGTCTGGTGAAGAGCTAATATATCACCGTGCAGATCGGGAGTGTCTTGAAACTCCAAATCTCAGCACCTGGCGAAGTAATCATAGAGTCATTGGTATTGATCAGCAACCACTTGCAGATAAATTATGTCCATTTTGTGCTACGGGGCAGTAAAAACTGTACTTATTGCCCCTTTAAATTACTGAACATTAATTACAGAAGTGACCACTGAGAGCTACATTTTTTGCATAGAATGTAGAAAATATGTACTTGCGGTTGCCAAAGAAATGTATTTTATTCAGGAAGGTTTCCAGGGGCCACTCGTAATTTTTATGTAGCTCTCAAGTGGCCCTCAGGCCTAACTCGTGCCTCCGCAGTACAGCAGTAACACTCTGTACAATCACACACACAGTAAGTGCAGTAATCGGATAGAAGGAAAAGGGACTATTTATTGACAAAAACCCTTGCAGATAGCATTGTTGTTTTTTTTCAAAATGTACACTTTATTGTCAACAACAGTACAAAAACAAAAGTCTATATTTACAATACTACTATGGCCTTCTCATCTTGCCCTCTTTGGTTTCACTGCTGACCTGATTATTTGAAAAGGAACAAAAAGGCATGAGAAAACAATGGACTAGGCGCACAAAGATGTCGACCAACGGCTTTTTTGGAACCATCCCACAGCGCAAACCGACCAAAAGTCATCCTCCGCTCTTGGAGATTTGGTGGAGCCCAAGACGGCGTGGAACAAGACATCTGACTTGAAGGTGCTAGGTTGAGACGCGAGCTAAATCTGCTAAGCCGGCTCAGTGTGAAATGCTGCATTCACGTCATATCAGAAGAAGTGGTACTAGGGGGCTGACGTGAAGGTTTTTTTTTCCCAATTCACGATTAATCTGATATGATGTGAATGCGGCAATAGTAGTGGTAATGTAGTGTTCTGGTATTCTCATTAATATTAATCACTGAGTGCAAGCTAGGAGATTGACTGGATTTTTTTTTTGTCAAGTCGGTTGTCCCACCAAAACACGCAAGTCATCACTACAAACATTCCCAATGCTTGTAATTCCTGTGAACTCTTTTCATGATGCATTGCATTGTGGGATGAACCAGGAGGACCAGCAGGCCACCATCTTTATGCACCTTCTCTACTTTGCCAATCACAACCATTGTCTCCAACTTGGGTTATCCTTCAGACCATTTAACCAATAATAAAAACAAAAATAATAACAACAGCGCCCTTATTCACCCTCATGTAACTCTCCTACCATACAGTACCTTTTCAATACTTGAATCGCGCCTTCTGAGGAGGAGAAGATGATCTAGCATGCTGCAGCACAACCATCCTGGTAGGTTTCACACAGAACATAAATACATCGAAAACACACAAAAAAACAGGACATTCAGACCTGGCATAAAAAAAAAAGAAAAAAAAAAAAGCATGATTTACTTTCAATCCGTGGTCTTAACCTATAAAGTACGGTACTTCAGGAGAGGAACTCTAGAAATAAAGGAAGGTGAAGAGGTGAAGACTGCAGTTTCAGTCTTAAACTAAATCACAGATGCACCGATCACAAACAGTGTCATAACCCAAGCCTATCCAAGTGTCTGTTTTCATATGAAGAGGGGGGAAATATGGCGGCATGTTCTTTTTGCCGTTTGCCAAGTTGTTGCACATTCCTGAAAACATTTTCACCTTTTCACATTTCAGTTTATTTGCAACTAAAAGGAAAGCCTCCCAGTAATCCCTGGGAGAGAAAAACTAAAAGTGAGTGACAGTGTAATGTTAATGCAGAATAATAATGAAGCTGAAGTGGGGAAAATGACTGTAATTTACAGAAATAATCAACAACTAATTGGTGGGTGTCGCATAACGCTCCATTTGTTGACTTCCAATCTACACAAATGCAATTTCAGACACAATAAGTTTGGTTTTTTTTGGATCACAGACAGTTACAATGAACTGCATGTATAGAAATCATTCATAGTACATCCAATTGCTGATTTTATGCTGTGACTAGAACTACAACTCAAACTGTCGTGGGAATCCATTGCCAGATATTCAGACAATCAATTAGCCAGTGTTCAAAAACCCAATAAAGTAAGTCAGGGGGTTAAGTGGTGCGGAGGTTATCTTTTGAGAAAGTGCAACAGCTTCAATAACCTGTCGCTAAAGCCTGTAAATGTTAGCTCCGAGGGCGGTGTTGGCAGGGTGAAACAGCAGTGAAGTGTCTTTTTTTTTTTTTCTCTGAGCACAGTCGAGCGAAGGCTTTTCCACACACAGCGCACACAAAAAAAAAAGAAAAGAAAACATTTTGGCATGCTCAGCCGGGGCACACGCATAATTATGATTTGTTACACAGGCCTTTAAAAGCGTACAAGGATTTTACATTCTTTGAAGAAAATTTCAAGAGCAAGAACAATTCCAAAAAAAAAGAAAAAAAAAAAGTCCTTAAAAAAAACAAAAACAAAAGGAGCGCCAAAAAACCCAGCGCACAGCCTCACGGGTCGCTCGGGAAACACAGGGAGCATTCACCAGGAACACAAACAGAAAATGACACGGTAACACGAGGCGGCCTTTGTGCAGGCCGCTAACGGCGGGATGGGACAGCAGGCTGTGGGCGGGGCTTGGTGGGAAATTACTCTTGATTGTGTTTGCTGCTCGCGCGGAGCCTGATGGAGGGCGTCGGCAGCCAATTGGGAGTCTTCGTTTCGGCGTGGCGAGGCCGCGTTCAACTGCTGCTTCCCCAGAGAGAAAGAGAAACACAGTCAGGTGAGCATCGCGCTTTCCATCGTTACGAAGTTTTGACATCTGCTTAACATTTTATGATGTCGGATGAATCACCCATACTCAAATAATGTCTACACATTTTAATAACATACAGTACAGGTTATGTATTGACATATAAATCTAAAAATCTTAACCATATATGTACAATATGTGGAGGAAATGTATGTCAATATTACAGAAATGACCACTTTCTTCTTCATATGTTGTTCTTTTACGTGTTCTTCATGCATTTACATATATGTACATACAGTACATGGTGCATAAATACATTTACATATACTTAAATGTATGTTATCCCAGGATATATTATGCAAGAGTATATGTTGAAATATGAAATGTAAGTCAATATACAGTATTGACTTACATTTTGAAGTAGCTTGCCAGGATAATATTATTCATGACTATATATTCACTTATATTTTGAAATATTTAAATAAATATTTATTTTTTAAAAACGTAAATGTTTAAAATAAATAATAGATGCAGTGCAGAACGAGTGCGGCACATTTGGGAGATAATGAGGTAAATATTGGACTTTTGGAGCCACAGTACTATGCTGCAGGAGCTGTATGGAGAAATTTTATGACTTTATAACTTTTATGATTTTATAACCTCTTGTTTTAAAGAAGGAGGCTGCTAGCCACTTCACTGTGTGACTTACAAACTTCACCAGTGTTTTGCCCCTGGTTTTGACTGACAGGAGTGTCTAATTCTGTCATTATTTGCGATCTACAGCACACTGAAAGGCTCAAAAAGGTTGTTGCACAGCTACTGGAGAAGCATCCAGCTGTTCAAAATGCTTAATGATCGATAAGAGGAATCGCTAGAGTGGTCGCTTATCGATTCCGGTGAATTAGGCAATTTGGAACCGGGACTAAATTGGAACCGGTTCTCAATACCCGGCCCTACTAACATCCAAACTTGTCCATCATGTAGCAGCCACACTAAAATTGAAATTCAATTGCGTGTGTGTGTGTGTATACCTTTTTCGTCCCTGAGTACAGCCCGGCCGTCATTAGACGTTGAGATTGTTCTCCTCCAGCTTCTTGCTCTCCTCAGACGTTCCCACCTCCTTCTCTCCGGTCTTCCAGCTTCCTTGTCTGCGGTGAACACAGAGATTTTTAGAGAGTGACGCATCTCTCCCTGCAGCCCTCCTGCACCCCACGTCCGCACGGCAAAGTCACTCCGTCGTAAAGCTGGAAACTCTTCATACATGCCACGTTCCTCCTCTCTTCCTTTGAATCACATCCACTTCTTCCACCTCTTCCTCTGCTACGTGCTCTGAAAACCTTCCACCTTACTGTACATCCGCAGCTCCCTTCCACCTTTCTGCTGATTATTTTTTGGGAGGTTTGATATACTTTATTCATCCAGCAAGGGGCAAATTCTCTTTTCTCCCTCTGGTTGGGGTGCAGGGTGAGCTGGCTAAAGCAGTGATGTTACTGTGTTACTGTAAGTTCCTCTTATCCAGAGGAACTTAGTCAGATTTAAATGTAAATGTGGATGCTCTTGTGTGCGTATGTGTGTGTGTGTACCTTGAATTCTTCATGTAGAGCCAGTAGATGAGTCCCACCACTGCTGCAGCTATGAGGAGCCCAGCCACGATGCCCACTATGAGCTTCGCCTGGTCCTCAGCATCCTCCTTAGACCCTGGGAAACAGACAGCACGAGGTGAGCTACAGGACACACACACACACACACTTCCAAAAAGCACTCTTACAGGAATACAGAGAGTTTATGGGTGATTGTCCCGTTGGTCAGCTTACCTGTTATGTATTGAGGACAGATACGTGTCCCCAGTATTGTATAACACTTTAGTAAACACTATGTTGAGTGATAGTAGGCTCCATGCTAACACTTTAGTGACAGTAAGCCATTAACGTTATCTCAAAAGTGAGACAATGAGACCTTGTAGCAGCTCTAAAGATATATGGTAAGTAATCTTAAATGATAGGAGGTTAAGTCTGTGTTAAGTTAAGTTTGTGTAGGAGATTGGTAAAATCTATAAAAAAAATACACAAAATTAACACGTTTTGAACTAGCAGGAACTACTTTCCCTGTTTCCATAAGAAGTGAAGGTGGTGGATGATGTTAAAAAATCACTGCACAGCAGATAAATACATGGTTTTTCACCTGATATGGTTCCAATGCTATATCGAGCTGTATTGAGTTAATGATATTTCATCTTTAAAATGTATGAATCTATAGGCCATAAAATAAAAACTACTACCAACCTTTTATACCTTAAAGTTCAGTCTTCTTACTTTGGATAATGCCAGTTGCCTACTATCAGTCAACATAGTGTATGCTAAAGTGTTAGCATGAAGCACTGGAACCAATGATCTACCGGGGACACGTGGATGATTTTGGTATCTATGTGGTCATCACTTAACAGGCAAGTTGACCAAAGGGTCAGCGTCCCACAACACACTGCATTCCTATAATAATCTGTATAATCGGCTTTTGAAAGTTCACTTGCACAATGACCCAGTCTTTAGAAAATAACAAGGATGGCAAAGCTGAGATGAGATGCATGTTCACATGGTGGTGCAGTACTGACTGCATGTAAATTGATGGCGTATGGGTCGGTTTATACATGATGGGAGTGTGATGAGTTGATGTAGAGTGTGTAATCAGAGAATCCAACAGGATGACCATACTATACCACATAGATTTCACCTAAGCACATCATTTGATATTCTCTAGGGCAAATGTTCAATTGAGGCCCTTAACAAAAGTCTAGAAATTAATACAAAATTTGCAAAAGGAAATCAAAATCTTACCTTGAAACCCTTTATCCTCCTTAAATACTGAAATCAAACATAATCAAATTAGAAATCATAAAAAATTAAAAGCCAAACAAAACAAGCATACTGTACTGTTTGTCTAAAAACCAAAAAGTCAAACAAAACTCAACAATTCTCCACTGATCAAAAGTAAAGAAAGTCTAGCCAGTCGTAGTCTGACAAAATGAAATCCAAAGTTTTCTGATTGTGCCTCGCTACAAGCAAATTGAACCTCGGCAGGAGGAAAAGCAACAACACCTTCTAAAAGCAACAATTTACTATGCTTTCAGAGCATATGCCAGGCAGCGGCTCTTAGACGCGAGGGAGAAAAAAAAGGCGAGACAGGTTTAGCACCCCGACAAACAAGAAATCCAGCCAAACCCGGGAGATAGTGAGGGAGGAGGAGAGACAAAAGAGAGAGGGATTATCACAGACAGAGAGAAGGAATGAGGAGAAACAGCAATGGCACATCAGGTCTGCATGAAATGAAAGGACACTGCTGTTGCATTCAGCATTAGCCTTTGACAGTCTCAGCCTTTTATTACATACAGTAGTCTTTTCTGTATTTTTTTTAACCAAGCATCCATAGTAGGCGCAGTGTGAGGAGTGGACTCTGTTTAATTGGTGTGTATGCAGACATTTAAATGCGAGTTCCACACCGGTAGCTGTTTGATTTCGCAAGTAACGACTTTAGGTGATAGGTTAAATTACTTCTGGAAAATAGGTGAAAACACAATTATGCAGTGTGTTCGAAGGGAAAGCAAACACCAACTTAAAAGTCTCTCCGCATTCAAGGGTTGCGGTGTCTCTATAACAGTAGTTTATTCATGGGTGTCAATTCACTAAACCGTAACATATTGCAAAGTCCCCGCATCCAAAATCATTTACCGCCACAACTTCCCAGTCCGCGTATATTGACTGAACTTCTGGGGACAAGGTGGAGCAAAGACCGGCGATTGACCAGATATTATTCGGTCGATGTGATAAATTATTAGACGTAGGTCAGCAAACTATCAGCTCAGAGGGAACATTGGTCCTGAATGCTGCCTGATGTGAATGTGTTTTAGTTATGGCTTTCAAATGGATGTCTGGTGATTTTTGCTTCATCTTTGCTCTGCAATGTAATGATAAAAACTAGATCAAATGTGGACTCACGACCCAACACGTCTATTATAGCACTAGTCTAATTCTCATTACGCCTATATATTCCCTATAAGAGCGAATGAAAACCAGCACATATCTCAGGACACAGCTACAATGAGCGACATTCTGCGTGGGTCTGAAGTGGTGAGGAATGGCAGAACACTCAATAGCTAATAGTATTTTCCTCTGAGTTGTTTTGGCAGCGTCATAGTGGCCCAATACCTTCTGTGATGGAGGCTGAAAACTTAAGACACCACTCCTCCATCACTTTCATGAGAGCTGCTGATCATAACATAATGCCACGTTATTATGTCTTGTTTCCAAGGTGACACCGTCGCCGTCGGAGAAGAAATGTGTCTCAGTAAAAAGATGATATTCTAATAGCATTTATTCGAATAGCATTCACACCGAGTGGATATTTGAATCTTTTCATTTTGCCCAGTCTCATAGATGCTGTAATTCATATATTTTCATACTTTTCATCCAACCGTGTATTTCTGCGTCAGATGCTGTAGCGGTGTAATTGTCAATTGCGTTATCTTGCCACACATTTGCGTTTTTCTTATTTATATTCTATTTACTTTGCTATACACTATTACTATATGCTGCTGCAACAAATTTCCCCACGCAGATCATTACAGTTTCATTATATGTTATCTTATCTTATGTGTGGACCATAAAAGAGAATATAGCTCACACCTAATCAACTTGAATTGCCCTTAACTGCAGGAAGGCTTTGCGTTGGTGTTTGCTTGATTTTAGATGGTAATATGCCTCTTCTTATGTGAAAGAAATGGAATTGCACTGTAACACTTAGTAGTCTGTATTGAAATGAGTCTGCAGTAATCTAGCTGTAGCTGCAAGCTGCTGGGAAGTTGCCCTCTAACCCCGTGTTCACACTGTGAGCAACACCATCAACCAGTAACCGGAAGAGTGTTTTTCGGTTCATTTTCAATTAATGCTACCTAATTAGTGCTTGACTAGCTGTGTTAACTCCTCAAAGTGATGTAACATTATGAAAAGCAGTCCCAGAACAGAAAAAACACATGATTTGCCTGTTCAGAGCTTTCTAGCTGCAGGATAACTGCATAGATCCTGGCTGCAATCGGCCGGAATAGAGCGACCATCAGACACGCTGGTCACAGTGTTTACAAGCAGTAACTTACAGGACGAAACATTGATGGTCATGACATCTTCTCCCAGCCGGTTGGTGACGCTGCAAGTGACAGTCAGGTTCGCCCTGGGCGTCACCGTGATCTTATGGGTGGCCTTGCCGTTGCTGTAGGAACTCTCCTCCTGCAGGCACAATAAAAACATATTCTTGCACTATTTGGAAAAATCACACACACACGTAGTCGCCTCTTTAGTTGAACACACACTATCAAGTTTTCCAGGACATCTTGTATATTGTTTGGGGGGGGGGGGGGGGGGGGGGGGGCAATGGGGGCAAGGCAGATAATGGGAGGGAAATACTGCAAATGTCGACATCAGACAAGGGAGCTGAACTCTGCCGATACGCCGGGGGAGTCGGACAGTAAAAGCCAAACCGCAAACTCATTCTGAATGCGGAATTAAACACAAAAAAAAACCCTCCGCCTCCGTGCCAACAGACCTAAACCCGACAGAGAGAAGCTGCTCCTGTGATAGAGTGGTGCTGGTCGTGCATTACCTGCTGGAGACAAGGCCTGCAGTAGTTCTTCACAGAGCATCTTGATGCGCGCGGTATATATTAGAGTGAGCAATGTTCTGCGTTGAGGCCGAATGTCACCCAGACGGTGCATGAAAAGCTTGCCTGAGAGATTGGTTGGGGCAATTCAAGAACAGGTACGTTAAAAGGAATATGCAGCCGTTCCTTATCCTTTTTTTGCACAGCTAACTCCCTCGCCGCAGTATTTTCCATTTTCCACAGGCCATTCTAGGGCGCTTTCGCATACGGTCCTTTTTAAACAAAGCCGACTCGAGCTGAAAAGCCACTCGGCTCTCTTTGTATTCACACTGTCGCGTCATTTGAAAGAGGACTCGGTTCTCTGTCTCGTCCACTTCGGCTCTGATGGGGTTTCAGTCCCCTTTGTCTTCACACTACAGTTCCCATCAATAATGTCTTTAGGATCGGCACAAGCGCTTATGACCAGAATACTGTCCGGCTCACTGTAAAAAAAAGAAAGAAAAAAAAAGGGCATGTGTCTTTTTGTGGAATCTCTGCTCCGTCTCATTTTATCATGCGTGCTCATGTATTTTTGATGGCGTTTTTCAACTTTGACGCAGCACTGCTGTGCAGTCCTATTGAAGCGCCTGACTTTCATGCTGACAGGCAACTGGAGGAAAACTTTCATCTCTTGTACATTGTAGGCATTTGACGTTTGATATGTTCCTCATTCCCTGCGTCGAGGAGCGCAGTGCTTTCTTCCTTGGACCAAACTGCTGGCTGCCAGCCATGATTTGTCTTTGCTGCGTTCCAGTGTAGTGATATCAGGTGATATCACTACACTGATAGACTGATACACTATCAGGTGATATCACTTTGTGTTCGCCATGTGCTTTGTAAGGGAAACACAAATCGGACTCAAAACGAACCACTCTCAGTGGTTCGTAATAAATAAAAGTTTGTAATAAATAAAAGTTCAATAACAAAGTGTGACTGTGCAGAATTATGTTATTGAAACATGAATTATATTTCTGAGCCACAAATCTTCCTAGCAATGGCATTGGTTTGCTAGAATGTAAACAACTACTTAAAAATATGATTAGAAAGTGCAAATAATATAATTTGAATGGAGAGCTTGTGAAATTGTGATGGTCAAGTGTCTCATTTGTGATCACTACTGCAGAATAATATCACGATTCATTTTTCCACCCCATAATACGTATTGTCACATTTTTGTATTGCGATATTGAATTTAGATATAGAGGGGTCGGCGGTCATTTGGAGAGTTCACATATGCAAGAAATGCTCACTAATCGCTTTGAGTACTCCTGAGAGGCTGACCAAGTGTGAAAACACACTTATATTCCCATTGATTTATCATAATTTGGGTTAGGTTTTTCAAGGCTTCATGCCACTGCAGCGTGATGGTTGGTCACTTGAGTTTGTACACACCTCATAAAAATCCAGCATGGGACACTATATATGCAGCAAATCACATAGCCTTTGCAGCATTCAATTCTAATGCAAACGTTCCTGCTGTGCATTCAATTGCTACTTGTCTGGGAAATTGCTGCCATTCATCCATTATTACCTTAAAAGGACAAGGAAGCTCTAAGTTTGGCTGTAGCTTTCAGTGCAGAAATGATCCCCACTCAGTTCCCAACAATGCACTAAGGCTTGAAAAAGTTGCCTGTCAGTGGGATATTTCATGGGATCCAATACACAAAGGCTGGTAATGCGATTTTGAATTACATGCTGCATCCAATTACACTCTGAGCATATACTGTGCAACAATGTAGGAGGGTTTGAATGTTGGAGAAATAGTAGAAGTGAGTGAAAACCTCAGTAGAGCAATACTTTACTTTAATTGTATGGGCAAAGCTAACTCTGGCAGGCTCCTCAAAGAACACCTTAATCACATCAAACTCAACTATTTGTTCTGTTTTCTCGCTTTACGTTGCCGTTTTCGCTGCAGCTTCTTTTTCACCGCCCGACTCTACCGGCTTTGGTTCTGCACAAACGTAATGCGGTGCTAAATATGTGTATATTTATGTGCTGAATGTTTGTTTTGTTTCCTTCCTTGTATCCTGCAAGAGCGGAGCATTACTGTCAAGTCCATTTGTCTTAAATACAGCTTAATATGGCACACCTTATAGCGTGAGGCACTGTTGTGTGACCGGATGCCTCGGTTCATGCTGAAACTTCTATTTTAGTCGGTCTGGATAGATGCTGCAAATTCTTTGTCCTAATAAAAACACAGGGTTTCCATCCTGGCGGAACGGTGAAAATGAGTTTAAGTTGCCAACTCAAGCGTCACATTGTGCTCACACACACACACGCACGCGCACACACACTCCCTTATGCTTACATGAGTGCCGTTGACGCTCCACTGGAAGATGGGCTCTGGCACTCCCTCAGCCTCGCAGGTCAGGACTTTGTGTTGGGCGTTGTCCGCGCGGTGTTTGGTCAGGCTGGTGATCACCGGCATTCCTGATGCAACCACATTACCTTGTTATAGGAGACTAAATGACGTGCTGAGTTGGACATTCCATTGTTCCATTCATTTCAGCTAGTAGAGGAGTTAACTGCTTACACGACACAGACCAAGGGCCAAAGGACACACACACACACACTCACCTTCTACCACCAGTTTGAAGGACTGGCGACGCGTGATGCCGGCCATGGTCACCTCACACACGTAGACGCCTGCATCTGCGTACGTCAGCTGGCCGAACACCGGTGTGTTCGCCGGCTTACCATCCTAAAAAATGACAGTTAAAATATCAATCTGTGTGAACCTGCCGCTGATTAATTTCACAACAAACATGTCCTTCCTACCCCCTTTTATTCTCTTCTATCTATATGGAAAGGACATCCTATAAATGTATGGGAGGATGATGTTCCTTTCAGCGATTAGTAAAAATGTAGTTTGTGTTCAATCCAATGTAGAAATACCATACAGCCAGATATTATTCCAGGCCATTGGGAGCTCTGCATCACCATGACGAAGACGCTGTATCTTTAATCTTCAGTATTTCAGCGTTTGCTGTATTCTTATCTATATCCTACTCTTTGCTGCTGCAGTGACCCAGTTTCCCCACAGGGATCATTAAAGATTCACCTTATCTTATCTTATTTCATCTTATGTTTCATGCTAGACTAAATTTGTTCAATGCATCAGCCATATCTTATTAGGATTTCTACTTTGGGCTGCAGATAAGGATTTGAAAAATAGTTCCTCTTTCAGAATTCCTTTTAATTCTGCCATCCCTTCCACAAATGTAATATCCGGTGTCTTCCGTGCGCCTCAGTGGCATTTTATAGTTTAGGGTGAACTCTCCGTCAGAGGCGCAGTATAGAATAAATGGTTCACTAAGGAATGACATTGGAGTTCAGCTCTTGAGGAGGCAAAAGAAAAAAGAAATCATCACTTTCCCACCAATATAAAAGCACAGAGGGTGCACTTAGTAAGTTTCTCCTGTCAAATTTGATTATTGACTGAAGAGGAAGTGCTCTGAAAGTATACAGACAGTTAGACAAATCCTCTCCTATCGCCCTCTTCCATCTCCACCTCCCTCTGTCTTTCATTCCCCCTCCCCCTTGATTACCCCTCCCACCCCCAACCCCAACCCCAACCCCGACCCCATTTACCTTGGTCCACGACAACTTAGCGTCGCCCGAGGCGTCCTTCTCCATCTTCACCGCCAAGGTGTCCCCTATTGTCTTCAGGACAGTCCCGGTGGGAGTCAGACTCAGGTCCAGGTCTGAGAGACAGACAGACAGGGGAAAAAACAGGGATGGTTGTGTTGAGTCATATCAGTTGGCTTTAGGTAACGGCTGCATCCATTTATTTAGCTGCCTCTTATCGTGGGGGAACAAAGCCGCCGTGACGCGGCGACCTTGAAGGAGACTCATTCAACACTGATGTCACAAGGTCCGTTATCAGACCCAGTTCTGCCAGCTCCGGCGAGATTTCAGCCCCTCCGTCTGCTTTGCAATAAGCCCATCAGTTTGGGCAGTATAACCGTAAACAAACCACTGATTAGCAGACCTAAAACCATGTCTATTGTCTGTTTATGGAACCTACGTGTATTTTTTGTGTGATGGATGATTACCAAAGCCACATGTCTCTCATTGCTCTGAGTTGAACCCTGAGGCTTATGTGGAACTTGAATTTTCAAGATATCACTTCCCATTTCTCCTACAACTTTTTGCTGACTTGAGCATTTTCCACTGTTACAAGGGTTATGCTGCATTCATGTCGTATGTAAAAGTCGGTAGATACGAGCTCCCTACAGTAAAATACCATTCATGTCAGCTTTTGAGTGGTAAATACCACTTGGAGCTCAGGTTTTGGCGATGGATCCCGATTTCTCTGACTTCCTGAATTCTGTGGTCAAGTATAGAGAATGATGTTTCAAATAAAACCAAGAAAATGAACAATTGTCAACACATAAGTCATTTTGTCATCACTACTCTTAAAATGCCATGGCAGGACACGACTACTTGCTGAATTTTTTGTTCATAGATTGCATTGCAATGTTCAATCCTGTAAAACATGAACTCTGAAATGTATTTCTCACTAAGTGCATGTCATTTACGTATGAAAAAGCTGATCAGGAGCAACTGAAGTCTTCTCAAAACTTCAATCATGGCATCATGATGGCTTCAAACAAGTTCCAGCAACTCTTCCAAATCATTTTTAACCATCAAGTTGTTCCAACGGTCGCTCTAATTTCCCATATGACATGAATGCAGCATTAAAAGGTGGGAAAATTGCCTCTGTGCCTCAAAATTTTTGGGTATTTATTGTTACAAAAACTGGTATATGAATTGGTAAGCCTGTTTGAATACAGCGGACCGGCTCTTTTTGGAGCGGTTCTCCGACCAACTTTTTGCGGGAAAAGGAAAGCAGCACGTCAGACCAGGATGTGTCCGGTAATAAATATCTGTCCGCTAGCTGTCCCATAACATTTGCGTTACCGCGCGGCTTCTGCCAGCCAGCTAGCCGCAGCGACAGCAACATTCCCTTTTCCGGCAAGGACGTGTTTGTCCAGATACACAAACACACACACACATGCACACAAAATATCCTAAACAATTTCCAATTTAGAAAGCTATTGTTTTTCTTTCACAGTCACAAACTCAATTTAAAAGTTGGGAACTGAAAAGAGTTCTTTGTTTAAGATGTGTGAAATGCACCGAAGCTGCAATATGGGACATAGGGGAGGGAAAATGTGTCAGACTTATTTTTTATTACAATCATAGGGCCCATTTGAACTGAAGGCTGAGAAACATACACCTGGGAAGAAGGGAGTAATTACTTGAGGGAGCGCTGGTGGATGGTAGGAGGGAGAAACAGCTTATCAGTTGCCTGAGCTCTTCGCCCACCCAAACACTTTGTCACTTTTGCTCAGTGGATGTCAGAAATTTCTAATTAGTTCTCCTCCTCCCTGCTTGGCACTCCACTCTTGCCTCCCTGCCAGCCTGGGCTCTCAAAGTTTAAATTTGATTACCATTACTTTGCTCCCATGACTTTATTTACAGTGAATAAAAGTGCCTTGTTATATAGAAAGTTAAGACATTTTGATCAAGGAGGGCAGGATGTGGGGGAGTTTTTTGGGGGGAGCTGTTGTTTGCCAGCTCCAGGCAAAGGCAAACTCAGGACAACAGTGTGAGGTCTTGTCTGCGCTCCACCGAGTGATTTCCCCTCTAGTTGCGGTACAGTACAGCGTGCTCTGCCTCTGCATATGTCACCCATACTCACAGCTAACAACGATGTTTTGTGTGGCCTCCATTTTCTCGTTGTCAACCAGAGAGCATTTGTATTCGCCCGCGCCGTCTCGATGGATGTCAGTCAGCGTGTAGGAGTCCGAATTCTCCACCAGCACTTTCTGGCCCTGGTGGAGAGAGAGAGGAGGAGGAGGAGGAGGAGGAGGAAGAAGAGGAGAGCTGTGCTATTAGTTTCTATCATTCTGAAATGAGAGCGTGAAATGAGGAGGAGTGGAGAGGCGAGAGGAGAGGAAAGATGAAGAGAGGAGGGGAGAGGAGTAATTTCTTAAAAGAAGAGTTTACTTCAGAAAAGTGCAGTTATGTATTTGTGATCAGTTGCTCCCACCCAAGGTCAGACCTTTCATTAAAAAACTGGATATCAGCCAGTCGGTGTCGTCCATCTGCGATATGATGCAGCTTGTTTGATTACTTTTTATTGTATAATTGATTTACGGGTCTATGGGTCTACACGTTTTCTTCTTATTCTATTATTATTATCCTGGGTTTTAATGGAGAGTTTTAGTGTCCCAGGTAGGACTGAAAGATATCAACAAAAACTTTTGTTTTTTTTGTCATAGATTTTTTAGAGCTTTAAAATTATTTTAAGAAAAGTGATTTTGTTATAAAAAAATTTGATGTCAGTGTGCAGGACTTACGGAGATTGAGTATGATGAAAGGTTTTCACCAATATTGTACTTGATTCAAAGGGCCAGAGATTACCTGCAGCACTAAAATCCATTTTGGACGCCCCTCTCTCTTAAGCAGTTAATTGCAGCCTCTGCAATTTGGAAAATTGCAGAAATTCATATTGCGATTTTAATTATTTTTCGATTAATTGGTCAGCTCTGCTCCCAGGTCTAAATGCTGTTTCAGAGGCTTTTCCACCCTGACAAGAATAAAATTATTGGGAAAACACTGAACACTTGTATTTTTTTGTATTCTTCTGACATGAAAATGGTAAAATTTAAAAATACTGAATATCAGCGCAAAATATTGGCAGCTTCAATCCAATAAATATCGGTATTGGCCTTCAAAAACCTATGTCAGTTAAACCCTAGCAGCAATAACTATATTAGTATAAAACTTGAGCTCTGGCTAGCAACCATCATCACAAAATCATCACATCATTCTCAAGCGTGGGTGTAACGGAGGAAGACTTTTCAAAGACATTTCAAAGAGTGGCCACCACTGTCTGGATGGCGAGGTGACGGCTGAATTCACAACAGCAAGTTTTAGTTACAAAGCAGATGAGCGGGCGGTGGCGCGATCCTTTAGGCCGGAGGCTTCGGACTCCCCGGGGGTGGCAACCCACCTTGATGTGGAAGTTGAAGCTGCTGGGCGGGGGGTTGCCGTCGGCGTGGCACTTCAGCGTCACGTTATCTCCTTCTGCGACGGGCCCCTTGGACAGCACCTGGAGGCTCACCTTCTCCGACGGGTCTGGGGTTGAGCGGGTGACGGAGAGAAAGAAAGAGAGAGAGAGGGGACAGAGTCAGAGAAGTTTATTGGCGGCGAGGACATTCGGTCATCCTTATTTTTAAACACACATCGAGCAGAACGGAAGCACACGGCGACCGAGTAACCTTCCATCATGTTTGAAAAGGCGACCCTTTCAACCTATCATCAATAAACAGTGTTCACTCCCATAAACTGGGTGAAGAGTTTTCACTAGCCTACAAATTGGAAATTCCACCCATGAACTTGCTGCAGCGAGGCCCGGCGAGATCCTCTTTTCCTTTTATCGATCGTGACCCCAGCCTCCTGCTCCACCCACTCCTCCAAGGTCGGGGATGTGATCGGGAACACAAAGAGCACGCTGACTATAATCTCCCATTAGAAATGAACGGAAGTCGTGTGTCTCCGAAAAAAAACTCAAATCCGGACAAAATCCGGAAAGATCCCTTAGCCTACCACAGCAGAGAGCTCAGCAGGCACATCCTTCTCCTCGGTGCCGCTGTGTGCAGTTCGTCTGCCTCGAGATAAACAGCTTCCCGAGAGAAGCTGCTCAATCCTGTGCACCTCCACACCTTCAACCAGCAACTATCTCAACCAAGAACAGTCTATTTGAGCACACAAAGTATACCATCCACATACTTTTCATCCTCGGGAATTCTGTCCCATTTCTATCATGCCAACTTCTTATTTCATGCGTCTCATTCTTTTCAGAATAAGTAAATGTTACGCTGGCTGAATGGACTGCTAGAAACTCACTGTACCTCCGCTGCAGCTGTATGCCATGCTGTCTGAATGCACATAGCAACTGAATGTTTGAAGTACAATGAAAATGAATAGTCTACTGTCTATCATATGTCTTGCAATGTCCTTGCACCATGTGAGGTCCTGCTGTCCTTGTACCATGTCTTGGTTTGTACTGTGTTACTTTGTATGTTTCAAGCTATATTCCTGCACATTTATTGTACTGTGATTTTGATTCTGTTTCTGAATGACAAATTGACATACTAGCTTGTTTACTGGTAATACAGGAGGTCCAACCTTAGGAGTGAGAGCTGGGATATGGGAGTTAAAATTCAATTCAAAACCAAATTCTGGGAATAAGTTCCCTCTAATGTAACTGTCCGAAAAGTCTGGAATCACTAAACAAGCATCAAAACTGCTTGTCAGAAATTCATCTTCAAATCCAGAAAATCTAGAAAACCTGTGTGGTCAGGGAAAACGAGTGTCTAGTCCCTATGATCCCAAGCTTTTCAGACACCCTTTACATGCAGAAGCACCCCTGACACCGGTGAAGAGGTGCAATACAGCCGTGGAGCCTGGTGGCGGCGCTGCGGTCCACTCACAGTGAATGGTAAAGATTTCCGGTGTCGACTCCTGCTTGGCCAGCAAGTGTGTGGACAGGCAGGCGAAGCTAGCGCCGATATCCTCCTTGGTGGCTGTGTACTGGAGGGTGGAGGAGGTGCTGGACAGGCCTGTGGCTGGATCCACCTTCACACTGGGGCTCACCACAACGGCTGCAGAGGAGGGGATGGAAAAGTAGACCACACACACACACACACACACACACACACACACACACACACAATGGTTAAGACTACAGGTATAGCATTCAGCCTCAGGTAAAATGACAAAAATCGAGATGCAGAAGTAGATAACAGTAGATCACTGTAAAGAAATGAACACCATCCAACAGATGATACATTTATATTGTCTACTGTCAAATCTATTGTTTTGGGGTAAATATGATACACAATGACAGCTTTCATTTTCGATGTATCGTCACTGTAAAACAAAAGACTTGCGCTTTCCCCTGGGGGGTTTTCCGTATGACAGCACTGTGTGGTGGGATTGTTAGGTGGTTTCTGGGCGTGTCAGCAAACAGGATGTGATGCATTACCTTTCCCATCGGCTGCCAAGGGCTGGCCGTTCTTTGTCCATGTGAGCTCGGCCGCGGGGTTGGCATCTTTCACAATACATGTTCCCAGCTGAGCAGAAAAACAAAGAACAAACAAATTGTATGATGGCCAGACCATTGAGTCATTTCATTTAATGTGCATGTGAAAAAAATAACCGTATGAAATTATAAAGTCCCAACCATTTTTTGGCAAGTGGGAATGGTAACATGCAAAGTGACAGTAGGTGACAGTTTGATAATACATGGGTCTCTTTTAGTAAAACTCAGATGTGGTCCAGTCAGTGTGGTCCACCTCTGATATGAGGGATATGATGTAGTTTGTTTGATTTCATATTTATTGTAGAATTGATCAATACTACATTGGTTATCTATGGGAAGCCCTTAACCTGAACTGATTCTAATGAGACATTTTCATCAGATTCCACACAATTAAGCATGAATATGTTTTATTAGTATTAGTATTATCCTAAGTTTCAATGCAGACTTGTAGTGTCCCATGGTCTAAATGCCATTACAGAGGCTTTTCCACCCTGACAAGAATACAATTATGGGGGAAGAACACTGAATACTGGCTATTTTTTGAATGTCAAAGTCAAAGATATGAACTATCAGCACAAAGCTATCAGTAGCTCCAGTCCAAAAATATCAGCATCAGCCTTCAAAGAGATAATGCATAATGTGCGTAATGGCTGCTTTCCATCATCAACAGGGGGATGTCTAATGTGGGCCAACAACCACCTCATTCAGAACTAAAATAGTTCTTGTTAGCGCACGGGTTGTCTCTCTATTGCATCTTCAGGACTGAAGGTCACTAACGGTAGCAGAGATAAGACGTGTGTGAACCAGATAAACACTGAGTCACAAGAACATTCCTGTCCGCTGACCTCCCGATGAAAGTTTCATATCCCGCACTGCTGCTCCTGCTGCTGAGTAAACCTGACTCACAAGCATGTGCTCTTTCAAAAGGAATTTCCTGTTGGGAAGCACGCTCATAACAGTCATACAGTAGTAGTGATGTATTCATTTATTCGTTTGGATTATTTAATTAGGACATTCTTTTTTTCCTTTTTACAGAAGATAGATTCAAATGAGATACAATTTGAAGTTTCTCTTCCTTAACCTGTTGTTCCTTCTTTTAATGGATTGAGATGTATATGCGCATATACTCTTGTTCACATTTAGAGTGAGACAACAGTCTGATATTTTGTCCATTGCTTGTGTTAATTTGTGATAATAATAATAATAATAATAATAATAGTGCTATGTGTCCCAAGAGAAGAATAGAGGTTAGAGGTTAAAGGCATAAGATAGCATTTAATTAGCCTGTGAGTGTATTTTAATAGCAGCTGCCCGCTTCACATTCACACAGTTACACACATTCACATCTGGGAGCTGCCCGGTGCAACCACAGTCTGCTGCTGGTGGCCACTGAGCAGCTCCACTGGACCAGCTGGGGTTTCAGTGCTTTGTTTGAGGGCACTTTGATGGTAGCAACATCGATATGTGTGTGTGTGTGTGTGTGTGTGTGTGTGTGTGTGTGTGTGTGTGCAAGAGAGAGAGAGCCAGAGTGTGTGAATCTGAATGCATGTGTGTGAGTGTATGAACATGCATTGTGGCTTCTGTTGTAAGGCAGAGAGGTGCGGGAGCCTCTTTGGCATCGCTCCTTTGACAAATCACAATGGCTCAAATTCCATAGTGTCAGTTTGTGCTGGAGAGAGAAGATCCCGTATTTCAGTGACACTCGCCTCCCACCAACAAACCCCAGCAACTTTAGCCAGTGTATGGTCTGGTCTACTGGGAGGGGGGGCAATGCTATCTAACTCCACCAAAGCAGGCGGGAAGATAACCTGTATGCGCTGTCTGAATCAGATAATGGAAAATCCCTCAGCAACCATTTATCACATGATACTCTAATACAAATAGCTTTTAGCATAGTTTCAGGAGGAGATCTCTGTTAAAACAACTAACCAACGGCTCATGGAGCAAACAGACTCCCATCCCAGCATGAGGCCCAGTTCCCTGCCTCTTCTCCCATTCAGACAAACCTGGTCATCATTTTTTTGTAATGCGCAATTTTGGTCAACAAACATCTCCTCACTGCATACATACTAGGAAACTAGTATAACTCACTCAGAGTTCTCAAAGAATGTAGCTTCTATTTCAGAGCGAGTTTATGAGTCTAAAAGTGTAAAAAACGTCATCCTCTTTAGACAGAGCCCTATACTTATTCACACATATATGCCGACACGCAGACTTTCTGTCACTTTCAGTCAATTAGCCCGGCCCGAACACAAGGAGCACAAGGAAAATGTGTCTGACACCAGCAAACCACAAAACAGCAAGACAGATGCAGACAGCCACTACAAATCACATAAGACAGACTCACACATATGTACATACACTATTATGACCTAAAATATATTTGAGCAAATGAATACAAGTGCATATGATTGATTTTCTGATGTAAGATGTGTTTAATATGTAATTGTGACAGCTTATAATCAGTGATGTAGGAACAAAAATCTATCATATTTGAAGAAAAGCATTATTTTTTTAATTAGGAGATCCTATAAGTATGAATTCATGTGAGATCTCTGTCAGTCTTAGAAGGTGGTAAACTCTTTTCTGTAAATAAAAAGGTGGATAAACTGCAGTTTAGGTGGGTTTACCCTCCGCTGCATCCCTTTGTTTGTATCATGTATGACTTTCATCTAGACTGAATATTTCACAACTAATCGACTTTCCCAATGCTGATTTCTGCACCGCTCCCTCCTTGAGAAACCGCAGATTTCCACCAAACAGGAGGCACCACAAGCCTGCCATTGTTTTCCAAGAACAAAGACTCTGTATGTGCTTTCGCATTTACGAAGCACCTGGCATTTCGAACCGCTCGTTTCATTTCTTTATTAAGTCATATACACTCGGAGTGATATTTTCACGGCTTGACATATCTCTCTACCCAGCGTGGCGCAGCTTAATGAAAATGCGACCTCTCCTGCTCTGTGCCCAAGACAGTTCAGGCCTGCTGCATTCTCCAGTAACCACTCAAGATGACACTTTACTGTAATTTGTAATTCCGCTTGAGTATGAAGCAGCCATGCCCTCCGTCATCCTCCTCGCAGGTTATCAAAAGTGAAATCCCTCTCTTCCACTCCCGCTTTCTTTCCCTTTCTCTCTCATTCCCTGCATCTCTCCCTGTCTCTCTCCCCTCACTACAAAATGCTCAAAGCTGTTCAATAGCACCTGAATTTTTAGGTGGGAATACCAATAGAGGCAGCAGTGCTCACTTGATCCATAATAAATGTGTACACGCAGCATGTGGTGGATGAAATGTGCATTGCTTTCTGGCGAGTGGAGGCAGATGACCGCTGTGAATGTGCTGCCCACAGCTTTTCAAAAGTTTTTTTTCTGTTTTCTTGCCGATACTGATATGAGAGGGAAACCCAAGGCGAGGGTGTGTTCGGGGAATTAAAATAAACAATCAAATAAGAAGAATATTTTCAGAGGAATGGGTTTATCACTATGAATGAAAGTGACTTCTGCTATTGTGGAACGTATCCATCGTTCTTAAAGCCCACAGACCAATTTATGCTCTCATAATCTGACATTTGTTGTAGTTTTATGTGTCAGTGTTCTCTGCCAAAGGCATTTTAACAGCAACCATAACATTTTGGTAATGGGTTCAGGGAGTAATTTTTCACCACAGTGCCATTTTCACCAAGAGGCAACTTTGGGTGAGTCAGTTAGTCAGGGGTGAGACACTTCACTCCTTTATATTCCTCTGTAGAGCTTTTGCCTCACAAATTTCCCAGCAACCACAGCTGGCAGCATCATGCAAGTCCAGTGGAGAATTGGCTGTGTGCGAATAATGACTAAATATAACACCAGGCCACAAAAAGAGAGATACTTGAAAAACATTGGCGTGGTGTGGGTGAAGGTCCACTCAGTGAAGTGAATAGTCTGATGTGGATTTGTTTCCAAGTATAGGTTGCTGTGACACAGTAAACAATAAATAAACCATGTTGTTAGCTCTAGTCTCTACTCAGAGTTGTAGCTTGAGAATTGTCAGCTCAGTTAACCTGAACAAACTGTTGGTTTATGGCTTTGGTAGCTAGCTAACTAGTCGGCACTCTAACTTAGCAAAGCAACTGATGGTAATTTTGACGTGACCACTAGCCATCCACTAATAACTTCTACTAGATACATTTGCTAGTGTGCAAGTCGTGTTAACAGGACAGATAGCTAACCAGATACTATGGTTAACTAGCTAACAAGCTCACATATCTAAACATAAAATCAATCAGATCAGTGGCAAGTGATCAGTTCCCAGTCAAAAACAGCACAGAAATTAACCATGTCTTTTCACTTCTGTTGAGACAGACAAATCTTACATTTAGAGACACAAGCAGCTGTTCACAGTCACTGTTGCCCAAGAGCTGAGGACCTCCAACATGGCCGCCAGAGGGTGCGTAACTGCACAGACTTAATTTCTTTAATTGAGGAAGGTTCTGTGGGTTCTGTCAGCCCCCTTAGAAGATCTCCCCGTCAAGACTGAGACCAGTGTTTCGGCTTTTTATGAAAATCCGAAGGTATTCCTAACATTTTGACACCAAAATTACATTTATAGAACAATTATGTCTGGTTAAAAGCCATTATATATTCGGCTACAGTATGTTAACAGAGGCTTTGCCTAGGCGGGGATGTTGCCAAGCAACCAAGTAAACAGAAATTTCAAAGGGACATCAAACTAGATATAGTGGATCAAATCACATTAGGAGCATGAGAGACATATGATTACATCAAATGTGAACTGGAATAAAAATAAATACCCAATAAAAACAAATACCTAACACATTTAAACCGACAAATCACTAACACACACGACACAGAAAACAAGTATACCGGAACTAGTTAAAACAAACAATGAAACAGCCGATCGATGGAGGCGTCTGATGTTAAAAACACAACAGGGAACAGCAATGTCTGGCCCGCAGAGTGCCGCTCCTGGCATGGACTGGCGACTGCGGCGCCCACTCAGGAGGCAGGATTAGACCTTTTTCCTCCTATTGATTGACTAGGCCCTGCTTCATCTCCTCCCCTATCTACCAGCTCTGGTTACGACACCGAAAGCCCTCTACACCTGTACATTATCAAACTTCATCACAGTACAGCACTTGAGAAAATCATTTTCTACAAATCACGTCTGTCCCCGATCAAGCGGCATCTGCTTAATAAAAGGAAGTAAGTTGTGTTACTGCACAGAATCTGGACTTGTTTTCTGTCTGCTTCCCTTTCCTCTGTTCTCGACTCTCCCTCAGGCTGCCTGGATATCTGTGTGAATTATCCAAGATGTCAGTTTCCTAGATACCCCAGCCAGGGACCACAGTGGTAACTCATGCAACACTCTCCCTCAATTGGCTTTCATTTCACGTATTGTGGAGTGGTGTTCACAATGCAGCTATAATAATAATGTACAGTAGAAATTCAGTAGCTCAGTCAAATGGACGAGGCAGCATTCCCACAGTGGATGAATATTTACGCAAACTACAATGTTATAAACATAAGATTACGGTTGCTGCAGTTCATAAAAAATGCTTTCAATCCTATGTGTGCATGAACATGTGTGCAGAATTCATGTAGGCCTTTAAAGACAGCACACTTTCACTCTACACTCTAGGAAATGCAAACGCTTCCCGGATGAATCTTACCATTGTTAGTTTGTCCTTCTCCAACATTTTGGCCTTGTCCATAATCTCGGGTGTCGACGGTTTCTCTGAAAACACAGAAGGAGAGAATCAGCCGTTGGAATCGTAAGAGTGTGTCTGAGGAAGGAGTGGGAGAAAAGTTTCTCGATTTCCTTCCTTCCTCCGTACCGTCTGCACTTTCTGAACTTGTCTATAGCGCTGAAGGTCACTGCGAGAGCACAGAAGTATTACAATAACAATGCGGGGAAGCTGGCTCACTTCATCTGCATGTTTAGCCACAAACTTATTATGCTGGTAATATATTCGAGCTGTAGGCCGTAATTCTAACCTGCCCCCTGTTACCTATAACCTAATACTTTCTCTCAGGCCTATTGAGCTAGTCTCTTCATGTCCTATTTCACGCTTGGGTTTGCAAAACCCATTAGAAGGTGATACATGGGCAGTTTTGGGGAGTGAAATTCAGATTAACCATATTTCCTTAAGCAGGGTTGGAAGCAGACAATAGGGACAAAAGCAATGCGGATAACATAGTGGGTTTTGAATGCAATTATAACCAAGCTGTTTGTTAACAAAATTGCCTCAAAATGTTACCCATGTATCATGAATCAGCATTACAAAGGCCAACCATTAGTTTTTGGTTAATCAGACTAGTTCTAATGATTGTTCTCTAAATACTGTGAGCTACTACCTGCAAATTATAAGCACATAGCTTGCAACAGGACAATATACAGAACAATGTATTGGTCTTCTTCTAAATCCTAGCTCCTGAGATAGGTCTGTGTGATAAAAAATGTGGGTGAGGCAATTTTGCAGATTCATGGATTGGAGTATATGATTAGTCCATTTAAAACCCAGAAACTATTAGTCATCTTAGAATTTCTTTAGCCAGGAATAGCCCTTGGACTCTTAGCCCAGTCACTCTATTCTAGCAATCAAAAGTGCAATGCAAAAAATGTTGATCTTAGCCAATGATTTCATCTCATATTTACAACAAACAAAAAAACTAAAGAAATAAAATCGTCATTTTTTCAGATGAGGTAATTCCAGTTGTCTCCCATGCAGTTTCACTTGTTTCATAAGTGTCAGTATCTTAAAACAAGGCATAAAAAAGTAGATCAATCCACTGAGTATGAAATAAATGAAAGAACAGTCTTGAAGGATGTTGATTTGCATTATAAACAAGTAAAATTATCTCATCCCTGTTGGCAGACTATGATGTAACAACCTCCAACATTTTCATAAAAATAAATGTCTGTTTTACTATTCTCTGTTGCCAATTGACATAACACAACAGTGATTCAACCTATAAAGCCAGTTCATGAAAGCTTTTGCATTTGCTGAAACACCTGGTGTCTGGTAGCGCTCTCCTGGGACGTTTGTTTGGAATAAACAGACGAAGAGCTGGGTAGTTAGCATGAGCAGTGACGGCCACCGCTGAACAGACACAGAAAAAAGTGATTTGCGGTGATTTGTGTGAATATCCGGCAGGCTCACTGTTAACGACGACGGTGACGGGGAACTCCATGAGGTTGGTGACCGACACCACCATGCAGGTGAAGGTCCTCTGGTCCTTCAGCGAGCCCTGGCTGATCAGCAGGCTGGAGTTGTCGGCGATGCTGACCCGCTGGGCGTAGTCGTCCGTGGCCTGGACCGTGGCTTCGCCCTTTTGGATCTGTTTGACCAGCAGATCTCCCGCAGTGCCGTCGTCTCTCTCCTGGAGGGTAAACAAGAAAGAGAAAACGATGGAGAATTGGACCGGAAAGGATGACTCGGTAACGCTTTCAATTACAGCTCCTCATTCCCCCATAATTACAGTGTACTTAAATAGAATTGTGCAAAAATGTAACAATGTCTGACGCAGCCTGGGGGCCTGTCATTCAACAGCCCTCGAAAGAGTATTTAACGGTAAGATGGTTAGATTTGGTAAGACCTTGAAAAACAAACATTAATTGGGAGGATAAACAGTGCCAAGTCACATTGTCTCTTGAAATATTAGTAGATTCGCTATGACAGATCTTAATTTACCTCATTGATACTGTCTAATTACACTGGGGATTATGAGGGTCCATATTTACCCAGCATCTTAGATTAAAATGATGTGACATTGACAGTAATTATACACCACTGCAAAATCCAACTCTTTTGGTAGATGTTTTATAATGGAACCAAGCAATTAAACCTGTGTTCAAGTCATCTCTTGATTATTTCTGTCTACAGTTATCTAAGTATCTGTAGCACTTCCTCAGTACTTGCTTTCGTAGGACAAATAGGAATTGGATAGGAATTTGTCATATCATCATAGTGTCATTCAAATAGAATAGTTTGGCTAGTTTGACTTTGTGCCTGGCTCTTGCAATAATAACCCGAACCCTAATTAAAAGTTAATGTATAGAAAGCTGACTTTTTATTGTAGCAGTCCTGGGTGTATTTGTGACCGTGTTTACACATGAGTGTACTTTTTTGCTAGGGAAAATGGCTGTGACAACTTCAAGGCCAAAGTCTAGCCACGTGAACCAACCTGAAGTAAAGCCGAATCTGTGTCTTCAATTTCCTCATGAGTCTTATTCAGTCTGTCCCAGGGAAAATGTCTACACGGTAAACCTCAAACACCTTATAGACAGCATAGTAGGTCAGTAGCTACTTACATATTTCCACTTGATGAACATCAGATCGTCCGGTGGAGAAGCTCCGTTGTTGCACGGTACAATGATGGTTTCTCCATACAGGGCAGTAACCGTGTCTAGACTCCGCACTGCAACACAAAAAAACAATGTACTTTTAGTCTCGCTGAATATTGCATGATCCACCGGAGAGCATAACAACATGGCTCAAGTCAGAGTCGGGCTTGCAACTGCATGTGGGTTGCGGTAGCTTAGAGAGGCAAGCTTTTGACTGCAGGGTTGCTGGTTTGAATCCCAAGTGGGAAAATCTGGACTCTGAGGGAGTGAGCGAGAACTCTTGCTGAGGTATCCTTGGGCAAGGCAAACCCCAGACGCTCCGGCCGCCAGCACAGGGCGTCCGAAAAGAAGCAGAAAAAAGTATGACAACTGCTTGTCAAAAGTTGAATCTACACCTCCATTTGAAGAGCAGAAACCCTGGCACCTTAGATCACTTGGCCATCCTGACAGCTGGTGTGGGCAGGGAAAACAAGTACAACAACAAAACAAATATATGTTGTTACTTATCCCTATGATTCCAGACTTTTCAGACACCCTGTAGAAGACTGCAGTTGTACTGGACAGCTCCTCCCAGGTATAAATGTCTAAAATTGAATTGAGTGTGAAGCAGGGCGTTGCAGAAAAAGAGTCAAATAAAGCTTTTAAAAAACACACCACACTATGTTGTCACACCAAGTGCCACGCCACCGCATTTCAAGCATGCCTCCCCATTAAGCTGGATGGCAGAGGTGGGCCAGGTCACACTCGGCGGGTCAAGCTCGGCGCTTCGTCGCACTATGCAATGCCACCGCAAAACAATTTCCTCCCTCCGCAACATTGAGGGTGCACTGAGGTGGAGAAGTTGCTATGGCGGCGCAGCCCAGTCATGTGCAATGTGGGAGGAGGGAGAAAAGGGGTGGAGAGAAGATGGATGGATGGAGGTCAGAGCGGAGTAGAGGGGCGGTGAGGTCTTCACGCTCCAGCTCTTTCTCTTTGAGCTTTCAGCTAAACAGGCAGAACGAGAAGGGGTTCAGATTCTGGTCATTCCAAAGTGGTGAGGCCAGAAAATGCCCACAGTGCAGACGCTGACTTAAGTGGTGTTGGGAGCCTCATGCTCTCCCTCATGATACTGTGTGGTGTTGTCTCCATATCAAAACTTTTTGTCAAAACTTTTATGAAAAACAGCTAAAGCCCGGCAGAGTATCAGAGTTTCTGTCCCAAATTGAAACTGTAGGAGATAATCACGCAAAGTAATGAAATAACCTTATGAATAACAGAATACAATGGTTTAATTAAAAAGCATGGTCATTTTTTATCATTTGTCCAGCAGAGAATAGATTCATCATCATCTTCTTCTATTCCTCGCCTTATTGCCATTATCATTATTATCATAAATTTATGTAAAATACATAGGTAATTAAGCATAAACGCATGATTAATGGATTAATTGTAAACCCAGAATCGCATCATTTAGGCATGGGCGATTTTCCGGTTTACCTTATCAGAGCGGAGGAAAAGAAACACATGCGTTTGTGAAGATGCAATGCTGTGCACCGGTTGCACTCTTTCATCCCTGAACATGCCGTGTTATTAGGGGTTCAGGCCCCATAGGGCTTACACGCTATTCTTTTCCTGGAGGATCATTTATTTATTCATTTGGGTTTCAAGTCCAAGCCCAACAGAAAGAGCGGTGATGAAACACAGAGGCGTTGATACAAAAATGGATGCAAGTATTTTCTTGCGCAATCTTTATTCCTTATACACTATGAAATTTGTTTCAAAGCCTGACCTTGGACATTCTCATCCAGCTACGAAGATATAGTTTTTACTATGATATTCCTATAGGAGCACCAATCAGTAGTGATATCACTTATTCACCAATAATCCTATTTTAAATCTAATCTATTAGCCTTATCATGATATTCAACATATTGCCTCCCCTCACCTGCAACATTTTGCAAAAACGTGCTATAATGTTTGCTTCTGTAGGCTTAGGCTACAATAATTAATGCCAGGTTTGACTCTTAGCTCTATTCATTCACAAGCAAGGGGACGACCTGCATATTTTGCCATGTTTATAAAAGTAAACAAATAGTGTGAAGTTGCAGTAAAACACAGCTCCGTGGATTTGTTTTTTCAAGTAAATCTGGCACAGAGCTGCTCTCAAATTGAAGTAACAGTGTATACACTGTGCAACACTAGTTATGGTATAATGGTGTCTATGAAAAAAAAAATGCAGGATTTTCTGGTAATGCAAGACACAAGTCATAGGGGAATTCTGTACAAAGAGTAAGCTAAATTTATCATCTATGAAAACATAACAACAGTTATGGAGGAAGTAAACAAACTGTCTCAGTGAATCGAGCCGGATGGCCAATTATGAGAATCTGTGTGCCTCAAAACTTCAGAGCAGGAAAAACTGAAAGATGCACCAAAAAACACGGCGACTCGACTTGGTTGCTTTCCTGCCTGGCTCTCGCTTGTGTAAAGGTGACAGTTTCATTGTCGGCCTGCAAAAATAGAATTAATTTTGTCACAAATGAATAAAATTAATGACTAGAATGCTTGGTGACAAAGGCTTTTTGCAATTTTGTAATTATTTTAGTTGACTAAAATCATAGGCCATTTTAGTCAGTAAATAATTGACTAAATATATATGCCATGACTAAAATCTGAGCTATTTTTGTTGAAAGACTAAATGGCTAAATTTAAAAATGCTGTGAAAATGAACACAGAGGAAAATAAACAGCAGCATACAGAAATATAAAGTCTCATACTACAAATTTGGAAGAGTGACATTTCAGACGAGCCAGGTGTTCAAGTCCCCTAGAGCACACACACACACACACACACACACACACAGGGTAGCGAGTAGCTTTCATTATACCGCAAGCTGGGAGTTATAAGGTTCTCTCTGAGGGGGTCAGGGTTGTACAAACAAAGCTGTAGCAGTCGAGTTTTGTCTCTTTACCTACACAGGTGTGGGACGCCATAGCAACAAGTTATCAGGGGATTAAGGAGGAAGGGGAGGAAAGGAGATGAGCAAACGGTGGAGTTTCCTGATTAGCAAAAAAGCCATTGAGTGTCAGCTTAAAGGCAGAGGTGGGATTGAGTTTAAGTAGCAAAGTAGCAAAGAGGGGGAGAAGAAACAATCCCATGCCAAGTCTTTATCAACACCAGGATAAAGTTGTTAGCGAGGAGAAACTCAGGTGTGCCTCTAAAATATTTAAGTCTCAACTGTTGTCAGTGTCCAATCGCATGTGGGGGGAAAAAATCCATCTTTTTCAGAGATTTTGGCCCAAATATTGCTTGAGGGTGAGAAAAACCTGCTATTCTTGGAGAACAATAGACAAAGTTTTAATATTAAAGACTAAGGTGTTTCTGCTGCAATAGCCTTCATCAGGGTTACAGGATTGCATGCATGGTCAACGATAAATATATTCAATGATATCCACAATGGCCACTTCAGGGCCCATAGACCAATCAGACGCCAGTTTAAAAAAAAAAACAATTGCTGTGAGCTGGTGTGGCCAAATGGAACGAATGAGGAATTTAATTTTAAAGATTTTTAATATGCTATGGTATTCTTGACTGTAAAATAGGATTATGTGTTTTTTTTACCCTTTTTTTTAAATACTGGCATGATCTGATTGGTCTATGGGCCTTGAGGTAGCCATTTTGGTTGCCACTGAATATATTTATTGCTGACTACACATGCAATCCTGTAACCCTGATGCAGGTTATTGGAGTTGAAACGAGTTGTTTTTTTTAATACTAAAGCTCTGTCAATTATCAAATTCTTTGCACCTTGGAGGAGCTGCAAGGTTGCGACACATATTTTTTGTCTAAACATTGCTTAAGGACAGCTACACAGTAAAAAACAAATGACTCTTGTGTTCCTTCTGGTTGCGTTGCTCTGCCATAAAAATACTAACTGACTTCCAACAATTTTGATGATGATGATGATGATGATGATGAAAGCTTATGGTGTGCTCATTGATAAAAACATGGCATGACTGAGTTTTGACTTGCTTTATTCTTTAATATGTTTTTCTGGAGTGCTGCCATGCACATGTTCTTGTTGGAAGCGTTTCACAGCAGTTTGTATTGGAGTTGAAGCACCACAACTAATCTGTGCTAAACCTCATTGCAGTTCTGAACACGTTTTTTTTTTTATTGCATTCATTCATTTCATTCATTCATTTTCACTGCACGCTTAATTCTTTTCAAGGTTGCGGGGTTTTTTATTACCTTCGGCTTCACAGATCAATGTTATCAATATCTGAAATGGCTAAACAGGGGTGAAAGACTGTAGCGTGTTTGTCTTCTTGACCACACTCCCCATCTTTCCAGGTATAACCCATAAGTCACCCAGTATCTGTGGTGTCTGATTAACAAAAGAGTAATCGTTTCCAGGAGCCGCGCTGTAGCTGGGCTCTGTTCACACAGGTGGGGCAGGCGGTAATGTTTGTGCATTAGTCTCCCATTGCTGACTGAGAGAGAGCTGGAAGTAGCAGAGGGGAAAAGGCCAAAAAAAAAAAATGTGTGTGGTCTACCTCATTGGTTTTCAAATTATGGGTTTTGATCCAGTGGTATGTGGGTTGCAGAATAAAGGTTTAAACAAAAGGTTTACATGCTTCCTTATCCAACTGAAGGATGATGTCAGGTAATGCTAATTAACAAATGAATTGTTTTTCTCTGCCAGTGCATCACTTAAAAAACAACAACTAATTGGCTATTTGGCATTCAAAAAAGTTTCAGTTTTTTCAGTTTGAACACGTTTTGTGTCAGGGCCGTCAAATTCTTTCAAGCAACAGTTGAATTCGATTTCAACTATTCATTTAATAGATTTTGTGCTCCATGTCCGCATGATATGAATACAGTAGATCTACCATACTGTCAATTCCTACCACTGCCAATTGAGTTCCCAGGAATCACTGTATTAGATTTCACCATTATTGGAGACAGTGAGAGCAATAAGTTTGACTGTTGACAACAGGCTTTCCTTGGTTTATTTTACTGGAAATGAACACTTCCCTCGCCCTTCTTGTCCTCTCACCCTCTCTCTCCTCTCTGCTTCTCACCTCTCCTCTCCCAAAATTCAAAAGTGCACGACTGGGGGTTTTATTGACTTTCTCATGAGAGTTCATTCGGTGGGTAGGATCCAATGTTTGGTGGGTAAACACCTCTCATGGTGGGTAACGTCATGAAAAGGTTTGGAAACTCTTGGTCCACCATGGACAATCTGGTGGACACGCTTTCCCTCTCCTCGGAATTTAGGATTTTGATTTCTCCTGCCACAGCTAGTAACCGCCTTTCCCAAACAAAAACCTGCAACCCTCTCTGTCCTGGAGGCAAGGTTTTGTTTGCTCTGGCAGCTCTAACACGACTGCTCTTATCTTACGATTATCCAACACCCGAACAATGTGTTCCGGAGGAGATGAAAACAGGCCTTTATAGGGTCTCCTTTCCCACCTTCATAGCTACAAAAGCACCTACACACACACTGCGAAGTTAGCGTTTCTGATATATTTTCCTGAACTTTTTTGCACTTCACTTCACACTGAATGCGCTAAAAAATGATTTCAAAATGCATCCAACTGGGATTTTTTTTCCTTTCAGATCTACTCAAAGCACTCTATTTTATCCAACTGGAAAGGATATGTAGAGAGGAAAAGGGAAGACGTGTGAAATTCAAATAACAGTAAAAAGCAGTCTGTTAGCATTCCATGGTAAAATGAGGCAAGAAAAACTGAATTTTGCCAAGTGTTTTGACTCAAAGTGAATAAATGTTTTTTGAGTACTGCTGTGTGTGCATGTTATGTGTATTTGTGTTGTGAATAAAAGACTTCTTTATAATCCTTCATTAAAACTAGCGTGCGGGTTCCTTCCTGATTCGGTTTGTTTTTGCCATTTCACAACACACACGCTCAGCAATCGACAATGAACCCACCACCGACAGCCTGAGGTTCCCTTCATGTGTGAGCAGAGGTTGGTCTAAAGACACAAGACCTGATGAACACAGGCTTAACTTTGTGATGAACACAAGCCTCACCGCCTTAACTGGCTGGACATGATTTTGCCATAACATCACCTGTCAACAGATTTAGCTGTAGCTGGTTCTAACCTTGAACCACCATTTAACACTTCTGCCAGCTTTATACCACCTTCAAATACAGTTAAATGCAATAGTAATGCCTGGGGGACAGTTTTCATGTTATGGAGCCCAGTAGAATGAGCAGTGCATACAGGGGAAGACTATATATGGAACTTACCAAGGGCACAAAGACTTCTTCACGCCAGTCAGTCTAGTCTAGCAAGTCAAACTATTATCCAGAAGATGGGTTGTACGTGTACCGGCATATAGCCCCAAACCATGCCAGCTTGCTGCTGTCACAGTGAAATGTGATTCCTCGTGTCAAGCAAGCATCCAAATCAAACTGGAACAGTGATTATCCCCCCCCCCACTGAAAAAAAACACACCTAAGCCCAGGGAGAGCGGCGGATTTAGCGGTGAGTGACAAAAGCAAAGCATCAATAAACCTGGTGGATACATCCCTCATCACCTTTAATGCCGCTAGCAAACATAACAAGGCTCTGCTTCTACCTTTGCAGAGCAGGTGTGGAGCGTCTCGGCTTTGGGACAAACACTACTCCATCGCATAATGTGTGTTTGTGTGTGTGCCGGGTGTGTGTGTGTCATGGCGGGCTCGGTCAACGGCAATGGCTACGGGCCTCGAAACACCTTGTACTTCCACTCAGTGTAACTGTCATTTCATCTTTAGTGTCTGTATTCCTTCTTGCATCTTGCATCGATGTGAGCATAAACAAATGATTCAAACTTGAAGAAAGACAGAAAGACAAAGGAGACCAAGAGAAAAACAGAGACAGTGTGAGATGTATGTGTGTGTGCGTTCACGTTTTCCCACAAGCCTTTACACCCCACACAACAACAATGGCATGTACACATTGTTTACACACACTCGGCCTCATCTATCAATCCGTTTGTATGTTGTGTCTGTGCATTTATGTATAAAATGCCACCATGATAATTTTCCTCTGCATCTATCCGGCTTGCGGGCAGGAGGGGAAACATTTGCATGTCTGCTGTTGCTCTGATATCTCCAATGTTAGAGGGTAAGCGCTCGTTCAAGCGAGGAGTTGATTAACATGCATTAGCATAACAACACGTCCACTTGTCTCCACTCTGGAACATAATGGGAAAGCTTGACATTGCTGTGATGGGTGTGATGGGTGGACAGTTTCCTACTCGCAGAGCAGTGCATTTAATGCGAATGCTGTGTTTGTGATGACTGGTGCAAAATTACAGTGGCCTTAATGCCTAAGGGGAGAAGTATGAGTGATTTCTGCAGCGTTGGTTACATTTACTGTAGGGCATTCAAGATATGGTGCACAGGACTGAATTAAACCATCACATTCAGCCACAGCACAAAAACATCTAGTTACATTTTCTCTGCCACAGCAGCACATAATGAGATACGATTGGGACCATCATCGCACAAGCAAAACCACATGGTTTTACTTTTCCAGTGGAGCATGTGAAGCCTAAATATGCTCTAACAGCATTGTGAGTGAATTTGTTATGGTTTGATATGCTGGTGTTCCTAGAGAGAAGTTTAACGTTTGTTCCACTGCAATGTGCAATGTCTGTGGGAGTTTGAATTATAAATGAATCACAATGACGTCAGACACAAGTAAAAAGCTGTGACATTTTCAGATAAATAAATGTCTGGTTTGATACTCTCTAGCACTGATTGATATAACACAATAGTGATTCAACCTAAAGCCAGTACATGAAAACTTTTACATTTGCTGTTCTAAACACCTGGTGTCTGGACAGGTGATCTCTGGAATAAATAAATAAATAAATAAATAAATAAATAATGATTTCCACTTTAATGCTTTTGGAAAAATCACAATATATATATGTACAAAATGGACTTCAGATTTCAAATTTACAAAAAAAAAAATCGTGCATCAGAAACCTAAAATAATACAAAATGCTATCAAACAGATGTGTGAACTAAATTGGGCAATTTCTGATCACAAATCAGCCCACCCAAAAGGACCCACCAAACACTGTGTGTGTGTGTGTGTGTGTGTGTGTGTGTGTGTGCACGAGAGAGAGAGAGAGAGAGAGAGAGCGCTACTGTGCTTGCCTGTGTATTGGGCGCCTATCTGCATGAGTCATCAAAAGGGTTTCTGCCATGGCTGTGATCAAAGGCAGACTGCAGGCTGGCTAAAAATGGCAGCTTGGTTGAGGGGAAAGCAGTGATCCTGCTGTCTGTTGATTCTGTGTGTGTCATCGCCGCACACAGGTAGGAGGAGATGTTTATACTTCACCCACACACTGTTACAGGTGTGTGTATCACAGATCTCACTACTTCCCTTTGACAGAAGTCAGACCCTCTTTCCACCTGGCATTAACATGCGTCCTGGGTGATCAGACTGTAATTGGTTTAGAGCAAAACCACATGAAATCCAGTGCCTGGTTGCACAAAGTGTCTTAATTAAAATTTCCTTAAAAAACTGCACAAATTTACCTCAAGCTGTACTGGATATGTCTATAAATACTTAAGTTTTCATCCTTGTGTTTTTCCCCCCCAAGTACTTTCTTAAAATTGGGTAGGCATTGCACAATCGTCCTTATCAAGAAAAAACACACCCTGACCATAAACAGCTACTTGACTTTAACAAAGTCTACATGTGTTTGAGTTTTTTTCATTGAGAGGAATGAGCTTGTGCCAAGAACAGTGTTTCAGAACAACATATGGAACATAGACTGTGTATGGTCACACTGACGAGCAGTGCTGCCAGATTACACGTTTGACCAGCAGTCAATCTATTCTGCTGCTTACAAAGTTGCAATAACTGTAATGACTGTCCGACTTGCTGTTGTGGCTTGCTAACTGTAATGTTAGTAATGTGGTTAGATAGCTAACAATGTTAGCTTTAGGTCTGGGTTAGGGTTCAGGTTACCTAAGGAAACAGTTGTTTGTTGCAACTGTGAGTGAAAAGCTTCTGAGAAAAGCTTGTTTTGTGCAACCAACTACAGGTGGAAACGCAACCAATCACCCAAACCAGCGCCATGTATGTGCAAATATACTTGGCCAATAAGATGATTCTGATTCAGAGGTGGTCAGAAACACAATTGGCCACATTAGCAATTAAGTGTAAATAAATGTGTCTCACATCCATATATAGCAACTATGTAAACAAATATAAACTTTCTCATGCAGATCCAACCAGGAAGTGCAAGTCAACAAGCCAACATACATACTTGTCAAAAATGGATTGTCAGGATAGCTGGAGAACAGATATAAATATTAGACTGCATGACTTGCATGATAAAGAGAAAGAGAAACTTCAATGTGTACACCAGAGACATTTTCAAGATGTAAATGTGATCCAGCTAAATCATATTTAGACACAATTTGGATAATATGAGACACATGTTGGCCTCAGAGACCCATCTGGTCACACTGATATCGATCTGCTGTGGTCTCTGGAACCCTAAAGTAGCTGAAAAGTGGATGTCATACCAGTTGATGGCATCTGGAAACCCAGGCCAACCATGTGAGATACTGGCAACATCGCATGATGCGTCCTGACTCTTATAAGTAAGTATGAAACTGTGTTGGGTTACAGTGAATCAATTTGCGAACATGTATCTGAATATCTCAGATACATGTCAGTCTTAGATGAAAGTTCACAGTTATCCATAATATTGATAAGGGCTAACAGCCTATTTCACGATGTGAGCCATGGCTCATTTCTCAACAAATCAAGCCCATCCCCATGGCAATACTGATTTTTCAATCATAACTTTGTCAAATAATTGATTTTCAAGTATCGAGTTCACTATCTTATTCCTCTTTGCCTCTTTAGGGGGTGATTGTGGCAACAGTTTCCAATACGTGAGCATCTCAACAGGGAGACCTATTGTTGGGAATCGCCATCTCAGCCATAGAGAGAGTCTTAATGTTCTATGTGCTTTTAATCAATAAGGCCCAATTAGACATAGCCCAGAGAGAGGTGTCTCATGGAACTAATGAAATCCTCAGCCAAGCAAGACAACATCATTAGCACGAGTGAGAAACGGCTTTGAGCACAATTAATAAAAAGTGCTAATGTGCTCCGAGTGCATTTTAATCCAGGCCTGAACGCTTGACTCTGGACTCCAGTCTATTCCATCATCCTGTATAGCTCACAAGCACAGCAGCACAAACACTGCCGGGGTTGGGGGTTTGATTCCCACTATGGCACTTTGGATAAAAGCGTCCATTGAGTGGCAAAGTTCTGTTATCTCAGGTCTAACCCTGTTTCTAGTTGTAAGGAATAAAAGGCTTCTTGAGACATGAGAGGCCTAATGTGGAATGTGAAAGCTTTGAATCGTAAGGCTGCATGTTCTTCCACACTTTGGTTCAATTTATGAAATGGAGGAGAACGGGGGAGAAGAAAAACAGAGGACGGCAAAAAAAAAAAAAAAAACTTCACAGACTATCCAAACAAGTGAAAGATGTTGGGGCTTTAAGGAAAGGGATAAAAGGTCCCAATCCAGCTGAATCTCTAATGCTGGGGTTTGGGTGTCCTGGGCAGCGGAGTAGAAGAACATAAATAATGACCTTGCATGGCGGATTGCCGCAGGAGGGCATCATCTGGAAGAAGAGAAGCAATACAGCTTCGTTGGCCTGCGCCCTCGACCCCCACCATCATCGCAGAGGGGAAAATAACCACTTGGTACTTCCTCCAGTCACACATAATGGTCCTCACCTGGCGGACATGAAGCCGAGCAGCCCTCCTCGCCAAAAATAAAAATGAAAGCTGTAATCTTATTTCGGGGGATGTAATTGAAAACAAGCCAGCGTGCCGGGGCCAGGAAGTGTAAGTGAGCAGATGGTAATTAGCTCCAGCATGATCCACGGATCAGATTAAGGCCAGGCTCCAGCACATTAGCGCTGTTTCAGCTGGGGGAGGTGTTATGATCCTGCGGTTTACATTTTAATTTGAGCATTTCAAGCGAATGTGCGGCTAGCGCTGTGTGGCGACAGCCTTCCTCCCCTCCAAAATAAATCCTCCTTTTAGCATTCTACTTTCAGCAACTTTTGATGATTCAAATGTATCACCGCTCTGAAAAGACACAGTGTGGCATATTGATAAGATGTTAAAAGCACAGGTTCTGGAAGAGATGGTGAGATGAATTATTCTCGCCAAGGTCAAACAGCCAGCTCATGGAATAAAAACATCTTCAATCTTGGCTGTCATGATGAGTGCAAAATCTATGCAGGAAAATCAGATTTTAACAGCTATAAGGAATCTGATCCTTTGCGCTAATCTGTAATCCTATTTTTCATTCAGGAGGCCGGGGTGTTGGCAGCTTTCCTCATGAGGGGTGCCGGGTTAAAACTCAAGGGATCTTGGCTAACTCGCAAAGGATGGGCGATGGATACAATGTCAGCACTTAAAGAGGACAGGCTTGTACCATCTGCAGGGTCCCTCACCCCACTGTAAAACTACACCTTTGGTGGCCTGTAGCCAAGCTGTTAGGGTCAATGCCGCTAATGGATTGGGTTGCTGGCACTTAACAGATAATTTGTCCCCGGCATAAACGCCAATCGAGAGGCCATATGTACGTCAATGCATCTGTCAATATCTGCCTGGACAACCATCTGTATCAATCGGAGATAAAGCTGAAGGGAATACATTTAAGTTGGGGGCTTGAACCTAAGTAACAATTTTTATACCTCTGACCTAGTCTCATATTACCAAGCCTCATTTGTTATAATGGCTCATATAGTATATTATACCCCGGCCTGGTGGATGTCCATTACTCTTGTATGACAGACAGTACCGCACACTTAATGAAGTAAGGCAGTTGTTTCATAGCCGTATTATATCACACCTAGACTGACAGTAACAATGCAACAACTTGGCAGTTTGCAAATGCTTTGATTTTTCTAACACAACTCCGTAACTGGCCAAACAGCTAACAAATCAGCAGCTATTAATAATCTGTTTCAAGATCAAAGCGGTAGCCATGGAAAAAAACATTGTTGAGGTCATGTAAGCACTTCACATCAGGCGGTTCTTTGCCTCTACAGTACATTATCCAGTGAAATCGTTAAGACAGAAATAGCCCTTGCATCATTTAACAGCATTACCCCTTACATAGCCTTTGGTAAAGGGCTTGATTGCTTGATTTCTACCACAATAAAGTGGAGCCTGTTAGCCAACTACACCCAGGTATAACTGATTTGACTATGCAGAATACAGTATTGCCATGTTCCTAGGATGCTGCGCAGTTCAATGAAGTGTTGTGAACATCTACATATATTTTCCACTATATGAGAAAGAGTCTGTGGACACTAACAGTACCCTTCATGATTTTTCTGGGAATATGGGTATATTTTCTAGTTTAGGACTGCTACCATCAAAGAGCTCATTTCGGCTGATAAAGCTCAAACACACAACGTCAATGTTCACTTCAATGTGACTGGATAACATCACAGATGACAGTCTTGGTATACGGGATTCTAGCTTTGGGACTAGCCATGATCATGGGAATAACGCGTGAATGCGTTTTTTTATGATGGACTTTCCCTTTAAGATGGGTTTTTTTTGCCTCGAGACTTGTCCCAGTCACCACACACAGAGCCTCAAAATCCACTCGGGATAATCACAGCTTTTGTTACGGTGCGAAAATGTGTGCTGGAGGTTTGAAACGCAAATCAAGGCGCCGCGGATGTTTCTGCACCATTTTAAAGCCATTAAATCCTACACAGCTGAAGATATTTTTCTAAAGACGAGGTTGCGAGTTTTCACAAGCAGGACAAAAAAATAAATAAATAAATAAAAATCACAAGAGAGTCCTATTTCCAGCTATTTTTGTTCATTTTGTGCAGAAATGTGAAGACAAGGTCCCACAAGATATGAGCAAATCTCTGTTTCACTACCCGTGTTTCACAGAGGCTGGTATAACACAGCTTCAAGACGAGATGCAAAGGATGCAACCTTTGGTCAAACGCTTCTAATAAACTCATGTTTTAAAACTAGGAGGGTGTGGCGTCAGTTGAATTGTAATACCTCCCCGCAGGCAAGGTTCAGCTAGGTTTGTTCAGAGGCCAGTCAAACCCCCCCATACTCTTCCCTCTGCTCTTTGCCCTTACTTGTCTCACAGATCTTTTTTTCTCTATTTCAGACATAAAGAGTTCCCTGCATTCCATCACAGGCTATAAACATGGCAGCTGCTTGCTGGTTTGGACACGTCTCACTGCCAAAAATTGACAGCCATCGTTTTAAAACGCCATCACTTCAAGCCGAGACATGCTAAATGAAAAATTAAGGCAAACAGATCATATTTGATATAGTGTTGACAGGAAACTATCAAACATAACAAAGCCTGTGAGTAAGTAATCCTACTCCAGCAGCTGAACAAAAGAGAGCACAGACGGGCTTGAAGTGCACTTTATTTACCTTTGCGTTATTCAAACTCGTCTAGCGCTGCCGTTACAGAGGAACCCACGAGGTTCCTTATGGCAAGATAGCTCAAGTTTTATGAGATGCAGGGAGCAGGAAAAAAAAAAAAAAAAAAAAGTCTGGTAAAAAGACAGCGTGACTTGTGGATTTGAAGACGACGGACAAGAGCGGTGGCTTGGCGATGTGGAGGTCAGGACAGGCCCGGCGTGTCCAAGCGGATCCCTCCGGCTCTGTTTGGCAGCGTTTAAATTACTACCTGTGACCACCAGCGCGCCTTGAAACAGACAGGTTTTTATTTAGGCAGACGTTTAGTGCATTCCTGCCTGCCCTATCTACGTCTCCCACACACACGTATATACAGTTCTTGCAAACAATGTCATACACCTCCTTAAAACGCTCTCTCTGGATTTACAGGAGCGGGATTTACAGCGCTGCCCTCCTCTATCCCAACCACTTACTTAGGCTGGCTCCAAAAACACCCTCCAAAGCCTCCTAGCAACCCGGCTAGTTATTGAGGAGTTTAAATCCAACTGACCTGTGCATGGACTCACTCCATTTTCTGCGGAGCATGAATAAAAGGGAGGCTTTTTTCCAGAAAGTAGGCTTCCCAGTGCTGAGAATGGGCTGCAGAGGGACTGTGGTAGACATTGGAAGACTTGAGATGAGCACATGTACAGTCCTATTTAAACATACAGAGTCTGGAATATTTCACATTTTCTGGTGGTTCACTCCTATATGCGTGTCTGTCTGTGTGTGTGTGTGTGTGTGTGTGTGTGTGTGCATGCATGTGCACTGCAAAAAAGACCAACACGTCATCTAATCGTTTTTTCTTAAAAAAGGTGAGATAGTTTAACTTTAAATGCAAATCAACTTGTTTCAAGAGTTTTCTTCAATTCCTGAAACAACTGAAGCTACAATGGAAACAGTGGTGGACTCATCTCACCCTAATGAGTTTGTGTGTGTGTGTGAGTGTGTGTTTGTGTGAGTATGTATGCCGTGTGCACACATACACCTTTCCCAATTGATCTGTTTGGTTTAAGGCAACTATTACCCTGCCTGTGTTTCAATGATCATGCAGTATGCGCCGACGTTTTTCGAGTCTCGCCATAACAAAAACCCGTGGCAAACAGCAAATTCGATTTTACCTGTGTTTATCACTCTACACACTCTCCTTTTGCTTTGCATTTATAGTAGCAAACTCGGCTCACAGAGGTATGAACACATGCACCTGAGTGATCAAATAATCAATTTGTGCTGACTTTCCACAGAGTACCATTACAATCTATGAAATATTCACAACTGGGTAATGCTGTTTCACCCTATAGCACCTGTCATACATATCAAACGCAAAAAGGGGAAAATCGTGGAGGAAAATATCATAAACATTCCCATAACAACAGGAAGCTGATTGGCGCAGAGTGGAATGTGGCTGCAGAGGGAGTGTCCCGCATCACTATTCGCATCAGGAAATCATAAAAGCACGAGGGAAATTAGTCAAGGTCAGAACAAAAAGCACCAGAAATATCTGAGATAATTCACCCAAAAGAGACTGACATGGTGTTGCTTTAGAGCTCAGTTATTCACCTTCCCATCTATTCTCCCTTATTCTCCAAATCACTTCCACTCCACTCAAACTTGAAGATTGCAAGGGAGAAGAGAAGGGCGGTCAAAATCCTTAATGAGTGGAGTGGAGACCATGGGGTTGACCCACAGCGTCTGAATGGAGCCCTATAGCATGACCACTCATCTTGGCTGGTCTGCTAGGTAAGTGCACTCTGCAAACAGGGCTGCAGTGTGGTGCATTATGAACAGGGCTGAGCACAGCAGGGCCTTGGAGGGGTGGGAGGGTCGGCGGTGGGACGGCGATGTCCAGGGGAAGTAGGGTGCTTTGACCACTAATGGCAAGTCACTGGAGAGGGAGAGATCACTAGCTTTCACCGATCATGAATGGCTTCCTCCCTCCTCCGCCATTCCCTCCATCCATCTCTAGCTAAATGATAGACCATCAGTGACACATCACTGAGTAGAGCGTCCCTTTCTGCCTGAGAGGATCATTATAGACCAGTCTAATTAGCAGTTGTTAGTGTGTAGCTAAGTGCAAAAGCCCCCCCAGCCCCTACACATCCACACGCACAACCTCCATTTCACTTGGTAAGAAAATGCTAGATGCCATAGGGGAAACAGATGAAAGGCAGGCTCCTCCAACCCACTCACGTCAACGCAACATAGTATAGTGTATAGCCTTAAAGGAATGCACTGACTTTTTGGGAGTTTGGCTCATTGATCAACTCACCCAATATCTGACGAGAAGACTGCACCAAGGATTGTTGCGTTTGAATGTTTTCGGTATGTATTCTATTATCTGTTCGTTTTCTTGTCCCACAGTGCCCCCGCCAAACTCCTAAAAAGCTGGTGTAGCCCTTTAAGCATCTCTCCTCTCCTGTCCATAGACTGCCGACACAGGTGGGAGAGACACTTTTGAATAAAGCTAAGTGGGAGGTCATAATTACACAGCGGTGGTCAGCGTGGATTATCTGCCATAACGTCATGCCTCACCTCGAGAACGCTCTTATAAAAGTGTCACCTCTCTGCGATTTACAGCACAAAATGATACCTCTCGCACTCACGCAGACAGACACGCTGCGCCACTTCCACACGCCCCATGCCACAGTTCATTCACTCAACCACACACAGAGCTTGCAAAGCATGCAACCTAAACCACCTCAAGGCAAGCAGTGATGGAAAACATATGTGAGAATCAATACTCTCCTTTAAGATATTCCAAGATCTGCGTATCAAATATCACTAACAGTTGACTTGAAGTGCATTGTGATGCATTACAAGCAGATTATGAGCCTATTAGATGCACAGATTAACTTTTCTTACTATATAGTCATCAAACAAACATCAGAAATTTAAATTATATCATTTACTATACAGTTTCCAAATAAAGCATTAAACCCCTTAATGTTTTTGCATAATGTTTTCATTATATGATGCTCCTATAATAATTATCATGCACCCACAATGTGCTTATAATGTGCTAATGATGTCTTATAAAGACCTATGGGCACCACTTCAAGTAAAGTGCAACAACAATCTCTTGTAAAGCCCTCCAAGACACTGTGAACTCAACAGAGGTTGACAGTAGAGCAGAATCCACTTTGTTATGCCCACCATATCACCACCTCCTCTTTTTCCACCCACATCAGCAGTGGGAAAGAAAAGACTGCTGCCTGACCGAGAGAGAGGGAGAGACAGTGAGAAAATGAGCATCAGTGTGCAATTATAGTGCCACACGTCGTATGGGTATGTTGCCAGATGGCACGCCTCTCAAATGGCCCTGAGAATCCGACCCGCAGCCCGCGTTCCCACAGTTAATACGCTGGAAAAGACAAAAAAGAAAAATGTACACAAGCCTTTGGTTTGCAAACGCACAGAAATATCAGGGGAATGTGGTGAAGTCAGAGTATGTGGAATTTCTTTGGACGCCGTCCGACTTTCCAAAAAGGTTTCGTCTACAGTAGCGAGAAAAAAAAACGCATTTTCTCCCCTGAGGGCGGACTCGAAAACGCATTCACAAATGTATACAAAAGGTCTTCCTTGCAAATGCGCTGTATCTGGTCTGGGCATTAAGTTGTTCCAGCGAGAAAGTAAAACAGCTCAGCAGACCCCGCAGCTACTGTAGAAGATTCTCCCAACACTCTGCAGGTGTTACGGCACAGGCCTATCATTACCCCGCCACCTCTTACCCTCCCCCCCCCGCTTTCCTCCACCCTCCTTCTCCCTCTCTCCTGTCCGTTTCAAACCAAATTTTAAAGCCTGAATAAGTGCTTTGATCCAGCCCTAATCCCCAAGCCTTGCTGCTGGAGAACCTTACAGTTGGGAGAAACTGATTGGCAGCTCATAATCCCTTTCTTTTACGGGCACACACACACACACCTTAGCACCCCCCCCCCCCCGCCCCCCCCCCCCCCCCCCCAGACAGCCCTGCCTTGTCCTCACTCCCATTAATCAAAATCAAAAGTCCTGCACAAAAACAATAAGGCTTTTCTTTAGCACAAGGCTTAAAGGCAGTTGGACAGCCAGACAAGGTGGGAAGAAGGGAGCGATAAGGCAGCGCTCTTTGTGTTTGCCTTCGCCCCGCTGGTTGAAAAGTAGACCTGACTCGCCGCATTGACACACATAGCGCTGACTTAGCACTCCCCTGGCCCTACTTAGATAACACTATCTGGACGCACATATCGGGGCATGCGTGCGCACACACTTCAGTCGCAATTCATTTTGCCGTAGGGGAGCGGGGTGGCGGGTCTCCTTGTCTAAACAAAAGTCCTTGAAATTTGAAATGTTCCTCATTGGAATAGATAAGACATTGCACACACACACACCCCGCCCCCCACACCCCCCGCCCCCCCCACCATGCACCAAAGATTCAGCCGTTTGAAGGATCAGTGTTGAACGAAGAATTGTCGATTAATACTTCAGACTAGGGATGGGACGATATATCCAAATTCAACATATCGCAATAGAAAAAATACGTATCGTGGGGCAGAAAAATGAATCGCGATATTCGATATTGAATCGTGAACCCCATATCGCATATGTGCAGTGATGTAAATAGGTTTTCAATGTAGTGAGTCCCCGGGACCCACAGGTGGCCATTTGAGTGGGTCCCAGGGAAATTGAGTGGGTCCCCAATAAAATTTGTGTTTTTTGACAAATTGTAGTGTTAAACTCGTGTTTGATGTTATATGGTTATAATAATTATGGTTATATTCATGTATGTTGAAAATGTATCTAAAAATTAAACAAATAAAATCCCAAATCTGAAAACTTTATTTACAAAACATACAAATGTCACATCATCATGACATACTAGTCTACAAAATTCAAATAAACAAAATAGTGTCTGTAACAACATAATAGCACCAAAATAAACTATCAAATAAAAGAGATCTCGTCTTGCGCGAGATATATGCACAGACGGTGAGAAAATGGCGGCCGGTGGATTTTGTTTTTTTTCAACACGCCACGTCCCCTGGACATGAGTGAATACAGCATCCATGTGAGTTTATTTACCAATTACCAAGTTTGTAGCCTTGTTGCAATGAAATCTGTGCGGCAAAAGTAGCATTGGATGCAGGCCCAGCAAGGGCATTAAGTCTCTCCCGATGATTGAGACTATGAACACGGGATGTCATCTGCGCAAGATAGATGCGCAGACGGTGACCGGTGGATTCTTTTTTTTAACAGCGAGGTTTCTTTTGTTTATTTCTATGATTTCAACATGGATTTCATTGTTCACAATGTAGCATTATCTGGGAAAAAATAGGGTGCGTCCCCTGGACGCGTCGATAGTGAGTTTACTGCGTCCTTTCGGATTTTAGTCAGAGACACAGGACGCGTACCTATTTACATCACTGTATGTGAGATAAGCATATCGTCCCATCCCTACTTCAGACCTATCATTCAAATTACTGCATGACCCAAATGCGCTACACCATCAGTATTCTATGCTTATGTGATGAATGACCCTCGGCATTGAAACGGTGCATAAACCTGTGTTTTGCTCCTCACACAATAGGCTTAGACAGGAGAGGGTGCCAGGGAGGACCAGTCAAGGCCTTGACCTAGATGATAAATTCAGGCAGGCAGTGACGGACCCAAAAAAAACCCCACACAACACTCCCCTGCCACAAATCACCCCCACCGCCATCCCAGGACTCTGAGCTATGGGACAACAACAGGACCAGAGCCGGCAAATGTTTCAAGTGTTTCTCCTCCTCCGTCAGCTACTATTGTTTCAGATTAGATTCTCTTCATTCCCACTAACACCTGCCGCCCACAGCAAAACTCTTGGCATTCCCAAACCAGTGAACAGTTAGTGGCTTACCTTGGGCAGAGAGAGGATATTTTAAAACATGGTGCAAATCAATATGTCACCCGCATGTCAAAATTACTTCATTTTGAATTTGGAGATAACTCATTATCGCTGAAGACGTGCTTGGCACTCTGTTGCATTCGATCGTTAAATGTCATTTTCCAGGTTTGCTTATTCATAAAAGGAAAGAGGTGACAGGGAAAACAATCTCTTATTTTTCTGTTCACACTGGAGAGCAAGTCATCAAGTACTGAGTCTTAAAAATGTTTTTTGGCAGGTTAAATTTCTTGTTTATATGCATTGTAAATTTATTGTCAATTATAAAGCACATTATGATGCTCTGAGCATGAAATGTGCTACAGAAATAAAGTTTGACATAACTTAAAATCTTATTTTTCTTAAAACAAATGGAAAATCTCTTGTTTCTAATGCATATTAACTTGATCCAAGAATTTTTGTGAATCACGTGTTATTTCCTTGATACTTACTGGTGTGATCTGCCTTGTTTAAAGATTATGACACTAATTTGTAGAATATTTCTGACGTGTGAAACTGCAATGGAAGTGTAATTATCCCACCTGATTGTCATTTTTTTTTTAACTGTTTTAAGAAAAATACATTTTCAAGACTGAATATGAGGCTAAATGAATAAGATGACACTTTTTTCCCAGTGGTCACATAGTTACATAGGTTTCATAGAATATTAGCAGATATTGCGCATTTGAAAAAATGTCTGCAGTTGTCGAAAAAGAGCCTCTCTCTCTGACGAGAGTATTTTTTTAGGTTGATAATTTTACATTTATTTAAGTACATTTCAACTTATTATACTTTACACATTTCAAATTGCATCCGTTAGAGTCCAGAGTTTGTCATCCATCCATAAGGACAGCAGCAGAAACTGGAGAACTGTAAATATCTGCATAAAATCTGACCAAGCATGTGGGGGAAACATGAAGTTAACTAACTCTCACATTAAATGCTTCAATGTATCCATCATAGCAGCTTAGTTAGCATTATCCAAAAAGCTATCCATTTAGCTACAGTATTATTGGTCTGTGTTAGCCTGGTTGTTGTCTAGCTAGTTTGCTAGCCTAGCTAGCTTGTTGGATAGCTATTAGCAAAAGTTTAATCAATGTAGTACAATTATTGAATTATGGGGATGGACATTTTCAGTCCATTTTCAGTAATGACATCATCTTATTTTTTAGAAAACTCATTGAACTCTGTCCATTTGCCTGTTTTTTTCTTACTAGGCCTACCTTTTACTCTGAGTACGCTTTAAATTTGGTACTTATTACTTACTAGGAACTTATTACTAAAATTAGGTACTTATTACACTTAAGTAGGACATTTTGGTACTATTTCCTCCCCTGCTGCTTCGTATTACATCGTTATCAAGTCCACTGCCTCTCTAGCCTGAGGAAAGAGGGAATGTTAAAAGAAAGGGGAATCAAAAGAGCAAACATTTCACCATTATGCCTGAGCTGGAAAGGTGTTGTAGCGTTCTTTGGAAAACGGCACAACATCGGTTATCCAAATAAAGGCATGCACACACAGTACACACACACACACACACACACACTGAGTTAGAAGATAAAATGTTGAACAGGTGGCTGGGAGAAAAACAGCCCTCTCTTTCTCTCTCTCTCTCTCTCTATGTCTCTCTCCCCAGACGTGAGTCCAAATGGATGGGTGAGGTCAGGAGGGGTCAAACAAACTCTTCCCACTGCCTCTGAACTGCCTCTGTAGGGGGGGAAAGGGAGGGGGTGGTTGCTTTGGAAATCTCTTCCTGACAGCTGCTTTTGTCATCACCGTGCTACCTGGGACCATATAGGCGCTCTGATCCAGGCACAAAATGGATCGTACCGGTCTCCTTTTTTTTCCTTTTTTTTTGCCCTGCGAAAAAAGCCCATTCACTGTCTTTTTATGCTCGTCTCTCCTATTCCCCACATGCATCTACTGAGGAATGCAGACCACTCCGAGGTCTAGGGGGGTCGGCTATTTATATTTCCGCCATGACAGAGAGAAAGAGAGATTGATTAAGGGACACCCGTGGGTTTAAGTAAAGACAGAACAGAAGGCGAATGCGATTAAAAACCAATTGACTCAAGTACAATGGGGTACGAGGAAGACGATGTGACTCCTTGTACGGAAAGGGAAAGACACTTGAAATGTAGCACCGCTGTCACGTGAAAACCTCTTACCTCTACTTTTGGCGAGTTTGGCGTTTTTGGCTTCAACGGAAGGATCACACAGCGCTCTATAGGTCGAGAACAGGGCTGGTTTAAAAAATCGATTTTCCGATTCAAATCGATCTTCATTTGAATGATCCGATATCGATTCATAAAATCCCGAGATCGATCTTTTAATATATGCCCAATATATGCCTGTAGAGTGTGTAGAGTTGCACAACTTGCTAGCGCCGGCTGCCGGCTATTTAGCCATCTACTCACCTCTGTCTGGCCGGCTGCTTTTATAACTGAATGTCACTAAATGTTCACACTACCAGAATTTGGTAGCGACAACAGAACTTTTGAATGAGAGTGACTGCGCATGTCTGGTAGCCTATACTGGAGCAGACTGAAGTAAAATAACTAGACTCAGAGCGGAGCGGAGTGCCTAAAATCCCCTTAGCTGTTCTAAAAGCAGTAATACCGATGTGATGCGGTCACAGGTGTGGGTTTATAGAGTATTTTAAAATGGCTTCGAACGCAGCTCAGCCAATCATAATCAAGGACCGGAACTATCCGTTTTATAAAAGAAAAATTGAGAATGTCTCACAACACTTACCTCCGTCTCTTTCAAATTAAGGATGATAATGTTACATAACATAACGAGTGTTGAGCCTTAACGTCACGTAACAACGAGCTGTCCAGTCCCATTCTGGTTCACACTACTCTGACTAACCGAATCCGCTCTCAAATTCAGTATCAGTACCTGAATTTTTCAGGTAGTGAGTTTGGTTATAGAATGTGATTGTCACTCTCCTTAATACCTGAACTGTGTGTGAAATTGCAAGGGGAGTTTCAAAATAATAGCGATCTCTGCTAGCCGCTGCGCAACGTGCAGCGAACGGTTGCCATGGTAACGACGGACTCAACTGAAGTGTTACAGCTGAAACTACTGTATAACGCTAAATACAAGGCCTTAGCTGAGGAGATCATTTTAGGGGCTTCATTACCATGACCATGTAAAATCATTATTTAAACTGATTTATGTTTCCATCATTATTGGATCTCAGTTCTGTGAGTGCAGTAGTACTCAGGAGAGAGATCCAGTCTTGCTCTGAGAAGACTACAATATGCACTTTGGTATTATATTTATTACTATTTGTAATAATATTTTTGTTTTAGACTACTTATTTCTTCTGCACTGACTGAAGAAAGTACATTAAACATTCACAATTAAAAAACATTATCAGTTTATTTTTCAATTGAGCATTGATCCTGTAATAAAAATGTTTATTTATGTTATTTTAAGTCATGCTTTCATAAACATATTTAAGGTTTGTTTATTAATTCGGTAAAAATGCATCACCGGAAAAATGTATCTTGCCATCGCAAACATCCCTTAGCCGGCTACTTTTCCCATCTGGCTGGCTACTCAAAAATTTGGGGAACCCCCTGCTTGCACTATATTGTGTTGACTGCTGTAGTGTGTTGGTCATGTTAAATAAAAAGTACATTAATGTAACTGCTTTGGGGTCAATTCTTAATGTAAACATTAATATTTTTAATAATGCACCAGGTTAGAGGGTTCCTTGTACAATTTACAGCATTAGTTCTCTGAGAATCTCTTTCATATCCATGCAAAATTGATATTGTAACTGAAATATCCCTAACCGAATCGATATTGAATCGAATCAAATCAAATCGGAAATCGAATTGAATCGGGACCTTGTGAATCGGAATCAAATCGATTCGGGAAATCAGTGGCGATACCCAGCCCTAATCGAGAACATTCCACCCCCTTTCAAAATCCATTAGATAAGCCTCGAAAACAGAAAGGTGGTCGAGCTCAAAGCGAGGCCGTTGTTGGCATTTTGGAGAGGAGACATTTTCACCCGACAGCAACCATATGAGGAGCAGAGGCGAGAAAAATTAGACGGTGAAAACTGACATTGCTGGAAATGCAAATGAAAAATATTGAGGAAGTGTCAAGTGATTTCATGAGCCTAGAATAATAAGGTTCTATCTGACCTTCTTTTTAAATGTTTAAAAAGATAGAAAGTGCATGAGAGTTTTGCCAGCTGGTAGGTCAAATCTCCGAGCTCACGATTTGACAAAGGTAATCAGATTGAGTTTACTGCTTGCACATGTTAAACAACAAATGTTATTCATTAGACCAATAAAAAAAGTTCTTCATTCTCAGCTCAACTTTTTTCCTCAGTCTTCTTTTCATGACCTTTTTGTTTATGATATCACATCATCATCTATTTTCGTGACATTCCCCCCTCGTTGAACAAGGCTTCTTTTTGTATCGAATAACACAACACAGCATTACATCAGTCTTGGGGGGAAAATAATTTTCGAAGACCATCCGCTCCTTATTCAGCTGCTGTTGAACAATGGCTATGCCACTGACAGCCAAAAACCATCCGCAGAAAGAAAAGACTTTTGCACACTTACAATTGCCTCTTTTCTTTCGAAGACAAATTATATGTGGGTTGCGGATGTGATTCTGTTGATGCTGATGATAATGTGGTTTCGGAGGCTCACAGAGCCCACTGTTCTTAAATCACATGAAATGTGAACGTCACTGGCCACAGTTTTAGTATTTTGGAATAAGCTGAGTCAGAGCAGATCACTGTGGGAAAGCCTTCCAGTGAGTTTGACAGAACAAAGCGTTGCACCTCATTTTGATGCTGTGTTGAGAACCTCAGCTTCTCCTTTTCTGCCTCTCTCGGGGGAACCATGTGTTATTGCTGGTCTGCTCAAAATGTGAAACACACACACACACACACACACACACACACACACACACGCACTTTACGTAAACTTCCTGATCAGCTGCAGCTTGGCCTCTATTTGCCCCTGTGCGGTGCCCTGCAGTGGGAGGTGGGGATGGAGCGGCACATACCCCAAGAGAATTGACGCTAATTCATTCTATGTGGGAGAATGCCCTCTGCCGCTTCAGCAGACTGCCGAGGCACCAGCATGTCTGGAGGCGCGCATAATGCTCGTCAGTGGGGATAGACACAAACATAAGAGACTCTTATGTTAAAAAAAACATAAACCCGAGTGCCTTTAATTACTAACTATCCATCTAATTGGGCGAAAACAATGGCCATTGCTGTAGCGTTTGCGTTCTCAGCCCAGGAGACAGTCTGAGAGACGAGGACAGCAATTAAGAGAGAAGAGGAAATTTTGACCTTCAGCAGATGCCCCGTCCTTTTCCCGTGTGTGTGTGTGTGTGTTTGTGTGTGTGTGCTCGAGGCGTGCGCGCGCTGGTCGAGGAAGGTGAATTACACAGTCGCCAACTCAGCGGAGGTCCATTACTGGAAACAGAGAGACAGAGAGAGCCCGCTCGTGGCAGCGCTCTATGTTTATCAGAGTGGATATTAATGGGCACGGCCCGTCAAGTGATGCTCTCCAGCAAATGGTTAAAAGAACGTTCATCAGCAGCTAAACGCTCAGACGCTCCGAGCCTGGCTGATATGGGAGAGAGACGGAGAGAGAGAGACTAAACAGAGCTGTGAATGGGGCGCTTTATCATTACGAGGTCTGCGGATGGTTATCTGGAAACGACAAATCCACCCTAGGAGTCCCATCATCTCTTAGAGACAGCCCTATCTTAGCCTTATCTGGGAACTATGTAGATATCAAAAGGATTAAGATGCTATCTATCACATTCCACAGCAAAACTTTTTTCAAAACGAGACAAATGCTCAAAACGCTCTGTGCAAAAATGTTTATGGGTGGTTGACATTTAAGAAGAAAAGCAGAGATCTCTTGTGTGACTAAGCAGGTTTGATTGAACTCGCTGGCTGATCTGCTGACAGCTGGCAAACTAAATAAAAATGTACCTGCCAAGAATAATTTGTGTACATTATTCATTCTGAAATATGTCACCTTACCCGTTTCCATTGCTATTTCATGTGTACAAGAAGGTACTGCGTAAAACAGTTAATAAAGAGACAAGAGCAGATTTCATTTTTAGTTCAGTTTTCATATAAAACTTGCTTAGAATAATAGCTTTAAGTTTCCTCATCATATCGCAAACATAATACATAACATATTGCCTAGACTTATAGTAGATTTACCTATAAAATAGTGTTTTGCTACCAATGTTTCTGTTCCTGCAGCCTAACTGCAGCCATCATGATCTAATTTTCAGCATTTCAACCTTCAAGATATGAAAATTTCACAGCTCTAAAGTTGAGGCTAAAAATATGTAGTTGGACAGTGGAAGTATTCAGGAGGAAAAGCTGGATGAGGTTATCGATAGTTACAGCATTTTATTGTTGTTTAGCTGAGTCATGCAGCCTATCATCTTTTTCAGCTATCAAACGAGGCTGCATGCTTTTCCAGTCCTATCTCAATCCCTATATTTACCATGGTTGCCATTCACGTAAAGCCAAGATACTGAGGCAGACAAACCGTGTATTGTGTCACAATTCTCTTCCATTTTTACTCTCATCCACTTACTGACCCTAAACGGATTAGAAGGGCATACAGCTGACATACGGAGCGCCTGCATCTACCAATCCCACCTCTGAAATGGGACAAAGGCCAAACAATGGGGCTTTTAGCTGCAGAGCGAAAGAAGATATTAGCCATGTGACATGTAAGATGTGACACAGAAGTGACTAGAATTACACAGCCTGTGCGACAGGAATGCGGCAGCGCCCGTATTTCGGGTTTCTCCCTCTTGTGAGTTAAGGCAGGAGCGACGACAAGGTATCAACCGCGGTGCTGACAGCAATCTGTTCTGGCAGAAAAGATGTATCCTGAAGGTGATGGCACCAATTTAAACAATGCCAATAGCAGATTTACAAGAAATTAATGATTTCCCCAGGAACAGTTTGACAGGCAAAGAGAGATTTAAGGACTCCGTGTCAGCTGCTAATGATAGAGTTTGTTTCAGGCAGGCTCGAATGAATGATGATGATTTTATTGGTCTTCAGAGGAAATAAGGCTCATACAGTTATCAAGCCGGCAAGTACACATAACAAGATAACAGCCAGAATAGACCAACTTGGGTCCAAACATGCCTGCAGGTCTCTCTAATGGGTTATTAACAGTAGAACATCATCATTTAGAGAGTCCCATAAAAAAAAATGCTTGATCCAAGCATTAAATCATAATTAGAACTTTCTCTCCCTTTCCTTCCTTTTTTTTCCTCCTCCCTTTTCCTTCCTTTTCCACTCTCCTCTCACCCTCTGTTTTTCCGCCCATTTCTTTCCCTCTCTTCCCGTCAATTTTTCCTTCTTCTTCCCTCCAACGTCTCTCTATCAAAATCGAGAAATTCAATTTTCTCTAATACCTCTTGAATAACCGACCCAGAGAAGTGAACGAGTCGGTATTTTTCAACTAACTTTGGCGCAGGATTAAAAAGGCAGAGGTCATGAGATTTGGTGGGGTTCGTCAGTAGCCTGTTCCTGGGATCTGAATCTATATCCAGAGGGTAGATATGGATGCAGCTTCATGCAAATTATCCACCGCGCCATTTACATATGGGACAGGTAGCTGGGTGGCGAGCTGACAAGCGACGTTACGGTGCGTCAGTATGAACAATAATTTGTTTCTCAGGCGTCAACCAAGAAGTTAGACTCAATATGTCTATGTCATCATAGCATCTCGCTGTACAGCTGCTGTACCATGCTGTATAGCATACTGCCTGAATGCACACAGTGATGGAATACTGAATCTATTTGTGGAGGCATATGTATAGTATACCGTCTACTGTAGGTCGCCTCGCACTAAGTGGGAGGTCCTGTTGTCCCTGTAGCATGTGTGACTGTATGTAACATATGCAGTGTCTGACAATAATAATAAAGAAATAATAAATACACACTTTTCATAGAAGTACGTTACCCAATCCGTTTTCAATGCAATTTTGTGTATAGAATCAGGTTCTGTGTGAAACAATCGATAACGAGGTGGCAGGCAATAACTTCAGACCCTGATTCTATATATGTATGTTATGATTCTATGTATGCATTAGCCGTTAATACGTCCCTTCAATCTCACCAAGATGTATTCCTACATGTTGATTATACCTGGTGATTCTGATTCTGAATCAGATGTGCTAATTCTCAGTCAAACACAGAGCAACTGTTACTTCAAACAAGTGGTCATGAAAGATCGATCTGTTATTGAACTGAAAATATATCACTTATTTTCTACTTGAAGTGCTGGGAAGTGAAAATGACAAGATCACTGCTTTCTAAATGCTCTGCATGTCTTCTGACATGCAGGCAATAGGGTGCAAGGAGACAAGACCAACAGGAGGAAAACTTTCCAAAGTCTCACACCACCATGGAATCCTGGGCCACGATGCAGCCTTTTCTGCAGGTTCTTAATAACCTGTATAATTAAACTTGTGCACATGGAAATGTTTGGAACAGCAAGATTCTGTACGCTCACCCACTCTCACTCAAGATTACCTATTTGAAAGACCATCGCTTCCTTTCACATTCCTTCCCTCAAGTACTCGCAGTCTCTTTATCGGGTAACAGGTCTATTCTTAAACCCTGATTAGAAGTAGGAAGGACAAGGGGCAAGCGTTTACCGTGATAGTCATATCCATGGCAAGACAAACATACGATTGAGTGAATGAAGTAATACCATACCAAGGAAGGAACAACTTTGAGAATCAAATTTACCAGGAACTCTCTCAGATAACGTTTCCTCTGCATTAGAGATATGTCACTTTTGTCCTCCTGAAGGGAATGTACTGTATTTTGAAATGAGCTCCTTCAAAAGGAAAGCGAAATATGGAAACATTTCTGGGCCATTAAAACCAAGGGGCCAGTTAGCATCCATGGCAACCTGCTTGCTCGATCTGCCTCAGACTTCAAAGGGTCAAATATATCTGATATACCTCGGTCAAACTACAGCTACAGCTAAAAAGGCCAATCCAGCTAAACCTTTTTATGAAGACAACTAACACAGTGTAATGTTATACCCATGTTATGATGGTTAGAAACATATCACATGTGTATAGCCTTTTGGTCCAGAGGTATGGCGTATATTATACTGATAAAACCAAACTAATATCTACTGTTTGCATTTTCTGTCACGCAGCATCTGTTGTTTTCTTGCCAGGAAATCAGAGAGATGTGCATGACCATGAAAAATGTCCCTGACACAATCCATAGCCCATTTCAGCCCTTACCCAATAGTCTAAAAATCTTACTTGTTTTGGAAAATTCTCTTTTCAACAAAGGCTGGCACTAATTGTCCAGTGTATATGATCTGAGACACTGGAGGTGGAGTCCACTCCCTTTGGGACATCCCTTCACTACATGGGTAGGTTGGTCTTCCAGAGAGGAGCTGGAATTTTGCCCTCAAGCAGTCAACTAGAGATTTCTTTCTTTAATCAGCCCCCTAAGAACTCTGCAAGTTTTAACTTGACAAAAAAATCCTTCAGGAAACTCCAGTTCTGATGCAAAAAGAACATACTGTTCTACTAAATAATCCTAACTCATTCGCTAAATCCCCCGACCTCCCATTTTTAAAATTTCACATCATCCGTTCAGGTTGACACATATGAGCAGAATTCACATTGTGACTAAGTTTGTGCTTGCTGCAAATGTAAGTATTCAAATGAGACTGGGCTTAGCTCTCCAGGCTATTTATTTTGCAGATGATTAACTGAATTCAACGAGCATCAAAACAGTCAACAAGCCTATCAGGGCAGCATCAGGCTTCTTGACTGCACCAAAGCATCTCTCTTCAAAGCTGCATGTCACGGCTTAAGCCTCGAGAGTGAAAGAGAGGTACAGAGAGGGAGAACAAAGCTGTGAAGCCTCTAGTTATCTATCCTGCATTTTGGGCTTATTTGCATATCACAGTTTTTTTTTCTTCTGTGGAGGAAAGCAATCTTTTCTAACTTACTTTAAATATTTGAAATGACAGTTCTGTCACCAACCTCCTCACTCTGTGTAGCCTTCGGCAGTTGTGCACATGATACGCACAGGGTGGATGATATGAAAACAAATGAACTCAGTGGTAGGATGATAAAACAAAAAATGTGAACAATTCACGACCAGACCATCTATCCCCCTGATGGCATGGATGACTTCACAGGTAATCTGACCCAAACATGACTGAAGCACACAAGGACACTCCTTAAGGCATAACTCGCCATTTACCATTTTCCCATCTTTCTCCATCAAATTGATCGATTCGGCTCTCCAATACAGTCCTAACAGGCCAATGGACACTCTGAAAATCAATCCCCAAAGCACCCAAAGCATGTCTTTTTCAACACATTGATTGCCTGCTCTATAATGACACATGTCGGTAAAATGATGTAAAAGAAACTTAGCTGAAGTCTTGCCTTTCTCATATGTTTTGATGCTACCTTGGCCATTGCTTTAGCACTTCATTGTTTCCTCTTTCCTGTCTACATGTAAAGTTAAGCATTATTAATTCATTACAGAGTGAGGGGTTGATTTTGGAGTGTTCATTGGCTTTACAGGAATATATTGGAGAGCTGTACCCAGGCAAGCAAGGCGTTAAGTAGTAGCTCTATAGTGAAGCAACTGACAGTATTTTGGTCAGACTCGGTGATGGAAAATGATGGGAAAATGGAGTCCAGATTGAAAATGGCTGGAGTTATGCTTTAAATCCTCTGTGAGCATTCATTAGCAGCAGTACATCTCAAACATGTAGCTCAGTCCGTGGAAACACTTAACTATTAACAGCCTAATTCCTCCTACAATTAACCACATTGTATTAATGGAGATAGCACGTGCGCACACACGCTTCCTCTTATGGGTTCAGCACTCCCCATTAAAAATAGATGTAGCCAGAGTAGTAGACAAAAGCCATGTTGACAGAAAGTGTTTTTCCATATAAGGTGATTGGTCCTATTCTACCCGTCAATGACAAAGAGACAGGAAACATTACACTTCATTCTCTGTTGTCCAGAAAGAGAGTGGGAGCATGGGGATGTGAAAACAAAACAAAACAGACAGCTGAACTAATTTGTTGAGCCAGAATGAAGGGGACAAAAGGTAGCCTTTACTGTACTAAAAGATGGGAACTAGACAGAGAAATAGAGAGCCATAGAAAGTCCAAGTAAGAGCCAGAGCAGAGGCAGTGAGAAAGACTTGAAGGGAGGTGGAGTTGGAGATGGGCCAATTCCTCAGTGGCCTCAGGTTAGCTCTATTAGTCGCTGTATATGTCAGCAAGAGACATAGAAAAGGCTGGCAAGCACTGCACCTTTGCACTGTCAGTCAGCTTTGTGAGCGTGTGTGTGTGTTCTTTGTCTCGGTCTACCAGGTGGAGAGAGATATAGATCCTCCCAAAAGTATCACCTGAAAGAGAAATCCCACCCTGCTTTCTTATCAGTGCAAAACACGCATGGAAAAACCTTGTCGCGGCTTTCAGCGAGAGAGCAGAAAGGTACGTAGCGGGGAAAGGAAATGTCAGAGAGACCGACTCTCGAGCTGCGGCCGCTACTACTGTTGAGTTAGGAGCGCATTCTCAGAAAGAGGGCCGTCCGGGATGAAATACCTGAGTGCTAGCTGAGAGATAGCTCGGGGGGGGGGGGGGGGGGGGGGGGGGGGGGGTTATCTCCGACTGGTATACAGGAGATCACCCTGGTATTTCCTCAATAAGGCCAAAAGAAGCAGAGCCTCAAGTGGTTCCCATCCAGACCAAAATTAGACGTTAATACCCCCGGCCTCAGCAGAGAGCAGAGGCAGGTCTGGACTTCACATGCCTTACTCTTGCCCTGGCTTGCAGTGAAGAAGAGTACAGTAAGTGCATTTGTGTGCATTATGTAAAGACTAGGCTATACGTCATCCTAACACTAAGCGATGAATCATGCCTAAAAGCAGGAACTTAAGCCCTGTGATTTCATAGACTTATACAGTAAACAGTGAACAGTTAAAAAAAAAAAAAAACACCTGTGCAGAACACTTCATAAATAACATTCTGTATAATCACGGCTAATGATTTGAAAAGCTACAACTAATAGATGAAACCACAGACAGACTGTGTGCTATTATTTTCATGGCCGGTTAAATTTTCACATAGAGTGGGTATTGACTGTTTGAAATTAGCGTCATACACCAGTGAAAAGAATAATTCCACAAGCTGTGCCTTTAGGCTACTTCTTAGTTAACTAACATTACAATGAATGCATTAGCTGCTGGCTATGTATAAATATATCATGAGTAAGGGAAGCAGGGGATGAGAGTGGAAATTTACGTAGACGGTGCATACATGCTCCTTTTTTTTTGTCTGATGTCTGAAATGTTAAGGCCAAGTTTTAGACTGAGCAAGACTCTGAAATGGCTCTGAATGACAAGCAATCCCGCCTGTGCAATGGCGCTTGAAACACGATCTTGTCTCCCCGGTCCACGCTCTAGTCCGGTCACAGCTAATGACTTCCAATACACACTCTCACGGGCATCAAGCTTGTGTTTTACCCCTGAAAGTATACGTTTTATGCTCAGTGTCCCCTGGGCGGGCGGATTTCTCAGCGCGAGACAGAAATTGCAGAGCAGACAATGCCGTCTGTACGCTCGGCTGGGCGTCGCAGGGCAACAAACTAGCGCACAAGTTCAGGAATCCAATTGTGGGGTGAAAAGTCCCACACTGTCGTTTCGATCCCTGGACTGATGCTTTAGCTTCTGACATTATTAGGATTGGAGTCAGGTATGATGCGACTGCTGGGAGGGGGGGGGGGGGGGTGTACTGATGTATGCCAGGACCACTGATAATTGACCGTCTCTCACTGTGTGCTAATGAATGACAAGACACACTCTGACAGGGTGCCGTCAAGGGGCAAATCCGAAAATTGGTCATGCCTTGTCTTGTCTGGGCTGCATCGGCGCTGAAATTGAACAATCTTAATGCCACCTTGAATAGTTTGTTTTTCTAAATGACCCACAACGGGTGCCCACTAAAACTGTCTCCCGCAAAATACCGAACAGAAATCCCTAACAAAAGAGAAAGCAGGGAGTATTAAACAGAAGTCCTGTGGAAGAGCACATGGCACATGAGGTTTGTGCTCTCGCCAGCAGCAGCTGTAAAGAGACGCTGTAAAAAAAGTCTCCTCTGGCAGATGATGGCTCAAGTGTTTCCTCTCCATGAGATCAAGCACGCGACTGACATCAGCAATCAAACAGTGCGCCTTTCATTGAACGTGAGAATTATATCTGCTGATTAAAATATGTAAACCAACTTCAGTCCTTTGAAAGCTAATGGAAAATGTCTTATCTAGATGCTGAAGTGCTAAAAGCTATCGTCATGTTCAGTGAGTAGACAGACTGTCCTTCAGCTGGAGGACATGGGCTCAAGCCCCATGTCGGCCAACATCCGCTCTGCTGAAGTGTCTTTGAGCAAAACCCTGAATCCCTACCAGCTCCAGAACTGCTGCTCTGTAGCTGAGCCTGACTTCTGAGGAGGGAGGGGCACAAATGAAAAGAGAATTCCCCTACAGGGATCAATAAAGCATTACTGTACATTATTATTATGATGAGTGATAATGAACTGGAAAAACTGGTAGATAGGCATCAAAATAGAGAGTTAGGGTTGGGCTTAATGGCTGAAGCCCACAACAAACCCCATAAAATGTTCCAAATGCATTAAAGAAAAAGTCACAAAACTGCACTAATGTTCTATCACTTTCCCAGCCCTTGCAACACAACGACTGTTTGCACTGGACCAATGTGGCTGGTAAATCATTTGGGCTGTGTGTGAGGAGAGGGAAGGCAACTAGATACAGAGGGAGAGAGAAGCAGAGGCGTTGGTAGAAGTGCTGAGATCCCTCGCATCAGAAATTAAAGTCACAAATTCAGAGAGCAAGAGGAGAAAGCAACTTTCTACAAAGTTCACTACTTCCTCTGTAAGACTGCGTCTAGCTGGGTGAATTTCACACAAGCACTGAAAAACAAAACAACTGCAAAGTTTGTGACACTGTATTTTTCCTATCAGAAAAAAAAAGCCTGTCTACTCTGTGATATGGCAGAATGATGCAGAATAAGCAGGAGAAACAGGGACTAGTCAGGAAAAGGGAAAAGAACAACGCCCACGGCTACCAAAGTCGATTCACTGAGACAAGCCCGTGGCAGTAAACACAACTTTAAGACAAGCATAATGCCAGGGTTTACTGTGGGTCTTAGCACCATTCAAAGGAATAATCTCTCAATTTAATGTAGACTTTGTAACCAAACAGTGTAGCTCAGCGCAAAAATGTCTTTTTAAATGGAATGCCACACTAATTTTTGATGGTGGGGTGGATAAGGTGGCCATTTCCAATTCCCTCAGCCTCATTTTTCATAAAGCCAAGCAATGAGGTGGGCGTAGTCTGTTGTACCATGGAACTCTTAGCATCCTAATGTAAGTGGGTGTGCTTGAGATTAAGACCTTAAGACCTGTAATTTTCTCCTTGCACTAGGTGTTCCAGTTTGAAGTGCTTATTGTTGCGAGGACTGTTTACCCAAAATGAAATCTTCCAAAAATATTCCAAAGTGAGTCATTCCTTAAAGGGGAGTACCACTCAGTTTCACATCTATTGCTTCAATGATATGATGCATGACAGCCCCACAAAAATTACTGAATATTGACAGGATTCTCCCATACCTAGACACCCCGAAAGCAAAAACAACCAGAAGGCCCTCAGCAGACCGCAAACATCCGCCAATCCTGAACAATTCTCCAACTTGCAAAGCGGCAGCCTCTGTAACGGTTTATGTTTGTTTATCGTTTGCCTTCCAGGTTTGATTTTCCGACGTGAATGCTGTTTAGCAGCCAACTTGGAAGTCCCAGATGTCAAGCCTCCCCGACAGCACATGAACGTAATAGTTATGACTTAAAATACAAATTGTCTGGCGGAAATCCTAGAGCCTGATCACCACTAACTTCTAATAGACTGGACCTTTGGGCCAAGGGCTATCCGTCCACCAAATTTCAGCCAAATCTGTTTGTAACTTTTTGAGATATCTTGCTAACACACAGACAGATAGGTGAAAACATAACCTCCTTCCAGGAGTAGGAGATAAGCAATGTACTGTATGTCCTGGAAATGCTGCAGTAAGAATGAATGGAACACTGAGAAGTTTGGACACAGAGTTTTTACATCCATTAAAATATGGTCCTATTAGTTACTATGACTTTGTTCTCCATGGGCCTATACATCAGTGTGTGATCACAGATCAGAGGGTGGGGCAAACTCTTTCTCTTCAAGTCTTTGAATGCTCGCTAAATACAGATTTGAAAGTTCTACTGCATAGTAATAGCGTACTTCAAAGCGGAAATTCTGCGGTAATCCCTTTAAGTTGTATTAATTTGAAACTCTTGCAGATTGTGTGCACATTGGGATGAGACTGGGCAGCATTCCTGATTCACAGCACTGAAACCTGAGCTGCTCAGCGGGGGCTACACATCCACAACTAATGTCATATGTAAAGCACCGTGTTGTACCACCAGCGGCTTCAGAAGCACAGAGGTGGCTGTCAGCTTTAAAACTGAAAGCCCGGGCTTCACGCTGCATAAGGTTTAGGATTACCAACAGCGACGGCATGCTCGAGGGAGAGCGGTGAAATGCACCCGCAAGATTCTAAGCAGACGTAAAGCAAGGGCTTGGATAAACATCACCAATCTTGTTTTATGTGCCGCACAATGCCTTATGAATTCTACTAATAAAGTGTTTTGTTCGCGTTGAGGATAGAACAATCTGACGACAGGGGAAGAAAAACAAACCAAGGCCTTAGATGCACTGCTTTTCTTTTTCAAAGTGGTCTTAACGGAGTCGCATCCTAACACACCCGTGGCCTTTGACACCTTTTGTTTGGCCAGGCTCCCACTGGTGTCTTTTTGTGGCGAGACAACAATAAACCAGAACCCAATTAAAGGAAAATTGAGTCTTAACTATCCTCCCATCGCAGCCCAAGGTCAAGACTCTCTGTGGCTGCTACTTAAAATTCTCATCTGACTTCCTTAACTCCGTAGCACTGCTGCTGGCAAAAGTTTGTTCATCTGAATGTTTTATTCCCACGTTGTTCCAACCTGCTGCACAGGCCGCGCTTACAGCCCTTCTGAGATGAGGAGATGTTTATTCAACTATCCACTTCTTTGGAAATGAGCAGACACATGTTTATGCAGCTAAAGCCTCCTCTCGTCCCGATCTTAACTACCCTGTACATCAAGGTGTGTTTATCATTCGCGCCATGGTTAGACAACCACCACAGGGTGATTTACGCTTCCCTTGTAAAACAACACAGAAGATACAATACATATTCCCCTTTCTTCCCTTGACCTACTTGCTGTCACATTTTTTTTTTATATTTTCCTTCTTTATTGTGTAGAAGATTTTTTTGTGTGGAATTTGGCAATTCTAAGATATGGCTTAGAATTGTATTCGCTCACAAAAACATCTTGTAAAAACACCCACTTTGGTAACGATGTTCTCCTCTGCGGAAAATTGCTGTGTAATTAACCAGAGCTTGAAATCCAGTGTCATGAGCCGTACCTTTTTCCCCACAGCATCCCTTCCCATTTTCTGCACCCCAAGAAGTAAGAACCCCCCCGCACTTCACAAGCACAGAAGACGCCAGAAATGATTCATCACTTCCTCGGTGGCAAAGCCTAATTAAGAGAACATGAAATTGCATTGTAAGCCGTCGTTCAACCCTCGCCGACTTAATTTACGACATTCAAACAGCAACGGCGCCGTTATTTTGTTCCTCAACAAAGAATCCGAGTGCTGTGGCGTTGGATGGATGGGAGGTGGCGGACGCTTAAGCTGGTAGTGCTTTAACACAAACATGGTGATCTACAACTGTACAGCTTTCATCAAGCATTAGGGACCTAGGGGTGGGGGGTGGGGGGGGTGGGGGGCATGAGATGAATGCTTGCTTTGTGAAGGCACCGGGAGATACCAATTAAAAGTAGCAAACAATGTCAACATGACCCACTTTCCTGTCTCTTCTTGCGGCCGCGTTGTCAGCCACCAGTCTCTGACAGCGGGGCTGAAGTCACAAAAGTCGCAACACACACACGCACCACATCCCCTGGCCTGTACAGTATTAGGCCGACACGCAGTGCTGTGCCCTCTGCCCCCACCCCCCCCATCCCTCCACCCACCTCCTCCTCCACCCCAGGCATGCTAGGACTCTACCTACATATACACAGAGTAACACAATCCTTCGGCATGCGTGCGGGGGGGAATGCTTCTCTGTCATATCCAGCTGCTTTTAAGACAATCAGGACTGGGTCTGTGGGCTGACAGTGTGCTTGTGGCAGGAATGAAACATTGCGAAATAAAAGCTGGGGGAAGTCACAGAGCAGACGTCTTGCGGAGAAAAATCTAATTATCTTGCAGAGAGTGGCCATCTTTGTCTCTTTTTGAATGCCACAGTTGTTTTGACCAGGCTCAAAGGAAAAAGAATCAGATTGAGGGTGATAAAATATGCTCCCTGTGTATGAAGCCATTTTCCAGTGTATCTGCATCAAAGGTGTTAGAAGCGTCAGGTCGCAGAAAGAAAGAAGTAGTCGATAACTGATGTTCACCATTGAAGTATTCATAGTAGTAGCTCGAATACGGCGGTTTTTAGCACAGCAGAACCTAGCTGACCCGAACCTGTCGGGAATGGAGGCCCGTCAAACAAGTCAGACGCTGGGATCTCACATATCAGGCCGACTCCTGTTCATAAACATGCATGCTTGTGTGTTTAGTTTTCCAGAAAACCCAGCAGAGCCTGCCTTGTAATCAATAGGCTTCTCAGAGTATACACAAAGAAATTCCAACAATAGCGTCCAGTTGGTAGAAAGTATTTCTGCATTGCTGCTTATTGTCCCCATGCCATTGCACGGGCTATTTGTTCATTATTGTGCTGTTCAGTTCATTGGTCGGTTTGGATGCCTTAGATTTGGATAAATAAGGTTCTGCGGCACTGTGCTTTTCATTCACGGGCTTTGTTGGGCTATCATCCATCTTTCTTATGTTCATTGGATAAATAGCTAGTTAAATGGTCTATGACAGTAGGCCGGCCCGTTATATCCCCATAAATGCATGCAGGATGCCTATTCAGGAGAGTAATTGGGTGCTTTAGGGATCAATGCTAATCCCGGGACCTGCATTGCTTCACAAACTCATAGAAGCAGAGCCTGAATGCCGCACTATTCTGAGCAATATCTCCATTATGTTCGCAGCTTCCCGGTTAATTTTACCCATGAGGTGGGGAATACGGGCTCAATAGCCAGCTGTAGTCAGAGGCATATAAAATCTCCAGGGAGGGCGACGCTGTTGAATGGCTTTTCTCCAGACCCCCTTCAACTCAGCAGCAATAGAGCCTTTTTTCCCTTCTCCCATTCCTTTTAGGGGGGCACTCTTAGCGGCCTTCCGGCTAATTGACATCTAAGGCCGCAATAATGACCGCTGGTTTGCAGTTTAGGAGTCCAAGCCCAGTTAAGATTTCTTTTATGGCTATTGATTTTTTTGTGTTTTGAGTGAGTCCTAACAGGATCCCAGGAGGTTTTCCACCGTTCAGCTCAAACAGAGGGCTAGCCGACGCTGCAGTCTAGAATTAAGGAGGAAGTTTAGTCGTAAAAATGTCTCTGCTAGGGGTGGAGATGGTTTTTTTTTTCAAAGCATCAGCTCACGGCAGCTCACAAAAGTCACGGCTCATTTCGCACCTCAGTGTCGGGGTTCAAAGTTCTGTCGATTTTCGGTATAGAAAGGGAAAAGTGTCAGAGCTAACACGGCCCATGAGTGGTCTATGAAATAACTAACTACTGCATGAATAAACAGAAATTCATCACATTGATATGTTTGTCCATCCCCAAGGGCGGTACGCCGAACAGATCAGTGTCTTCACATATTCTGTTCCACCCCTATTCTCTATTGGTTAGCTAATGTATTCAGTAGCTACAAAGTCAGCAGCGCATTGTGAATACATTTATTCTCTCTTTTTATTTAAAGCTTATCTAACAGAGCTTCTCAGTGGCCTTCTCTGCTGTGTGGCTAGGGCTTGTGGGTAGGAATAACCTCTTATCTACATAAATAATAGTCTTTCTGTGCACAGCATACTCATTCCAAATTTAAATCAGCCATTCAGGATCCTAATCACACACACACACACACACACTACCACCAACCCCCAAAAGTGAGGGAAAAAAATCTCTTTTTGAAACACCCCAGTCATTCATGAGCTCTTCTTTAACCGCCAATTAAAAACTATTATAATCTCGATGATAAACCCCTAATTTTAATTTCCCTGTACGTAGGGGAGTGTGGTTCCAGAGGACTTCAGGAAATAGATTTCCCCAAAGTCATTCAGCCAAGTCCAATAGCAGGTCCCATCTCTGTTAAGAGCTGAGACAGGGTGGGAGTCCAGGGGATTTCTTCACTGGATGACCAACACCTTGGGCAAAAAAAAGCTCCCAAAAAACCCAGATGCTTCTTCAACTGTCACACGGTCATGGCAATTTAGAGTAAAAGCTTTTCATGGCCTGGGGCTTAGCTACCAACACCACCTCCTGCACCATCACCAACTTTCTAGGGTTATTTTTTTTACCTGTAAATGGACATTTACTGACTAAAATGTCATGGCTCCCCCCCCCCCATCACCCAGCTTTCCTGTCAGTCTCCATTATACACTGTCTAATTAAATTCCTTAATGACTTCATATTTCCTCGGTAAACACTTTTTTTTTTTTACAGGTCTTCCTGACAGGGAAAAACAATTTACCAAAAGACACAAACGGCTCCTCCTGTCCTCCTGAACACTTCTTCCATCAATGAATAACGTATGTCAATCTCAAAATAATGTGTGAATAACAAAAAAACATTACCGGTACAAAAAAAAAAGCCTCTCGTTTAAATTCACAAGACACTGCTTGAGTGCTGTTTTGCCCGTCAACAATTGAGTCGATAAATCAGAATGCAGAGGCATTATAACACGAGTTATTTAACTGCTTTCATTCGCCGCTGCCTCACTCCGTCAGCATTTCCCCACGGAGTTTCTTCTTGGCAAGGTGGACTTCGTCGAATTTTAATTTTCCTGCACATTAAACAAAGCTGCGGCTCCCCCGCCGAGACTTGAGCAAACACGGCGTTTAACTTCCCGCTTTGATACGGTCACGCTTCCCTGGACCTGTCAAATGACTTTTACCATGACATCATTACTACACAGAAATAGCCTGACATTTTTCAACCGCAGGAGCAGAAGTGCAGCGCTACTGGTGAATCATACACTCGAGTTGGTGTTGAGGGCGTGTGTGTGTGTGTGTGTGTGTGGACATGGATTTACCCATGACCTCATTCGGGTTATAGTTTCACTTCACACGGTGCAGCTTCCTCCTTCAGTCACTGTTGCTGCTCGTTGTTGGACACTTCAGTGAGTAGCCTATGGGACATTTTGTCTGGGGAGGGTTGAGTTGTTGAAAACTACAGTGGGAAAAGCCCATGGCACAGACCAGCATAACAAGGTAGCCCAACGCGAGGCCCCAGCATTAGACACACTTCTCAACTTAGATGACTGTGTCTGGGGAAAGTTGATCCGCTCAGAGCAGAAATCATGTTTTCTCGACGGTCAGTTTCTGTTTTTTTTCTTCTTTGTGCATTCCCCTTTCATATTGCACCGTGGGTTGTCAGGTTATCGCTGTTAAAGCTGTACCAGGCAAGATTTATATTTGTAAAAATACACCCGTTTTATCAGCCTAGACAACAAAGTTTTGCCGCAATAGAGAAGCACGTCCTTGAGATACTGTAGATCTGCCTTATTCAACCAAAATGAAATTCTGGTGTGACGAATCAAAACTCCAAACTGTCTCCTAAACAGCAGTGAGTGAGTGAATCCAGAGAAAGCTGGACTCACCAACTTTAGATCTTTTGCCTCTCTTGTCCCTTTGGTTTCCTTTGGTATAAAGCATCACAGACCGGCCGGGTTGGTAAACATGAGCGAGCTGTGTGCGGTTTACTGATGTCACCTTATAGGATTTCTGGGTATTGAAGTTCACATTTTTCAAACAGCTCCCTCTCACTGCCATTTGGAGCTGCCAGCGTTCAAAGTTGCCTGTGTAAGTTTTACGCAAACCGTTTTATGTAACCTGTGATGATATAAAAACGGACAACAGAAAGGCTTTCTAAAAACAGGGAAATCAATTGAAAGCTGTGTAAAAGGTTACAGCGTATGATATAGCTGTATACCTAAGAGACAGGGGAGTATAGTTTATTGTCATTACACAAGTCAGACGATCTCATTTAACACACTTATTTGTGTTTCCATTTCGCAGAGTGAACCTGATGAAGTTGTGTGCGAATTGCTAAACACCTCGCTCGCTGATGTATTTCTGCACTTGTGAGCAGATGGATTATTAAAGAAGTCGGCATTTCAGCCGCCTTGTGTGCTTTGGGGATCTTTATTTATTAGACAGCATGTTTGTATTTACATGCGAATGAGGAGAAAAACATTGAATTAATTAAATGGATCCACATTTTCCCTGTCAAGGCTGCCGACTGAACTGTTAATCCTGCTCAGCTGAGAAAATCAGGCCCTCTGGGGAGGAAACTGTAGCACTGAATCACTGATGTATTACCACTACTGTAGCCAACTGTAGCCATAACCACTACAATGCCATATTACCACCAACATTTATTTCTGTTTCCACTGATCGGGTGATATCATCATGACACCTCAAGCTGCCTCAGCTGCTTTTTTAGATACCATCGCTGTTGGGCGGGGGGTGGATCTCATATCTCCAAAATGTCAACTTTCAAGGGCCTAAGAAAAACAGCCTTGTTTTTAGCTTGACCACCATGCATTTTTGGAGTTTATCCAATGGCTTTTGAATTGATTTCATCAGACCAAGGGCGATAGAATCAGCTCAACCCATAGAGGAACCTTGTAACCCTTCAGCTGAAGCCAACACACGAAAAAAAAATCACCCACAATCGGAGTTACGGGGTTTTCACGTGACAACAGCGAATTATGGGATGTTGATGTGAGTGACGTCCCAGTGCAGCGGGGGGTTCTTTCTGAATAGGAGATCAAACTAAAGCCAACTGACAGATAGATTTAGGTGGGGCTTCAAACGGACTGCGACCTTTCAGAAATCGGGCAACTGGGGTTGTCGGTTGAAGATAGTTGAAGGTTGAAGCTGCCCCCCCCCGCCTTTGAGGTCAGATAACCCCCCCACCCCCACCCCTGACGACCCCCGCTAAGGTATTTTCCCTCCAGAAAAAGAGAGGCTGTTTTACATGTCGGGGCAGATGGAGATTGTATTTCAAGCCCGTCCGTCCCCCAAGCTAAAGCAATTTAAAGTGCAACTGCATACCACACCCATTATCTTGTCTGGCTGCCCCCCGATTATCAGCAGAATTAGCCTGTTAGGGGCTTTTTTTTGTTTTGTTTTTAAGAGGATGGGTAGTTTTTGGGTAACTTCACCTATGTGGATATGATTCACAACCTGGAGAATTTGGTTCTTTGGTCCATTTCAAAGCACATGTGCGGAATATAATTATACCCCAACTGCAATGAATTATAATCCCTGCTCAGATAGGATCAAAGCTCGAGACCAAAGAAGCAGGTACTTTAATGGGGGCCGAGTCCTCCGAGTGAACTGCTGTGATTTGAGGGGGAAGAAAAGAAATGTTAAAATTAAAATGGCTCTTCTCTAATAAAAGAGTCATCGATGGCTATTCATGTCATGGGGTGAATTAAGTGTTTATTTGGCCAGTGGCAATTGTAAATCACTTTACTAATTGGTTGTTAATAGCTGTCTGATAGGTTGAGTGATGCCAGTTTTTCAACTTTGATTAGTTAGATGAGCGCCATTCTCTTTGCTGCAGTGCCAGGATCTAGGCCAAGAGAAATTAATGTAAAACTTCAAAGTTAAATTTTATTCAAAGTTAACTTTTATGCACTTCCCTCTCCTTTGTCCTTTTGTTGCACAAAGACTTGAGGTTTTGCCCATGATCCCATCGACACAGAACAGCATTACAACTACAAATTTGGTTTGAATAAAGTTTTTAATATTGTTAGTATTACTTTATTGGACATGAGGCATTGATTGCCTCCGTCTGTGCATGCTGGCAATGCTGGCTGTCTCACACTGTACTTGTAACAGTGTGAGACAGCAATAATGTGTGTGACTATCTTTTATATTGCAAATAGCTCCATGGTCCATACTAGACTATGTAACATAAAGTCTGCAAAGAAGATTTTTTTTGGCATGCCTTGGGACCCTCGTGAGCTATTTATGGGACATTATTTATGTAACCTATTTATATCCAAAAGCACAAATCTAGAGCATTCCAAGCATTTCAAAGTGGATTAAGAGCTAAACAAATCCCACCTATGCTTGAACACTTTCTGAATTGTTTTTTTATTTCACCTTTATTTATTCAGGGGGAGTTTCACTGAGAGCAATGCTCTCTTTTTCAGGAACGCCCTGATCACATTCACACCTGGAAGCTGACCAGTACAACCACAGTCTGATCTGCTGCCACTGAGCAGCTCCACTGGAGCGGTTGGGGTTAAGGGCCTTGCTCAAGGGCACCTCAGTGGTGGTAATGAGGGAGGGGCAAGCGCTGCTTTTCACTTTCCCCACCAAGATTTATCCTGCCGGTCCGGGGGATTGAACCGACGATCTTCCGATCACAAGCTCGCTTCTCTAACCTTTAAGCCACCACTGCCCCCCAATTATGTTAATTTCATGTTTGCAGGTATTAAGACACTAATGTGAAACCCCTCTCTCTTAAAATGCCGTTCTCTGCCGCTAATAATGAATTTTCCAAATACTGTTTACCAGTCACCTATCCACTTTTTTTTTCCACAGCCAACACTTCAGTGTATCACTTCACATCAGCCTGTGCTGGCAGCCTACCACTCTTAAAGTCACCCTGGAAAGTCTCCCGTGGCTTCAAACTTCTAAGTCTGAAACTGCCTTTGAAAGTTGTCCTCCTTTGATGTGAGGAATGCCACAGATCAAGCTGGAAACTGACTTCAGCCGCTATCTACAGTGCGGTATCTGTCATTAGGCTGAGGATAAATATGGATTTCATCGCTGAACGAAAACGCAACCCAAAAAAAAGAAAGAAGAAAAAACAACGCACGTTCCCTCCTCCCGTGGGGTCAGCGATCCCAGCAGCACCAGATAACATCAAGTGATGGAGAGGGAGCCCCCCCCCCAGGCTGTGTGAATGGTGGACCGCCCCTCCACCCCCCACACACACTCCCCACCACACACACACACACACCCCCACCCACAGCCCAGACAGCCTGCCCGCCCTCCAGCCGCTCTGACAAAGAGCAGCTCTGTGAACAGAGCAGCGAGAGAGATGGCCGAAGACACAGCCACCCGGAGATAAGAGCGCTGGAAAATGGGAGGCGCTGCTGCACCCCAGCACCCCCCCACACACACACACACACACACACACACACTCCCCCACCTGCCCTCACTCCCCCAAAAGAAAAGATCTATTCTGAGTTATCCTGTGTGTGTGTAAGTGACACAAGATGTCGTGGGTGCGAGCGCTGGTGATGGTTAAGTGAAGAGTCTGCAGTCTTTCAAGGCCCGGCTCTTGATTTTACTGCCAGATTAGCCGTCCATTATCAGCTCTACATTATTGGGGGTTAAAACAGTGGTTCCCAAGCTGGGCGTCCCTTGAGGGGGTTTCCAGGGTGTCACGCCCCAGCAAAATGAGGTATAGTTTAATTTCATTACAATGTATAAGGATGAATACTTCATTCCCCCCCACCTACAACAGCGCCATTCCTCTCAAATGGGGGTCTAAAGTGTTTTCATTTAGCGGCCCTTGGCATGAAAAAAGTTTGGCAGCCCCTGACTTGGATGACAGAAGTCATTGAACGTGTACGACAATGTTATTCCTGACTTCCATTGAAAACACACCCACTAATACAACACGCACCACACACAGACACACTTACATATACAAACAAAGGTGAGGATTACAGTCAAACTGCAACAGCCGCATCCCTAATTACCTACAAATGATCTGAGAGGAGCGACCACATCTTCACCCCGGGGGCATGCAATTGCATTCCTGCTCCATAGAAATGGGAGGGAGGGGAGGGGAGGGGGGGCAGTGGGCTTTATTTGGGCAAGGAGTTGGCTTCATTAAAAGTAATAGCCAGGCATGGAGTGGAGGGTAAACCCATCTAAACTCAAGTTTACCCTCCTTTTTATTTGCAGAAATGAGTTTAGCCTCCTTTGTGGGCTGACAGAAACCTTTATGGCATGAGTTCATAGGCTATATATCACAGTAAGTACTATCAAACTGAATGTATATGAACATAGAGACTTTCAAAGGGGGGAAAAGCAGAAATGTATGCTTTTCTTAAAATAGAACTGCTTTTTGTTGCTGTAGGTGGTTGGCTGCCTTATGATGAGCACTGGATGTCACAGAGCTTGCCCGCCTTTCTATTCAACGCCATCATTTTCCATTCAGTTTTACCACAAGAAACCAAAAGGCAGCAGGTTACACATGCACCTACATTGCGCATTAGCTTTCGCAACTGAGTAGAGTGCGGTTTTTCCACGGAGTATTTTCCTCATTTACTTCGCTCTTTCATTTCGAGCTATAGAGCAGACTATACACGTGAATGTGACTCTATATCCGATATAATACAGAGTCACGAAACAAGAGCAGTAACTTCAGGTGTGAGTTGCTCCCATAATGCGTTAAAAAAACAAAAAACTCAGCCTACAGGTAAGATTACCCGGCTACTAGCAAAAAAAACATGTAGAATACATTTTCTAAGCCGCACGAGCCCATTCAATTAGACTACAACAATTATGAAAGCTATTCCTATTACATTATTAACACGGCTTACCTTGGAGAAGCGTCCCGGCGCTCATGAGAGCCAGCAACAGGAAAGCAGGCGAATCCATCCTCAAGGCAAAGTATCAAGGTTTTCTGGATACCTGTGGTAGGCTTCAGGAACCGAGGAGTTGAAGTCGGTCTAAACTGTCGGAGTACGGCCGGTGGAAATGTCGCTTAGGTTTTGAAGAGGTGAGGAAAGTCCGAAAGATTCCCAAGCTCGTATCTCGGTGTGGGAGCGCAGGTGAAAAACGCAGAGAGCCGCCGCACACAGAAGAGGAACCTCGTCGCCAAAGGGTTTTTCTTTTTTGCTGTTTAGACTGCTGCCTTTAAGTGCCGTCGGAAATATGGACTTTCCAACTTGAGCTGCACGCGGACCGTTCGCAACAAAGCGGTAGCTAGAAGTGGGGAAGGTGGCGATTTTTCTGTCATACCCGAGTTGCCCAGATGTGACGTTTCGGGGGCGGAGAGCATTGAAGGATTCTCACTAACTGGTAAAGGTGATGTGTAATACAGTAACTTTTGCCGGCAGGGGTGTCAATGACCATGAGGTATTGGAAAGTCCCAGTGTCATTTGCCTTGTTTATACTGTATATACTGTATATCATCTCGAACAGGCCATCTGGTTATTCCCCGGGTCTTCACGAAAATTGGCGAAACTGCTTTTAGTTTTTATGCTCCAAGCCGCTGGAACATCCTACCCAATCATGTTAGGTGTGCTCCAACGCTATCGTCTTTTAAAACTAAACTGAAAACATTCCTTTTTAGCTGCGCTTTTCAGTAGTCTGGTTTGCTGGTCTTAACTATTATTTTATTTTATTTTATTCTTTATTTTATTCTTACTTTTTAAATGTTTTTTAACTCACGTGTCTGATTATTTTTACTGGTCAATTGCTGGTCTTATTATTTTATTTTATCTTATTTTATTCTATTCTTACTTTTTAATGGTTTTAATTCACATGTCTTATTATTTTTACTAGTTAATTATTTTATTTTATTCCTACTTTCTTAATGGTTTTTAACTCACATGTATTATTTATGTGTTTATTTTAATTGACTGACAGGATACTATCATTTGGTCAATGTAATACATTATTAGACATATAGGTCACCAAACTATCATCTTAAAGGGGGCATTGGTCCTGAATGCTCCCTGATGTGAATAGCCTATGTTTTTCCAAATAGATTCCTCGTGTTTTCTCTTTTCATCTTTGCTCTCCATTAGAATGATAAAAAAAACTACAAGATCAAATTTAAGGGTCCATTTTGTTATTATTTCCGACAGGTGGCACCTGGACCAGCTAGGCTACAAGTCCTCTGAAGTGCAACGTAATTGTTTACGAGGAGCACTTGAGGGCAGCATTAACTCCGCCTTTTCGCCCCACCTTCAACTCAGCATCGTTTTCAAAAAAAGCCACATGTATTATTGAAAAATAAACATCCCCTAGACTACAAATCATCTCCGCTAAAACGGTGTGGGTAAAATGCCCCAGTGTTGACGTTTGAATGAGTCCTGAAAGGTTTGTGCCAACTTGTGCGCAACTTGCTACCCTAACGAAAAATCTCTTTATATTCCTATAATATCACTATAGAGACTTCATTTAGCTGTGAGTAGTAGGCTATCCTCTCATAAAGTCAAGCAAAGGTGTATGTAGCCTAATATAAATGTGTATTGCTGATAGTCCCATAAATCAAAAGGCTTTTGACTATACTTTGGTAATAAACACGATTTGGTGATTGAAAGGCAACAAAACGGTGCTTGAGCAAGAAGCTCTACAAATATCACACACAGGCACACAGACACACACACACACTATGCTTTCCTATAGGAATATTATAGTGATACCATTGAAGATAGAGATACCATAAAGTATGATAAGGTCACTATAAACTCACTATCGAGTATCACAGATCATTAATTGTTTGTCTGGTTGTCTACTGGTGATAGTAGGTATATTCTCTAAAGGAATATTATAGGAATATTATAGGGCTTTTTTTTTTTTTGGTAAGGGCAATAGGTCACACTCCCATAGTCTTAGTTTTCACAAGCCTGGGGGTGTTAACGTCTGAAAACGTGTTTATCCTGTGGTTATCTCTTAAATCAACTCCCTCCCCCACCACACACACACACACACACACACACACACACATAGAGACAGACACGCACGCACAAAGTCACATTTCGCAGGGCTGCTTTTCAATTATGGTGGCACCCACCCCAATTACAGAAATGAAAGGCTTACTTCACTGACAAACAAAGCTGATTTATTGCGCACATAATCTGACACTTATTCCAAAAACTGGAACTAGTCTTGCAAAATTGAATCGGGAGTTACAGAGCTTGAAATGAATACTTTAACACGTCATGGAGTACTAAATACAGCAAAGTGAAATTATGTAAATTAACAAAAACCCTAAAAAGCAAAACTAAAATCATGATCTAGGTCTACTGCTGGTAAAATTAAGTTTTCAACATGGTAATTTGTTTTGCTTACTCAGGGATTCAAATTAAGACTGGGAATTAAAACCAAATATCCAATCAAGTAATACTCTTGGGGAAGAAAGTCATCATGGTGCCTCCTGGTGGCTGGGTTTAAAGCTCAGTGGACTCTCCATTGGGATTTGGAGAATAATTCAATCTCCACATGCTTGATTGTAATTACTTGGGAGCTGACACAAGATTGCATTGCAGGTTGTGTTGTATACATTTTCTATTCTTTTCAACAGTTCTGGTAAAGTTCATGCTGTTAATTATGTATTAATTATTTGTCTAAGGGAAAAATGAATGGGGATTGTCTCAGAAATGAACACAAACAGCAAAAATCTGTCTAAAAAATCTGTTACACCCCAGGCTAACATTGCTGGAGACAAAACATAGTTGAAATGCTTTTCCAGAGATACAGAGCAGCAGTCCTGGAGCTGGTAGGGAGTCAGTGTCTTGCTCAAGGACACTTCAGCAGGGTGGGGGTTTGCTGACAGGCGGTTTGAACCGGTTTGGATGAAGAATGGCCTTTGAAACCACCTTTTAACCTCTCTGTTGCTGTAGTAACCTGCATAGGAATGAATCACTGGGTAAATTTGCAAGCAAAATCTATGAAAAGAACCTCAGCTGGCCCACAGTGGTGACAAGAGTAGTTGGCTGATAAGATTCAGAGTTGTCATGTAGTGAATACTCTAAGGAATGTGGTAAAACAGTTATGCTTTTTTTTTTTTTTTTTTTGGTGTGATAAAAAAACAAAAGAAGCACAGTCACTAGTGTCTTTGAGGCGTCCATATCTGTGGTATTTAAACCCCAAACCCCAGGTACTTTCGACGTACACGGGGACTACCGAGGTGCACGTGAAGGCAGCATGAGTCACTGGAAACTTTCTGGTAGACTGCAGCTGGTGAAAACGAAAGTAAAACCTTACATTCTACAATTTGATCCGACTGCAGACCTGACACTTTGTTAGGTAGATGTGTCAAACTGTCAAACACTCAGATAGACAGTTGACATGTGTGCAGTGCAGAGACTGTCTGGCATATCGCTGCTGTAGGTAAGGACAAGTGATTAACCCACAAACCACGACAGGCCGTGATATATTTTTGTTTAGTCATTACAAACTGTTCCAGTTTAGCTGAATTAGAGTAGTTTAGCCTACATTTGTAACTTAAGAGGGTTTCATATACCTACTGTGATTTAATTTGTATTCATCTGCCTATAACCTGTAGGTATTCATCTGCCAAATACTTATATACTAGAGCGCAATGCGTAACACAACAACTCTTTATTCAACTGGAAAATAAACCATACAGTTTCCGAGGCAGGTAAACACAATAAAAGGTAAACACAGCGTAATTTGTCAGCTTCACAGACAAAGCAGGTGGCGCGTTTGAAACTAGCCTTAAACTAGTGATGTGCTCATGAGTGAAGAAAACTCAAAGGAATACACCAAGTTGTTCCGAGGTTGTGCTGTTGGTCAGTTTACCCGTGAAGTGATGAGAACATAGACACTAAAATCATCCATGTGTCCCCGGTATATCGACTCTGCTGCTCTAACACTTTAGCATACAATAGAGATAGTAGACCACTAGCATTATCTCAAAAGTGAGATGACATGGCCTACTGCTTTGAACTAGTAGGGACTACTTTCCCTGTATCACTGCGCACAGTGGATGAACATGTGGTTGCTCACCTGAAATAGAGTGCACAGGCAACAAAAACATAAGCTGCTGTTCCATGTCAAGCTCCATCTAGCATCGGGGAAAGCGGACTACAATAGCATTCAAATTATGAAGATTTTCATAGCGTTGCATTGAGTAGTTGTTATAGTTAATATTGTTCATATGTAGTTATAGTTCCCTTGTTATCATTAGTTGTTAGTCAGTTCTGGTCCTTGGTGTGTTTTCCAGTTGTTGCTAGCTACAGGTTAGTAGTCCCCTTTCCCAAACGATTAGCATTTGGCTAGCAACAAACAATATGAAAAGCCTAATTGAAGGACGAAAATTCAAAGCTGATGTTAGTTAATGTATTTTATTTCATGGAGCAAAATGGTTCCATGGTTGGTGCAACTCAACAGCTCTCCTTGTGGAATATTCAGCAATGTTATGAAAACAGGAAATCCAAATAGACTAGCCTACTGTAGATTTTCCATAATTAACTGCAGTGCTAGTTTTTATTGTAGAAATAACAGATCATGTACAAACAATGAGCAAGGGATATGAAATAGTAGTAGAATACCAACAGGAGAGGTGGGGGTGTAAATGATTATTAAGAGGGAGAAAAAACATTGTTACAGCAAATTAACATTTGGAGAAATATGTATTGACTTTATAGCCTCGGGGTGTTTTGAGTGTTTGAGAGTTTCGACTAATAATTTAAATATTTAGCAATTAAAGTTGGGCTTTGTCAGAGTGCACTTTCTTTAGTGGAAATGGAATTTACCAAAAAATAAGATCACATTGGTAAGAAGTGTCATTTTTTCTAATTTCTGACACTTGTGAATATATATATATATATAGAATATATAATATAAATACATAATATAATGTCCACAGAAAGGATGACATCTGGAAAAATGTCCCCATTTGAAAAGTTAGAAATGTCAACCTTGAAAGTCTTTGTATATGAGGACTCTCAAAAAAGATGAATTCATGTTTCATCACTCGTCTTGGTAGCAGTAGATTCTGGATGTACATTGGGGTTGGTACAAGGCTAAGATACATTTGACTGGATTGTCCTTGTGAATGAAGGAGATCTCAATTACTTTGCTAGACGATAAAAACAGTTCGTGAATTGTCCAAGTTATGGACCAGCAAATGTTAGTAAAAAAGTTTTCCAGTAAAAGATATGAGCTGGAGTGGCAATTAGATCCCGCAGAAGAATAGACCTTATTTTCTGATTATTAGTTGCACTGCTGAAGCTAGTGGCTGGAGAGAGACCACCCTTCAACTGGGGTTTTGCTCAAGTGTCCTTGAGAAAAACACAGAATCCCTTATACCAGCTCCAGGGCTGCTGCTCTGAATCTGACCCTGACCTCTGACCTCTCTGTGGAGGAGGGGCAAGAGAACAGAGAATTTCTCCTTCGGGGATTAAAAAGTACCACATTCTTCACATCATTATTACCATGAAGGATGAGCGGTGACGTCTCGGAAAGGAAGGGTTAGTGCAGTTAACTAAGAACTCTGTTAACAGGTGGGCGATGGCAATAAAAACATTCTTTGGACTGGGCCGTAGGCACGGCACCATATGTTGCCGTGGGGTTTAACAAAGTGTACATGCCTGGACACCCAGCATTGTTAAATTTAATTCTTGGGTAGTGTATTCTAAAACTCTTCCACACTAATTACTGAATTGCTACAGGCAAATAAAAATTTTAAAAAAATACACCATTGCTGACTTGCTATTCATTTCCTTAAAGACATTAAGGTAATTAGCAAAAGAAAAACACTGTTACCGGACAAAATGGCAATGTGATTCTGAATACAAATCAACATTTGGCACAATAGGAAATAAGCAACAGACATTCAATGCCATATACCCCCCGAAATATATAAGAAAAATCTATATCCACATATTGACGTACAGTATAGTGCAAGTCCACATCTTATTGGCCTTGTACAGCATGCTGCCCCAGCTGATACACTGCTCAAACTGACATATTGCATGTAATGACATGCTGGCTTAATGGCATATTGCACATGAACACATAGGGAAAGTTGTTATGTTCACTTACCAGCCACTACCTAACCTAAAGTGCTTTGACTATTGTCCAAATAGGCAGGGAAGGGTTTTCACATGTGATATGTCAAATAAAACCACATGATGCACACTTTTCACGTTTTTGTGTAAGGATATAAGTGCTGGGTAAGGAAATAAGAGCTAGGAAGAAAAAGCAAGAAGTTACATAAAGAAGTAAAATAAGTGTAAGATAGCCTACTTTGGCGTAAGTAATGTCAACATGGACTGATAAGCAGGATGTCAGATTATTGATTATCATACTGTATACTAGAGATTCTCAATGTTTTCATGTCACAGACACCAAAAAGACAGATATAAGCCCATGGATCCCTGTTTGATAAGATTAAGTCCCAGGAAACCCCATATAGGAGGATTATTGTTGCTGTTGATTTAGTATTGAATAATGTATAACTGTCTGCACTGTATGTGAGAGTGAAATAGTTGGAATAGTCATTCGTATACATCTTCTAATTGGGGTTATTTCAAGTGAATTAAGTGAAATTAAACTATTCCCCATTTTGCTGGGGACCCCCCTGAAACCCCCTTCAAGGGCCCCTGGGGGACCCCGGACCCCACTTTGAGAACCACTGCACTATATACTGTAGCTTAGAGTACATTCCATTGAAATTGAAAGTCACAGAGTGAGATTTTCATTTCAAACTTAAAGTCCCCCTTAAGAGTGTTTTCATTAAAAGCCTCAATTTCTCATTTGCAACACACAATGGGGATATCTCAATGAATATATGTGTATATAATGAATATAAAGTATAAGAGGCAGAGGCTGACACAGTAGTTAGGGGATAGAAAATGACTAAGGTTTTTCCCTGAGTGCAAAAGAATGATTAGAGTGCCTTCTACTGGCTGCCTTGGGAAATCACTGATTTGCACAACACAGTCTTAAAGTAGTGGAAGCTGGTGAGATACATGGTGCTTTCCAATGTGAGTTGCTGCAACTCATGTAAAAAAAAATGGTCCAGGAAGCGAGACATTTAACAGAAACACAGAAACCCCACAAGAAAACTGTGCTGACGTGAAAATACTTCCATCTTTTTTGTTCAAATACAATGGAAGGCTGAGGTTTCTTTGCTATTGTGCTTATTTGAGGGTGTGTCGCTTGGATTAATGAAAAGTGAAATTAATTAACGTTCATTCAACCCACTTCCCTCACCACAAGTCCCAAAATGAATGCGGCAATTACAAACCCATGTCATTTTCACATGTTTATTTATCTTGTAAAGCTTTGTAATTACTTTGTAACAGTAGTAACAGTACTAATATTAGTAGTGGTACTACCACTAATAGTAGTAGTAGAAGTAGTGGTACTAGTAGTACTAGAAGCAGTAGTAGTAGTAGTAGTAGAAGTTGCAGTAGTACTAGTAGTAGTGGTAGTAATAGTAGCAGTAGTAGTAGTACTAGTAGTAGCAATAGTTCCAATACTAGAAATATTAGCAGTATATTATTAGTATATATGCTATATTAGTAATATAGCTAGTGGTAGTACTGTAGTAGTTGCACTAGTAGGGCCAGTAGCAGTAATAGTAGTGACAATAGCAGAAGTGCTAGTAGTAGTAGTAGTATTAGCAGTAGTAGTAGTATTAGTAAAAGTATTAGTATTATTTTCCCTCATTTCAGCTGTCTTATGAAACAACAAACTGGTGATCCTTTTGCGTGTGCGTGTGTGTGTGTGTGTGCGTACGTGCGTGCGTATGTGTGTGTGTGTGTGTGTGTGTGTGTGTGTGTGATGCGCTCTGCTTTGAAGTCTCACTACTGCCCACTCCTGCTCGCTGGCAGGTTCAAAGTCTCTCCATGATTCCCATCTCATCCTGTCCCATACAACACCTTCTCTCTATCCCTCTCTCTCTCTCTCTCCCTCTCTCTCTCTCTCTCTCTCCCTCTCTCTCTCTCTCTTCCAGTAACTGAGCGACTTGCTGATGGAGTTTCCCTTTGAATCCACGCCGCACTTTTCAGCAGAACTGAAAAGGAAATTCCATCCTATTATTTTGAGGCCGAGTCAAACAAGGCTTGTCATGCAGATGAAAGTCAATGGTGAGCACAGTGTAAGTACGAACACCCACTTGGCTAAAGTTACCAATCCAGCTTCAAAACAGTGATTCAGGACATAACTGGCAGGGATGGAAAGTCACTGGGTACTTTTTTTAAATTACAGCACACATTTAATGTACTTGCACTTGACAACATGATACTGTTACTCCACCAGGTTGCCAGTACACACAGTATCTTACAGTGCATTTCTCTTCCCTACTTTTATCTAATACTGTATAGGGATTGGCTTCAAGACATGTAATCAGCTCAGAAAATTCGTATTACTTTGTCCCAGTTAATCCAGGCAAACATGACCGGATCCCCAGCCATTTACCCCAAACTGAAAAGGTGAAACGCATCATTTTGCATTGAAATATGAATACACTAATGTAATTTTGCTTGATTTACTACCTACAATGGAGTCTGGAGGGTTGAATGCATGATCTTCGCCACAACAGGGATTCATCATTTATCGACTAAAGGCCTGTTGCTGTAACCTAATATCCCCTCGGCTCTGCTGTCACTGTTTTGACAACCAGAAGAAAGGCTTTGATAAACTATACCGTTCATAATATATGCCCATGAGATGATGTTAGGGAAAATTTGCTCCTTGACTTTACAATCCAATCAATCCAAGATCGATTTTATGAGGCACTTGCTCTAATATGTGATCGCCGCTTTAAATCAAAACTACTATGTTTGGGAGACAGTTTGTATTTTGCTCTCAAGTTTTTGACACCAGAATTAATTTGGGCAAATAGGTTGAATTTATAGCGTCTAAATTAGTGGGGATGGGACGCTCTTCTCTATTGCAACCCCACTTAGTGATTAGGCTGTTAAGATGTGTATTTTACATAAAAATCTTGCTTAGTGCAGCTGTGAGTCCAAATTTGATCTTGTAGTTTTAACAAAAATTGCCCTAAATCTGTTTGGAAGCCGTAGCATTCATGGCCAATGTTCCCTTTAAGCTGATAGTATTGATGACTAATTTATCACATTGGCCAAGTAATAATATATCTTGTCATGACTCCAGTTGTTTTAGATGCAGGGACTTCACCATAGTGTCTAGTGAATTGACACACGTGGCTTTGCTATCCCTTAAAAAGACAGAATTGCTCATCCTCATCAGCATGAATGTGCTGATAATCCTGGCTCCCCCCTGTTTCCTCTGACGCAGTCCTGATTTACTATAGCAAGAGGAGGTAATTAAAGTCGACCGCTGCCCTTCCCTGACTCCAGGAGGAGGAGTGGTGATACCTTTCATATTGGCTTTTCCCTCCTCCTTTGTTTGCCCGGCCATTTTGTCCTCCCACTTTTGACACATTGGCATCCAATTTCCAGTTTGGGTTTTGATTCATTGTGTGTGATGTACATATTTTTGTGTATATTAACGCGTGAGCCCTCGCAAAGGTCGAGTTAAAGAACAGGTTGTATAGAAAGTGACACAGACTCTGGTTTCAGTGACATGCGAACCCCCATTGTGTCCACAGACGTGCTGTAAAACTAGATGCTACAAGTATGCCTTAAATAGATGGCGTCGAGGACAAACAGGAGAGGAGGGTGTAGCAGCAGCTGGAGACTGGATACAGGTCCTGGGTCAGTGACACATGTAACATCATCCAGGGTTCCTACTGTTTTTATATCGTTTTTCAGCATATTTCCTGGACATAATTGATCAATTTTGGGGGAAAATGGTGATATAGTGGCATACATGCTGCACATATCTGCACTGTCAGGCAAAAACCTCGTCTTTCCATGATGTCAACTTCTCAGGAACTGACATAAATAGCCTTGCCAGCCAAGCATTTGCAGAATTTTCTCAACCCATAAAAGGCTATGCAGCTCTTCAGTTGAAGTGATGCAGTGTAAGATACGTACTGTGAGTACATTTCATGGTCGTCAAACAGGCCGTAGTATTTAGGGAGATACTGTGAAAGTATGAAGACACGGCAACACATGGAGCTTTAGCGAAGGTTCAGTCTGGAAGACTATCTTTTGCATGCTTAGGCTGTAGTTTTACTTCTCATACCATCCTGCCATTCACATCTCTCACGCATGCTCACTCATTATTTCCTTGCTGTCATTTCCCGGCCGTCAATTGAGATATCAGCTGTTCGCATCAGCTGGTCACATCCAATAGCACAGCGACACACCTCCATTGTTAGCCTATCATCTTGCTGCTGTCTTTTTAAATATGTTTCTCTGTCTCCGCTTTAGTCCATTCATGCTGCTGTTATGCGCACCCCTCCACCTCCCCGTCACCGCCCAGTCTTCGCAGATTCATCAGCTTCATCAGCTTCATCAGCTTCATCAGCTTCTTCACTCATCAGCCTCACCAGCCTATCAGTCTCAGCAGAGTCATCAGCCACCACCACCACCAGTGTCTGGACTCCATGGGGGGATTTATCTTGCTGCTGCTCAGGGCTGGTGCCCCTCGATTACAAAATCTCCCTGTAGAGTCTAAGCGCCAAAGACTTTCTTGTCAAGACTTAATTTTCACTATATCATCTGTTATAATAAACAATTATCTTTACTTCATTCACTTGTCTCTCCTGACTGAAATTACTTTTAATGTTTCACCTCCATATGCATGTTACATTACAGGATGTCTGCACATTTTATCAAGTCTAATTGAAGACTTTTAAAGACCTTTTTCATGCCAGGTAGAATGAAACAGAAGAACAGTAAATTTAGGATATAAAATGCCTTGTTTAACTATATTTAAGACCTTTAAGGCCTTGAATTTCGATAATGTGATTTAATACATTTGAAGACTTTTCAAGGAGCTGCAGAAACTCTGTATTAATTTGGCTATGACCAGGCTCGATTATGAGGTTAAAGAGATATGGAACACACACACACACACACACACACACACACACACTGTTTGGGACTTACATGCAGAAATTAGATTGTAAGATTGAAATATGAAAGCCAAAATACGCTTTTTGAGAAGCTGACAGAACAGGTTTTAACCAGCTTAACTTTTTATTCTCTATTTTGTGCATACCCACTATACTTGCCTTACTTTGTAATTTACTGTCAATCATTAAAAAAAAAAAAAAAAAATGGTCAAGATGGTAGGTTGTGAGAGTGAATATGGTGGTTGATTTTAAAAAGTGGAAGTCCAATTATGTGCTGATAAATAAGAACTGTCCATACAGGTTATTTCATATTGATCTTCAGATATCAAACATTTATTAATATAAAGCAAAAACCTAATAAATAATGAAAACAACATCTTGAACAGTAACTTCACTCTCAAAACTCTCCACGTTCTACCACGTATCAAACGTTTTGTTTGTTTGCATCATTTGTCCAACAAACACAGACGCACATTGATTCAATTTAGCTTGGCTTTGTCATAAAAATCAATGGAACACTTTGTTGCCTTACCATTTTGTACATTCTTCTCTGCTGTTAAAACATCACCAAAGGGGCTAAATCATTCTGGTTACCCTACCTACATACTAGTAGTTCCCTGTTCCCTTCTGCTCTTTGCTTTTCAAAGGCCAAAGCGCACAAATGCGTAACACTTAAGCTTTTCCTTCTATATTGCATTTGTACTAAAACAAGCAAAGCATCTCTTCGTGTAAACATCTAAAAATAACTTTTTCTCTCCACTCTGCATTTCAAATCAGCCTATGAAGACTAGCAGAACTAACATCACAAGAAATATAAGCCACAAAACCACATTTCTGAACATGCTACATGTAAAAAGGACGATGACGAGAGCAATATGACGCTGAGCTTAGTCCTTGCCCTACACCAAATCTCCCACAATTCAGCTTGTGCAGGCAGAGTGGTGAATAGGTGCCGCGTCCCTTTAACAGTGTCTGAACTTCCTGTAGAAGACGGCCGCCATAGCTAGAACCACGATGACGGCGAGGGTGAGGACGCCCACGGCTACGCCAAGGCCCAGGCTGGAGTCAGACTTGCTGCTGGACACATCTGCTCACAAGACAACCAGGGACAACAAGAGTGTTAGAGCTCAGTGTATCACCTGACCTCTCCTCACATCATGATATACAGTCTTACTGGCACTTCTGTCCTTGAGGCAGTCAGTAATTGGATAGGTGAAAGTCCCAAGTTATTCATTTCACTGTCATACAGACAGTACATAGACTGAACATTTGTAGCTTTACAAACCTCTCGGAATACAAATGAGTCATTATTTAGGCAACTGATACAAAACATGAAGCAATGAAGGGAATCCTACCTTCCTCTTTAGATGCCAAATCTGAAAGAAAGAAAGAAAGAAAGACAGAAAGAAAATCAATATGTATTTGCACTGATCAAATAGTCTAAGCTGTGTATAAGAAAAAATATGTCAAAGATTTGCCTCCTGGTCTTCTACGCAATCAAACTGGATTCAATTTGAGAGTCCAAGGTCGACAAACAGACAAGAACATACATGTGATGTAGCTGTAGCTACAAGTACAGCATATACTGCAAATTGGTATCTGCCAGGTAAATGGCAGAGGTCATTACAGGAGCCATTAGTTTCTATCCCAGTTCCTCTCCTGAAAACAACTTATGAATAAATCATTATGAATACGGCATTGCACCATTATGGTTGTTAAAAGTTTCATATTTACCCCGGGTCATAAGTGTCATGACTCATCTAATACAAGTGCTGAATTTCTTACTGACGTTCCTCTTACTATGCCATTATTCATAAACTGAACATATTATGTGGAATGAGGTAAAGTGGCTTATAACAACGTCATAACTGTATCAAATCACATCCATGCTTTATGATGCATTTTGACATTTTCTGATGCAATTATGATGGATTACAATCAGTGATGTAGTTGTAAATAAAAAGGTGGATAAACTACCACCTCCAGTTGGCGATCATTATAAGCCATCACAACCACTAGTAGAGACATTAATCAAGTATATTTTCAGAAAAGCATTAATTTATGCTTTTTTTCACCTCAAACGACCAAAACCACATGTGACTTATATCAGTTCAATACTACTTACTATGATATGTAATATAAATTTACCTCATAAAGATTTGTGTCAGTCTAAAAACGTGGGTAAAGTGAGTTTAGGCAGGTTTACCCTCCACTACATCCCTGCTTATAATACCTTATGACCAAAATAAATAGGCTATATAGCTCCATGGTAAATATAGAACTTATAAGAGCCTCATAACGGTGCCATACCATATTCATAAAGCATTATTATACATTTTAACATTTTCTGATGTTATTGCGATTAATTTATGATGTTCTTATGATGTGCTTATAACAGCATTTAAAGCAAAGTGTTACCTAAATATCATGCTTACCATTCTCAGTTTTGGTGACAATGGGACTCCTTAAGGAGAGGGTGGTGGAATCTGTCACTGTTTCATCATCAACATCCCTTCTCCTCCTGTTGTTACATTGCTGTAGATGGAGAGAAAGAGTGTAACTAGTAATGATATTGCTGAATTTCATTGCCCTTTGTTGACTCTTTACTGACCTTAAAGCCACTGCAGGTGCTGATCTCGCAGAGTCTGGTGATACAGTGCAGGTAGTAGGTGGACACCGTCTCGTTCTGCTGCTCGATGAACCTGAAGGCCGGGAAGGAGAAGCGGGCGTTCTGACTGTCCCCGTTCTCGTGCATGGTGGTCATCTGGTCCCTGGAGCACCTGTCGGACGTAAAGAAGAAAGAGCGTCAGTCGAGGTTGGACTTTGACCGTTTCGTCAGAATGAGATTTGAGGACTTACGAAACAAACAGGTTGAAGTAAGTGGAGTTGGTGGGATGAGGAGAGGTGGAGGCGTAGCATCGGTCCAGGAGGACGTGGTACCTGTTGGGGGAAGAGCGACGGGGGTCAAAGTCGTGACAGTGGAGGTTTTAGGTGATGAAGCACTTATTTTTCTTGTACTAAGACTTCAAATTCCATCTACTACAGTTTGTTTTGTTGCCCTCTTGGAGGCACCAATGTGCAAAGTTGCCTAGTGCAGCTTTAAGAACTGCCACAAATGACTCAAGAGAAGAGTCAGTGGTTGGAGAGATACATGGATGGTCTTACTGATCAGTCAAGTTGGTTGCCTTGACCTGGACATAGACATTGGTCCTCAGCTCTATGCCCAGTTGCGGTATGATCAGAGGGGTGGTGTAGTTGAAATCCTGTCAACAGAACATTGTAGTTGACCAGCTGCAACCCCTGGTTAACACTCACACTGCACACAGATCACCTTAGGAGGCTTCCTTTCCCTTGTTGGCTCTATGATGTGGTGTATTGCTATGTGCACAGATTTCCACTGGGTTGAATTGGACTGAATCGAATTAAACTGAACTGAACTGAATTTAATTGACAAATTGAATTGAATTGAACTGAAATGAATTGCAGTTGAACTGAGTTGAATTGAATTGAACACAACTGAACTGAACTGAATTGAATTGAATTGAATTGAATTGAATTGAATTGAATTGAATTGAATTGAATTGAACTGAATTGAATTGAATTGAACTGAGTTGAGTTGAGTTGAACTGAACTGAACTGAACTGAACTGAACTGAACTGAATTGAATTGAATTGAATATAAGTGAATTGAATTGGTCTTAAGTATCTAATGCATGATTGATGATTGATTAACCGGAATAAATTTCAAACTTGCTAGCTATATATTTCACAATATCAGAATTGCTTAAATGCAACTCAGCTAATGGGTGCCTCTAACAAAAGGCCTTTTTTTTTTAGAAGAGGTGGACAAGTTATATAGTTATAATAAATTACTGTAGGTAGAGTCTATTAAATGGACTATTGTCGCAGAGCAGTGACCTCACTGACCTCACAGCTACCATTGCAACATAAAACTTTGCTGTCTTGACTTACACTGTAGAGTTCCATGCTCAAAGTGCTGATGAAGCTTCCATTGTTGTCCCTCACTGCAATGGAGGATGATGACCTATATGGGACAAGGGTTGGTGTCAGGAAGAGGGAGGAGATACATGGATAACACATGTCTGTCTAATAATTGGGGGATGCCCCATTGCGCTAAAATGCGGAGTGGCACAGAGTCTTCTGGTACTTTACTGGACCACCATTCTCTGATCTAGATATAGCTGGGGCGCTAAGTCTGATGATGTATTGAGACAGAAGTCCTAGCAAATGCATCTACTTGGTTCTCCACACTGGACAGTGATTTCAACTAGAATGGGAAGAATAAGCTAGATTTACGACTAGAAATACTGAGAATAGTTGACATTATGATCAGGACAGATGTATTTCACCAAAGGCAAGTAATCTATATAGGATTAGAACTCAAAAAAACATGTCATAGGGTATGGTTTCACTCAGGGGTTTGTTTTAGAAAAGTCTGCCAGTTTTTGCAAATTTACAGTGACTGTATACATTCAAAATGTACAAATTCTACAGAAAACGGTCACAGAATCTGTCAAATGTCCCATGTAATAACACACTCTATGTCCAGGTACATAAATATCTTAAACAGTCATTGCGATTCAGCTGTAATTGGAGGGATACAAGATGAGGTGTCAGGAGAGGTCTTACACATCCATGCGGGTGTTGTTGATGAGGTACTCCAGAGGGTAAGCACAGGAGAAGAAATATTTGAGCTCGGCGTTATAGGTGACTGTCCCTGTGCTTGGATCATGGGAGCGCACTACACCACTGACATTGACCGTCTGGATGTTGGAGAAGTCAGCGAAGATCCCTGTGCCAGCTGCACTGGTGGTCTGGAGGCAACATTTACGGTTACATCAAGAACAGAAAGATAGATGATGCTTTCAGAAATTCCTAAAGCATCTTACTTCTCCTTAAAGCTCTACTGACCCTGAAGTTGCTGCCGCAGGCGTTGGTCGAGTTCAGGGGGAAGCTGAACCTGACAACGGGTGGGGTCACGGTCTCGTCCAAGGCTCCCTTACATGGGTCATCGTACATATTGTTGAGGATGAGCAGAGACTCGTTGTAGCCGGTGTAGATGACGGGGCAGACAAGGATAGCCAGGTCAATTGAGGAGGTGCCACAATCAACTGAGATGTCAGTGTATTCTAAGAAAGGGAAAAGTAAGGAACTTTTCTTTCCGTTGTTGCTTGAAAACATATTCATTCATAAGCTAATGTAATGTTTGGAAGGATTAAAATGGCTATTTTAAATGTGCACATCCAATTTTCCTGCTTTGCATATTATTGTCAACAGCTGTGTGGCAAAATTGCATTCCTTCAGAGTTCCCAAATGAGCTATGAGTGTTTGGGGTGAAAGTACTAGAAATTTAGTGCAGTGAAAGTACTAGTAATTTAGTGTAGCTGTATGGAATTAATCTCACAATTGTGCTTCACCTTCACTGAGAATAAAGACATGAAGTCCTCTTTAGGACCTGCAATGCATGGAAAGTTGAGAGATAAGATACCAAAACAGAACAAATAGGAATACCTGGACGTCGAAAGCCAGCTCCACAGTCATTTAATGTCAGCTGACAACTTTTGGCAACCATGGACGCCAAGAAGAAAAAGCTGAGAAGGTTCATTTTTGCCTTCCTTGTTGTGAACATATCTGTGAAAGCAAAAAAAAAGCTCAATCACATCTCAGGTGCTCTAGAAGAAGTTAAAGTGAGCTTCAGGATCTCAAAGTGCGTCAAAAGAAACTGAAGCATCTGCAGATGTTTTGACTGAAGATTGTTGTTACCTTGGAAGACACCCACCTGAACTGTCCCACTCCTGCTTCCCCTTTCCCTGCTTGTCTCCTGCTTGTTATAATGCATGGGGATGCAGGGGGCTGCTTTTATAGCTAGCCCTCCTTCTTAGGATTGGACAGAAACGAGGTCAGTATAGTTTGGCGTGTCCCCCTCAACTTCACTGTATGGGAACAAATCTATTGTATTGGGAGTACCATGGACCATACCTTAAGGGTAATTAATGAAACCCGACACACCCTGAGTCTTTAGCGAGGGATCAGAAACAATGGCATGGTTCTTGTGTGACTTCTCTGTACAATATAGATTCCCTTAGAATGCTAACATGAGACTTCATGAGTGTTGAAGCCCTTGGGGTCGTAGACAATACTTTGATGCCCTTTTTAGGGGAGAGTCTGTACTTTTAACAATCATGCCAATAGCCTTTATCATGACCCAGAGACGATCCTGCGAGACAGTTCCATCGCCAGAGGATGCTACAGGTATTGCACGTGGGTGCCGTTTTGACATTGGACAGAAGATTTTAACCTTTACAAAGGTTTAGCCAGTGGTTCATCAATGTCTTTTGCAGCCGTGTGAGGTACAACAACAAAAGCAGTTTGAACAGTGAGAGAAGTATTGCTTTGAGTGCTGAGTGTTGATTCAATATGAATGTAAATTTAGACAGAAAGTTTGTGCTTCCTTACACGTGGGCTGCTCTCATTAGATTTCCTTTATGAAATCTAATTTGGCAAAGAAATCAAAAAGTGGTTTACAGTTGCCCGTTGGTTAGCCTTGTTACACAACTATGGGTCCATAATGCTTTGCTTTCTGTCAATGTCACCAGAACACCTGGGAGGCAATTTGAAAAGGCTGTACTGAATCTGTGTTTGTGTTGTGGGGGTGGATACCTTCCACTGTATGTTTTTTCCAACCGATCACAGTAAGCAAGCAGGGTCTTTTAACAAGGGGAAGCATTTTGAGTGGTCTAGTGTACTTTGGGTGAGGAATGGTTTGGCTGACTGAATGCTCTTTGTTCTTAATGGAAAAGGGAAAAATCTCCATAAAATTCTCGAGCAAAAGGAAAACACAGATGTTATTGAGTTTCTTACTCATTTTGACCATTTTTCTGCTAATTCAGACCAACCTACACCATTGTTCAATGCATACAGTGTGTTGTGAGATGTGTAATTCAACAGTGCATGAGGCTCCCTTCTCTATTAGATGCTAATACATGGAAAATATTCTGGGCAAATTTGGAAGGAATTTTATTACTAACTATTAATACATTTTAATTTGCCAATAAAATGTATTAATAGTTGTAGTTAATAGTTTAACAAATTGCAACTTGTGTGTTACTCAAGCTTGGCCCCAGTACACACGGGGCATAGGAACATATCACACCATCTGCTCTAAGTAAGTGAATAAGCATGGTAAGTTAACCATGAAAGGCATTTTTATAGAGGCATTTTGCAACAAACAAATAACAAATTGATAGCGTGCATTCACATTAAACAAGACAAACTAGCTTAGTGCTAGCATCAGACTGTTTAGCTCATTAAGATTTAAACTAGTAATCCACAATAGATGCTATTTCATCTGAGTTTATAGACAGACCGATAACTAAAGAGGAAATTGAAGATAAAGAGAATAAAAGTCCGGGTACAGATGGATAACCTAATGAATTTTATAAGATCTTTATTGATCTCATCAGCCCAATCTTGGAGAGAGCATACTCTCATGCTCTTGAGAAAGGAGAGCTGGCCTGGAAGGAAGCAATAATCTCGGTGATACCTAAAGAACATAAAGATCCCACAGATTGCGCCTCCTACAGGCCAATTGCACTTTTAAATACAGACTGTAAATTGCTAACTTCTATACTAGCTAAACGAGTGGGATCGGTTATTAATACTTTAATACATCCAGACCAGACAGGCTTTATAGTCGGTCGCCATCTGCCAGATAACATCCGCAGACTGCTTAATGTTATGGAGCATAGTAGCAATTACCCAGATCCCTGCATGGCATTAGCGGTTGACGCTGAAAAAGCATTTGACAGCGTATCCTGGCCGTTTCTATTTAAAACCTTAGATACATTTGGATTTGGCCCAAACTTCATCAGATGGATACAGCTACTGTACACTGCCCCGCAAAGCATGATCAGAGTTAATGGACATATGTCTCAATCTTTTGGTCTGGGTAGAGGAACACACCAGGGGTGCCCACTATCACCGCTCCTTTTTGCGTTAATCATCGAACCATTGGCACAGGTGATACGAGATGAGGCACTTTTCAAAGGGATAGAAATTGGCAACGAAATCCATAAAATTTCTCTATACGCGGATGACGTTTTAGTTTATATATATCGGATCCTCTAAGTTCAGTCCCAAGACTGATGGATTGCTTAGCCAAATTTGGAAAACTTTCAGGATATAAAGTCAATGTTAATAAAACAGAAGCTTTGGCTCTGAACTCACTTATCATGCACCAGATGAGAGCATCATTCTCGTATAAGTGGCCTAAGGAAGGTATTACATACTTGGGCACCACTATACCACAAGACTTAGATAAGTTATATAAGGCAAACTATAATAAATTAATTGATAAGATATCTGCTGATCTTAACAGGTGGGCTGTGCTACCCCTTACTCTTTCAGGTAGAATAGAGAGTATTAGGATGAATGTGCTGCCTAGGCTGCTATTTCTTTTTCAAACTCTGCCTCTCACACCACCGAAAAATATGTTTACAATTTTAGATCGCCTCATCTCCAGGTTTATTTGGCAGGGAAGGTGCCCGCATGTAAGATACAAAGTTCTACAGTTATCTAAACAACAAGGAGGGTGGGGACTCCCTCACCTTAGGCACTACTGGTTGGCTTGTCAACTAAGGGCATTGACCATCTGGATTTCGGACAGGGTGGACACAGAGGTGGCTGGAGATTGAGAAGTCAGTCTGTACTCCAATGCCCTTATCAAATGCTCCATTCACTGAGGATAAAGCCCTAGAAGAGACCTTGGGTAGATGGTCAAAAATGACTCTTATAGCATGGAGAGACAGCGGACTTTTGGTCTCCTTAGTGATGTATCGGTTTTGTCAAGTATTGCTCATCTAAAAGGTTTTATACCCCTAAAATTGGACGCGGGATACAAAAGATGGAGACACCTAAATCTTAGTTTTGTCCACCAGCTCATTGAGGATCAGGAATTAAAAACATTTGAACAGTTGACTAATGAATTTAACCTGCCAAGATCAGATATTTTTAGATATCTTCAGATAAGAAGTTTTTTGCTCAAACATCCAAATTGGAATAACCTTAAGAAATCTGATTCCCCTATTGAACAATACTTGATAAAGATTCAAAACAGAAAGCACTCAAAGAGACCAATATCCATTCTATATAGAGCATTATCTAGTATGAAACAAGAAAACACCCTACATATTAAACAAAAATGGGAAGGGGAGCTTGAGTTAGAAATTAGTGAGGATGTTTGGGAAAATATTTCTTCAGAAATTCATAAAGTCACTAATGCAAACTTATGGAGAGAGTTCCAGTGGAAAATAGTTAACAGATTCTTTAGAACCCCTCACATCCTTTCCAAAATAGACCCCAGTCAAACGAGTGCATGTTGGAGGAAATGTGGAGAGGAGTCTGCAAACCATACACATATATTTTGGAAGTGCCCCTTCTTGGATAACTTTTGGAGGGAGATATTTGATTTACTTGATAAAATATTTGGTTTTCAACTACCCAGGGACCCATTGCTGGTCATCCTTGGGGCCATCCCAGAAGCAGTGATGAGCAGGAAAAAGATATACTTACTGCATGTACTTCTTGCAGCAGCCAAGAAAGCAATAACATTGAGTTGGCTTAAGAAAGACCCTCCAACCTATGACACATGGCAGTCAGTAGTTAAAGGAATTTACACAATGGAAAAAATAACTTTCATGCTGAGACTGCAATTCACAGACCGATGGTCACCTTGGCTAGAAGTGATGGAGGAGGCATGGAGCTAGTCATGCGTGGAAAACTTTTGCGTTTCATCAATTTATATTGCAAGTAGCTTTCTGGTGATGTGATGGGTAATTGCGGCTGCTAATGTCAGTATTATGGTTTTTATATTATTTTTGGTGTGTATGTTACTTATTTTTTGTTTGTTGTGCCTGTTTTGTTGTTCTCTCTATTTTTTGTTTTCATTGGGTAATTAATGGTTTTATAAACACACTGTTTCTGGATGGTCCTGTCCCATAGATAGAAGTGATGAGTTGATGAGGAGGCGGAGGGTAGGGGATGAGGGTAGAGATGAAGATGTGCATGTGTAGGGGTGTGTGTTTGAATAAGTGTGTGGATGAAAGTAGAGGTGAAGGTGGCATGCAGACTGGTTGGTCGAGAGAATGAATGATGACAGAGTTGAGCATAAATAGTTGATGGGGTTGGGGAAATGACGGAAAATGGGGACAGGGACAGGGAAGTAATGGAAATCTACACAGATTACAAGTTTTGGATTTTTATTTAGTAGAATTTAAAAGGAAAATGTTGTAACAACTGGAATGTGTGTTTGTTTAACTTTGCTCAATAAACATAAAGTTGAAAAAAAAACGAGTAATCCACGCCATTTTCATATAAATAAATGTCTGTTTTTCTACTCTCTATCGCTGACTGATATAACACAACAGTGATTCAACCAATAGCCAGTTCATGAAAGCTTTTACATTGTCTGTTCTACTCGGTGCCTGGTAGCTCTTTCCTGGGAAAAATCCTCTGCCGCACAGGAAGTGATGCGTTTTAGATTTCCCTTTTGTTTGGAATAAATAGTGTGAGTAATGTGCAGTGCAAAAACTCAATAGCAATGAAGGCTTAGCACCAAAGATGTCGCCAAAACAACCAATAACAAAAAAAAAAAACAGTTTGAAAACTAGCTTACAAAGTGGATGCAGGGTGCAGAGAGGGCTTGTAACTTTACAAAAGCTTGCAAAAAACTCCAAGATATTCTTTGATTCAGCAAAGTCAGTCTCCTAATCTTCGTCAATGTAGCTGCTTGAGGTTGTAATAACATTAGTTCACAAATATTAACCCAATGTCATTGCCAGTAATAGCCCATGCAAATTGCTAACTTCTTTGGTACCGTATTTCATTTACATCCAGCAGTAGTCTTTTTTTAAAACTGTCTTTCACCAAGAAAATGAAGCAAACACATATAAGTATAATCAGTATAATCTTTAAATTAGCTCTACATAACATGTGGTTAAGTTGATGGGTCCATAAAATCTTGGACATTGATTTCACCATGTAAATACAAATACTGCATCACAAAATAATAATAATAAAAAAAACATGTTTTGGTATGGTATCTGTGGAGGAAATTACACTATTATACTATTGTATATGTCTTTAATATCTGTACTGTACTCTCTTTGTATTATTATGAGAGCTCATCTCTGTGTGGAAATTTACAAACTGCTGTTCAGCACATCTCTCATGCCTTTGACCTGACCTGAGACAGACAAGACAGTGGCTAGTTGAATTGGTCCTTGTTTGCACTGGAAATCTTTTATCTCCGGAACCTGGCCATTCTATTCATCATGTATCAAGCATGATAACATTTCTCAGTTGAATGCTGTCTCTGTCTTCAGTAATTTTCCATTCTCCACCAGTTTGAGTTTTGAGTTTCGCTCTTTGATTCACACACTTGTTGGGTGAACGTTGTGCCTTGCTTGCAAGCAATAAAGATGACAGAAAGACAACTTCTCTTCTCCAAGTCTCTTTATTACAGAAAACTTCCACCACAGTATCTAATGGTAATTTCATTTACATCTAATTTAATTGACATGTCACTGTTATTTGCACCTGGAATTTTTCAGATTGGATGTCTCCGCTTCAATCCCCCAAAAATGTCAGACACGTGAATGCTTCAGTTTACATAAAGAACAACGTGAGACAACACAATGAGCAATTTGACTCTTTATTTCTCTTCTTGGAAAATAATCACTGGGTGGAGCTCTTTGATTGACAACCTTACATATGTGACCTTTCCAGCAGATTAACCAAAACAATGCATGGTGTCACGGTCTGCATTGACACTAAGAAAATACCTGCAATGGAGACTAGTAGTACTTTGCGGCATAACTTCGCCCAGGGGCCCCACCAGATTTGTCTGTGCCCCCTAAACATGCAAAGACCTCCACATAATCATAATCAATTACTGTAGGGCTATGAAGTGAGCTGTCGGCCATCTTGCTTGCTACATCACCTCCATTTACAGTGATGCAGCAAGGGAGCAGGACCAGGGACACTGCACTGCACATTAATAGACCCGATTCAACAGCAAGGACCCAGCTGGAAGAAACCTATCAGAGGACTGGACAAGACCTTTATCCATACCCTGAAGGACACTGCATCCTTTCTACCAGCAACGGATAATTCAGAGCTGCTTGCCAATAGAAGACCATTAACCAGCATGGCACCCTGCCACACATTTCATGGGCCTACAACAGTGGTTCTCAACAATGAGTCAGTAGATCAGCTCATTTCACTGATTAGTTCCCCCTCTCCATTTGTGCAAATCAGTGAAATCAGCTGCTAAAGTGCTCGGTTGTAATGAAAACCTGGGGTTTGACGGCACATAGCGGAGAACCACTGACATACAGGTCAATTAAGTTCTGCTGTCTACCATTAGAGAGCCTCTAACTTTGCAGATGGCTCTGAAGTTTTGTGGGTCCACAGCTTGAAGTGATGTGTGAGTTAGTTAAAAGAAGGTTTGAATTAAACATCAGACATCATCTCTACTTTGCACTGTTGCTTCCCACAAAAGGATGTTATTTCTTTGAACAGGAATTCACAGTATGGTAATACGATGTTCTATATAGCCGTGTGCACACTACACAACTTTAAGCTTGATTTAGGTGTCCCATTTTGTCAGCACAAATTCTGCAGGGCACTTGTAGTATGAGATATGTAAAGACACATTTTGAGAACAGTGAGCAGCAACAACCAGGTAGCGGTAATTGACACTCATCCATATGTTTGCATCCCTTTGGAACTCACTTCTTCTGGTGTATATGAAGTGATATTTCTTGGGGACAGCAAATAGCATCACTTACCATGTATAACTCTAGCCAAATAGCAAGCTAGTGACAATATAACCAATGAGAAAGCCCTCCACCGTGTAAACAATTCAGTCGATTTTAACATTTATTCATTTGTAACTTAAACAAGCATGTTTAATTCAACCAGATCCATTTTGATTTCGACACTTATCCATATTAGATGAACCGGCGGTACAAGTTCCAGCCGCATGTTACCCAACCGTTATTTGTATCTGAGAGTTGTGTATAGGCAAATTATTAAACCTCCACACCCATTTTATGAGATAGTTTGATACACCATGGCACACTATGCAGAATATGGGTGGAGATGGGTTACCTTTCACAATAAACGAAGAACATTGAAAACAGAATCTAAAACCCTTCTTCCTCCTGGGAACAAATTGCACCTCCCTCTCCTGTCCTGTTCGACATGAACCATGCAGTTGAGCGCATTTGTTTCTGTCCATCTCCGTCAGCAATTTGTCAAAGAGGTGTAGACTAGGGAATTGCAACTTGACACAGAAGAACACCTTGTGACTGAGGGAGAAAGGCCACCAGATTATTCAGTTATAATGTAGGGGGATTTAATCTAATCTCCTTGTGTCAGTCGGTGGCTTTCTCAACTCGGGACCTGCCACAACGTGACGGGGAGCAAGTGTTTCATTAGCACATAGAAACTGAACGCTATTGCCTGGCTTTTCCAGACTGGTATGTACTGTATTATCAGATACACGCATGAAGCATGTGCCGGAATTGAATGCCACTCACTTTCACTCCTCCCCCCTCTGCCAAAACAGGTTCCTTATCAGTGCGTAACTCAAAAGTAAGACTGAAATCTCATAAAAGATTTATACGTTTTCAATGGGGGCAAGCAAAGCAAATTCCCCGAGGGGCAATAAATGTTTCATTCATTCATTCAAGATGATCAGATCTCACTGTGATATTGGCGGCAACATTCAACAGCCAACTGATTCAGTCTTTGGACTGTTACCTCAAATGGATGATTTAACTACTAGTGGGGTGTCTTAGCTTGAGCTCACCAGCTGCGCACCTTTTATCTCAACAGGGGTTTTTGGTATGGTGAGAGTGTGTCATTTGTGAGTCACTGGTAGATAAAACTCTACATTATCTCATCTACTTAGCCTTGACCTCTCCAGTCCAAAGGATTCCACTCAACGCTGCACAAAATTTGAAGGTTGCGGAAAATACGACTGAAATCCTCCAGTTAGAAAGGAAATTCAATCAGTTTACTGTTTGTTTAGAAACACACCACTGGGCAAGCTTTAATCACAGGTAAAAGTGCAATATTTGCAATATGCACATGCTTTGTACATCATTTAAGAGTAGAGTATCATGGCATTTTACGAAAACACACATCGGGAGAGTAATATGCCAGTACACGGGGTACACACACAACTGCAACTTGACAAACAAGTTTAGTGCCAACTGCATATTGTCTAAAGTGAGCTACATATTTAAGTAGAACAGAGACTTGCCTATCAATTTATTAATCATACTACTACCCTTCTAATGAGTAGCAACAGTAATAAATTAAAGATTAATTCGAATAATTATATCAATACAATTTTAAAGTTAGATTTTAAGTCAAGAAACCCTTAAGCATACTGGTCTCTTAACAACTTGACATCCATGCCTGAGGCTTTTTGTTATCTCAAACTTCAATTATGGAACAGAATATTTTATAGAGCCCCTTTCATTCTCAAAAGCAGTTGTCATATTTCCATTAAAGGGCTCCTGCTAGCGTTTTGGCCGCTAAACAAGACGTGCGAGTTTGACCAGCCGTTTACACACTACTATGTATATCTTGTAATTGATCCTACACCCTGCAATTGAAAGCTGTATAGCTGAGGTATTGAATTAAGTTACGTGTGTCCCAGCTATGTGGGTTAAATCTGCATGATGAATTATCACATGCAGAAAGACAATAGTCTGGCCTGTCACAGGGTTGGAACAAAAAATAAGTACAGTACAACACACATAAAAAGTCCTCCTCTAGTTCTACGCTAATGCACATTGTACAGAGCTGTTAACATGTACCTAAATCAACTTTCAGCTTTTTTTCTCCTTTAAAATGAATACATACACAAACATCATGTAACCCCATTTGTTCGCCCCTCGCTAAGCGTGCGTTGTAAATGGTTGTGAAGGGTGTTCTTGGCGGGCTTGGTGCGGGCGCTCAGTTGAAGGCTGGGTTGCGAACCCCGGACAGGGCGTTGGCCGGAGCGCTTTTGCCTTTGAGGAGGGTGAGGGAGAAGACGAAGAAGCACACGCTCACGACGCCCAGAATGATCACGCCTGAGATGAGCGCGCTGGTCACCGTGTTCATCCGAAATACCGGAGCGTTCAGCTGGGCTAGAGCAGCAACAACACAAAGAAACAACCCAGTCTCATGTTGCATTGATCTTTCTATGCAATATGTAATGTGAGTGCAATATTATTCAGTACACATTAAAGGAAAAATCCACCCTGAAACACTGTTAAAAACAGCGATCTAAACCATCAATGGTAAACATCAGGTTTTGGCTTCTTTCTAGAGCCACTGTTTTGCACCGACAACAATCACACAGGGAGAAATCCATCACAGAAGAGGCAGAGAGACCAATTTCTCCACCCACAGTAGCCTCAATAGACCAGAATACAATGCAGCCACAAGACTGAAGCAGAAGTAAACAAGGCAGGTTGAGGGAAAGTGGGTACAACAAAACGGTAAACAACACTTCATCACAAAATAACTTGCATTGAAAATCACAGACTGGTGATACGTCACAGTGTAAGGGGATCTGAGGGTGGATTTCTCCTTTAATTTCAAGGCTTCTGTTCATTGAAATGGTTCCCAAGTCTTCATATTACTAGACAGTAACACTGTATTTTAAAAAGTCATCCCATATAATTTAATGTCTGCAGAATCTGGACTGAATGCAAAGACTTACCCAGTTGTGAGTTGTTGGTTGGTGTTTCATCTGTAAAACACAGTTAAGGTTGTTTAAGGGTACAATGTATTATAAACAGTACAGTACATAAACTACACTGTGCAATGGCACATTGACTGATTTCTCTTACAGTACATGACTCAACAGGATGCCCTCAGGCGGGTGTTGAAAAGCTGCTACAGTAGACTATCTAGGTCAACCAGGTAAATTCACACCACTGGTCCTCATGTCAGCATCAAGACTAAAGATTTATATATTACATTATATGTTATATCCAATCTGGTATTATAGGTGACTAATGATTTAGCATCATCTTAAATTTAACCAACTGGTGAAAATTTTTGAAAGCAAAGCAGAGTAGAAGCATGGAGTGTGTATTGTGCATGGACACAGTTTAAAAAAAAGGGATTAAGAGAGCTTCTGGTGCCGAACTGTAAGTATTGAGTTTCAGGTTGGAGTTGAGAGAGAAATGCTCCCCAGAAAAAAATCAATGCTGTGTGGATGAAGTCTAAGAGTTGCTCAGGATAGAGGGGGGTTGGAGTGAGAAAGTTAGGGGGAATAGACTGAGAAGATGGGATGAAAGAGGAGGAATGTTATCAAACCATACCACTCCGAGTGATGATAGGACCGGCGGTAATGACGGCATTTCCAGATGCGCCCGTTGATTCCTTCCCCTCTGAGACGTCTCTCTTTTTTCTGCTGCCACAGATCTAAAAAGAAAAAAGAAAATAGAGAGAGATGAATGCAGACATGCATTTTTGCTATCATATCAGAATGTAACACGTGATGTGTCCCAATTTTTCATGATAGGATAGTCGGTAGACACAATCTGTTTCCATTTTAGCATGCGCTGAAGTTGTGTCAGCAGGTTGGCAGGACTGAAGGCAAAAAATATACCTGATAAGAATGCCAGCAGTTGGTGAATGGTAAAAAAAAAAAAAAATTAGAATGAGTTACTGATGAACTTCAGTCCCCAGAAATCGGTCAAGGATTACTTTTCAACAGGTAATCAGACCAGATTTTTGGAATAATGTCCATTTTGACTGTAAATAATTGGGTGCTCATTTTAGTTGGTAATGACTAGAAACTAATGAATAGCCATTTTGACTCGTAATTGACTTGTAATTGATTGTGTATTATTATGTGTATTGGTAAATGTCTTAAAGAGTAACTAAACCCCAAACCCAAATCTGTGAGAAGCCTGACATCTAATGGTAAATAGATGATATCTGCAATTGGCTGATCTTTGGTACCACGTGACATCACCACCTGTTGTACTCTATAGAAGGTGACATCACCTGGCACCAAAGATCAGCCAATAGGACATTTACCAATACACATAATAATACACAATCAATTACAAGTCAATTACGAGTCAAAATGGCTATTCATTAGCCATTTCAGTGGCATGCTTTTTACTAGTGAATGTCAGGCTTTATACAGATCTGGCTTTGGGGTTTAGTTACTCTTTAAAGCATACACAAAATATTAGGATCACCTGCTTTTTCCATGAAATAGACTGAGCAGGTGAATCCAGGTGAAAGCTGGACTCCCTGGACTATGGATTTTATCTATTAAATGCGCTTCAGTCATGCAGGGGAGACGAAGATGAAAGGTTTAAGAAAGATTCCTAAGGCGTGAGACAATTGAGATATGAATGATGTCTCGATGTAGGTTTTCTGTGTTATCCTGTGTCCAGTCAGTGTGTAAGCGCCCTATGTTAGCCTCACCGGCATGAGCATTGGGCAGTCATCTGCTCGACACAGCTTGGTAACGCAGTGCAGGAAGACGGTGGACATCTTCTGGTTCTTGTGCTTTACAAAGCGGAATACTTCAAAGGCAAAGCGGCCCATTTGGCTCTTCCCGTTCTCAAAGACAGTGGTCTGGGGGTCTTTGTCACAGCTAGCTCAGGGGGGGAAATTTGGAGAGTGTTATCAGAACGGAGAGCAAGAGCAACATCAACATTGAAAACGAATCAAAGTTTTCAAAAATCACGGTTACCTAAAGAAAAGGTCATAGCGGAGGTCATCATTAGGGTTTCCGGAGGGAGTGGTGTAGCAGTAGTCCATGAGAACGTTCCATCTATTTTATATGAAGGGTTTCAAAAAGCCAGAGGTCAAGGTCTTTAAAGTCAATGTGATCATGTATAGTTAAAGAACTACACTGACTTTTTGGGAGTCTGGCCCATTGGTCACTTTACCCAATATCTGACAAGAGGATTGGCACCAAAATCATCTCTGTGTCTCCAGTAGATAGCCAGATCTTAAAAGTGAGAAAATGAGGACTTGTAGCAGCTCTAAGGCTAGATGGTTAGTTAATTTTAATTACATGCGTCTTAACCTGCCAGGCTTGTTTAGGAGATTGATAAAATAGACAAAAAGAATGCACTCTTTGGAACTACTTTCAATGCCAGATATATTTTCCCATGAGACTTCGAGCGTAAGTTGTTTTGTTTACACAGGAAGTGAGTGAAGTTAGCCAGACAGCTAAAGTTTTTTGCGCTGTTGATTTGTAACAGACTTCTCTAATGATGAAGATTGAGATTTTGTTTTTAGAAGTTATGAATCTACAAGCCACAGATTACTAACCAATACCAATTTTGGATTTTTAAAAGGTTTATCTTCATACTTTGGTTAATGCTAATCGCCTACGATTAGGCTACTTAACATACTGTATGCTAAAGTGTTAGCATGCGCACCGGACAGAACTATCTAGTGGAGACACAGACATGATTTTGGTACCAATCCTCTCACATACTGGGTAATGTGATCAATGGTCAAACTCCCAAAAAGTCGGTGTGCTTTAAGATCACCATATCCATGTTGTTTACACCCTCCATTCATGGCAAAGTCTCTCCCACACCCACTGTTCAGCCTATAGCCAAGTTTAAATGACCACATTAAATGACTACATACAGTCATGTCCGACACCAAAGTGGGGTTGGGTCCAACTTAAGTCAGACACTGGAGCAAGTCAAGAGTAATTAGTAGCCAAAAACAAATAACAGCCAATAACAAAATGCGAGCAATCTCTCAGAAATGTTAACAGGGTTCCCACTGATCATTGAATTCCTGGAGTATCATGGAATTTAGGGATATCTGTTCCAGACAGGGACAGGGAACTTGATAAATTCTGTGAGGAAGTTAGGGAATTTAACAATTGGGTCACTTTACAGGAATATAGCAGAATATATTTTCCAACTTATTTTGCATATTCATTGCATTAGATGATGGTTCTCAGCCTGACTGTAGGGGAAACCAGACTGTTCGCTCCGACTTAGATATGGAAAAGTCATGGGATTTTACATCAGGACCACAGTGGGAACCCTGTGTTCAGAAATTGTTCTTCCAGCAGAGAAGGCATTACAGATGAGGAACAATGGCATCATGCACCATGCATCATGTGATATTCATATAACATTCTGAAATTATTAGTGTTGGTCTGGGGCAGGGTTTCTGAGACGTAACAGAAAAATATCTCCAAGATCAAGACCAAGACAAGTTTAAGCCTGAGACAAGACCAAGATTTTCACATTGCAGTCTCAATACTGCAGCCCTGTGCTCCATGGGTCATCAATAACAGGACCAGCTGGCCATAAGACACAAAGATCCTTCTCAGGTGAACAAAGTGACACAGTTAACAGCCTCATCCTTCTTATGTGACAAGTGTATTTATAGATTGTCAAAGCCCTATTTGTAACTGTGTTCTTTTTCTTTTTTTGTGTTCTTATCCCTACTGTAGATAGTAGTGTAAAGAGATTTTTGTTTTACATAGTAGAATCTGGCTTCACCTAAATGTAGGCCGTTAGCATTATTCTTACTGCACAATGTGTCATCTTGTACTGCCCCACTTATTGTTTTACTCTGTGCAGAAATGGCACACTCAATATGGGTGTGGGTTTATTACATTGTACTTTATTTTATTTATCACTGGATTGTTATCAAGTTTCAATAACTGTATTGTTTGCATTGAAAAATTCCACAACTTTGCAGAAGACTGTAAAAGTAGCTAGAAGGCACAAATGTGGGGTAAATTTTGCCTTTCAGATGATAATGGATAAGATGGTTAAAGGGATTTGATGAAGAATCCTAGATCAGCAAACCTACTGTGACTGGCTGCACACTGTAATTTTGGTGTAAACACAACACGATCTGCTGGTGAATCATTCAGATTTAATAGCTAGATGTTGATGAAATACCTCCTATCCAGGTTGGAGGCCTTTACAGCTGCAAACACCCGAGTCTTCAGAGTGAGTCCAGCCATGGGGATGGCCAGCTGCTGGACGTACGACGAGTCCTGTGCATCCACATAAACGACAAAGGCATTTCAGCATGTTTTTCACATTTTGGGGCTATTTCCCATTATCTTGTCGCAGGAGATTTGTTCAATTTAGCTGCAATTTATGAATTGCAGCATATCCATCATCTGGTTTCCATAGCACCCCATTTACTTGTATTTGATTCAAATCGGCAAGTGACGTTACCGTAACTTCTGAAATGAACTGAGGGTAAATTGAGTATAATCTGCTCCAATTACAGGATTAAAGGTAATTTGTTGGCTGCCTGAGCAGCATACAAAGGGTTTCTGAGCCTTTGGTTTCTTCCCAGCCTTGTAGATGGATCATTCCTATTCTTAGTAACGTTGCAACTGCAGATGCTGTACAACTGACTGACTGCAGAGCATCTTTACACTCTGTGATGCTGGCTGACTTAATTAATATTTAACAATATTTAGACCTGAGTGATGTAAACTTACGTTGTAAAGCAGCAGATTCAATGTGCTGACAAAAGTACCATTGCTTTCCTTCACTGAGATTGCAGCAGCCGACCTTTAATAAAGATAAAAAAAAAGATTTAAGTTGACAAAAAGATTTTAGAGCCTGAGTTATATCTAATATTTTAAGTAACATTTGCATGATGTGGACATCTGCATGCATTTCTTTAGTTCAATATGTTCAGACATTCTGTAAACATTTTGTTCTACTCACTGATACTGCTCAGTAATGATCCACAGTATTCATTATAAATATGCATACATCAGTTCTCAGGATAATGTAGTAACAGGTTCATATTTTACCCAATAGAATAATAATAGTCACACAAGGAAATAATAGCTATAATTATATTTACCCCCCTTCTATTGGCCTTCTCTTAGACCCACAAAACCCACTGGCCTTCCTAGAGCAGTTAAAACAACACTTTCAAGCCGCTTTTAAAGAGAAAGTGACCTTGCCGATGTGACTTACGAGGCCAGCTGGGTGTTGTTGACCAGGTACTCCAGTGGGTAACTGCAGCTGAACTTGTACAGCAGACCTGGCAGGTAGCTGATGATGTTGGGGGGATCCGGCGTGTCAATGTACCCCGATATGTTCCCAATCTGCACCAGCGACAGGTTCCCGTAAGCGTTGGGTCCATGAGCTGTGGAGACCTGCAAACAAGCCACATCGGCGTGGGTAATACTCCTCCTCCCAACAACCGTTATCTTCCCCCGGGCAGACCGGACGAGGCTCGATAACATCACCCATACTATTGAGCATACTAATGCACTTTGCTAATCCCCAGCTCAGTCCGTCCTTATCTGAGAACGGACCCTCAAGAAAGTGTCCCGCTCAATCCAACTCATCACTCAGCAAAACGAGCGGGGAAAGAGAAAGCCACCTCAGCAAAAGATCCACTTTAAATTCTCCCTCTTTAGAAATTACTTTTCCATGAACAGACATCATTATCCTGACTAGTATCGCACTGCAGCCCCTCCGCTAAGATAAAGATTACCGGACCTCGTTCCCATGCAGGATGAACACAGCTTGTCAACATTAAAGCATGCATACTGTGAACTAGACAGCTACAGATCTGATCTTTGTTCTAGGAGCTTTTGAGGTGGCTGTCCCATTTTAAAAGGTTTCAGACAGGCCATAGTCTGACCCCATTGTGTCAGTTGGATTTCATCATATATTACTTTTACAGGTAATTACAGACAATCATTTAGGACTTTGTGACATTTCACTGTACAAGTTTGCATAGTTTTGAGGAGTAAAGGTAAATGTCATTGCCATTAATGCTTGCCTCACTTCTGAATTGCAACACAAAATGTTGCCCATTCTTAACCCTTTAAACTAAAATTATATTGGAATAATCAAGGTTTTGTCTACAGCACTCAAGAAAACAAGGTTTCCAATGATTTGAAATGTTATGCTGCATAACAAGGAAATTTGGATAATAAGTGGCTTAAAATTAATGTTTTAATGGCACTGCCATAACAAGAAGGCATTTAAAGTTTAAAAATATCACCCAACATGAATTTGAATATTTTACTAATTTACATGTCACTTTGGGAGAGCATTTGCATTTAAAATGTGTGCCTCAACATGAGTTCATGAGCAGTCCACCTCTGATATTAGCAGCCCTGGGAATTAAGGGTTTTTTCTGACCCTTGTATCAATAACTGCAAGCAAAATGATCTATTTTGCTAAAAAATCAAAGTGGATCACATTGCTGTAGTTTGTACAAATGTCAGAAGTATGACGTGTGTCATTTTCAAAATAAAAGTGACATCACTGTGGTTGCCTGGCATAGGCAAAACATTGACTGACTCACAGCAAAATGCACTAAAGAGAATATTTTTTTACTAAATTTAAATATCACTCTCAGGGGAAATTAGGTTCAGTTAGAGTTTAGGTAATGCAGTTAATACTAGGGATAGACTAATTCATGCTATTATCGTTATTCTTATTTTTATAAGATGTCTGACCAGAGAAATAACTCCAGTGTGGTGTGGGAGGACTTTACTCAACAGTCTGTAAAACCTGCAGTGAAACCTGCCTCACCCTGCCTTAAGGAAAAATCCCCCCTTGGATCCCCTTGCACTGTCATATATCATCAATCTGTGATGGCCAATGCATTCCAGGAGTTGTTTTGTGATGAAGTGTTTACCTTTCTGGTGTATCCACTTTCCCTCAACCTGCCTTGTCTATTTCTACTTCAGTTAGTGATTTCCCACATTTCCCAGAATGCCTTAGGCTACAACAACCCCCAAAGAACTCGCCTGGACTTGTTGCATATGGTTGATCCAGCGGTTGGTTTTATGTGTAGGTAGAGAGAGCAATAACAATAGCGGGCGCAACAGCGTTAGTAACGGCAGTCTGTGAAGATATTGAATATTGGTACAAAATATAAGCTATAGGCTTCATATCAGTCGAACCCCAGTTAATACATCTAGGTTGAAGATTTGTGGACTTTTGACTCTCTTAAAACAGCATTACCGCTTAACAGCTAAATCATCCACAGTAGCTATTTGTGATGCTAACCTTGAAAAAAATCTGCAAAGCCATTACTACATTGACATATTAAATTGTATGATTCCCTCCTTCATACCACTAGGGAATTGCCACAGGCCTCCAGTGTTGCCAGGCTGATGCTAAAGAGCACGACGGTGGGGAAGGTGTTGTTATTGATGAAGCCGCGGCAGTGGGCATCCCCATGGCGACCGTTGAGGGCCAGGTCGGTGTCGGTGTAGCCGGAGAAGAGGACGGGGCAGAAGTTGATTTTGAGGGTGATGGTCTGCACCCCACAGTACACACTAATGTCCCTCTCCGCTGCCAGAGACAAACACACACACACACACACACACACACACACACATTCACATGGTTATTACTGCACCCTCACGCATCAATAAGTCACAAGGTAATTTCTTCCAAAGATATTAAAGTATTTTCTATTCTGAGGTCAAGACACTAAGTTTGAATGTGTCTTAATGAGTTAATGTTAATGCTGAGTTGTAATTCAAGTCTACATTATGGGCTTAAATTCAAGTTTTCTCTCTAAAAGTGAGTTTTGAGGAGGAAAACCAGTTCCAGTAAAGTAGCCCAAGTCTAGGGTTACGGACCAAAATGTACCCACCCAACTCTTGTTCCAATCAAATTAGATCATGAGCTCGAGAATCTAGAATCTCCTCTTAGGAAGATGATGTAGTTAGCTTGTGGAAATGTTTTCTAAATAAAGATACATGCTTAAATGCACTTATGCACTTAAATTCCAGCCAGTGATTATGAAACAAAAATGATAAATCCATGTTTTCTTTGAGTTCCTCACCAGGGAAGCGGCTGTGAAAGTTGGCGTCACAGTTGTATCCATTGAATTGAGCTCCAACTGATATTGCCTTACTAAACAGTAAAAGAATCAAAAATATATGTTCCATTTCAGCACCTGAAAGAGAGCAAGTATTTGCACTTGATGAGAAATCCAGCCTATGCACTTAATCCGTAAAATTAAGTGTCACTTTTGAAAATAAAACTTTAAACTTCGAAGGTGGGAAAACAGAGAATGAAAACAATCATATTTTTAATTCATTTTGCTCAGAAAATCTGTAGATAATCTTCTGTTGCTGAGTTGAAGTCAGAAGAAAAGATTTTCCCAAAATAATCTCATTATAGTTTTGACTTCAGAGGAACGTCTTTGATATGCCTATCAGGCAGCATCAAAACAGACAAATGTCAGAAAATATTATCTTCAAACACCTGCAGCCCTGGCATCAAAGTTCTAAGAAATTATACAGGACAATGCGCCGATAACCACTGTCATTTCTAAAGTATAATGGCTTTATCTGGTTTGCAGATCTCATTGTCTTGTGAAAACCCCTTATCAGATAATCGTCCCGAGATGCTTGTCAGTCACAGATAAGAGCCGCAGTTGTGAGGAAACTGCTAAATTAAAGGAGTAATTGCACCATAACAGGTTTCTGGTTAGCATTGCAGTACAGGAGATGAGGTGTTGTTCAGGGTAGTTTGAGGTAAAAAAAAGTCAGACTCAGAGCTCCACTAGCGCTATTACTACTCACCCTGGTTCCTGGAAGCCGGCGAGTCAGCGGTTCTCCATATGCTCGGGACAGGTGATGGAATGGTCCGCACAGCATCCCTACCCGACGACTAGAAACAGGACTCGGGAGCAGGGGGGAAAAAGGGATCCAACACATAAGAGATTCATTATTTGAACATGTCAACAAAAAAGGGCTGTCCGGAGCGAACATGGGAAAGTCCATCAAATCTGAATGTGTTATACAAATCCTTTCACGTCCGCAGAAACATGAGCAGGTTTTGAAGTTTCCCACTCATATCCTTTCGGCCCAATCTGGCTCTGTCACTGCTCACAAATGGTTTGACGCCGCATGAGGTCCGCGGCGGTGGGGGGGAGAATTATCTTTTCATCGCTCCAGTGGCCCTGGCTTGCTGACTGAGCCGTTCCTTTCTCCCCGGCCGGCCGGGGAGCGCAGAGCCCATCGGGCGGTGCCCTTGGCCCCGGGAATCCACGCTTTTCATGCTTTGTGTGCGCCAGTCCTCCGTCAGCACAGCAGCAGGCGATCTGCTCGGCGGGGCTGCGGGCCGCTGCCGGCCTCCTACCTGATCCCCAAACTTTGATTCCTGGTCACAGGACCCCGCAGAGAGAGGGCAAAGCAAAAGAAAGCAAAGTTCACAGACTTTCAAGGGATTAGCCGGTCCTCGGCGTCCCATCTTCCATATGGACCGCAGTATATGGGACAGTTTGGACGCAGTGAGAACCAGAGGACAGACAGGGACTCCTGTGATTATGGAATATGAGATAGAAAGGACATGGCAATGGCAGTTCAGACCAAACCTCTGAATTTAGGTCAAATAGAAAACAAAAGGGCCACTTGTTCTGTTCCTCTTTCTTTCCAATTGAAAATTCACCTATATTTTACCTCCTTCAGACACATAGGACTATTATTGAAAAACAAGTTTGACACTATATTTATATACCTGTAAGAGTATTGCTTCTATGGTCAACCTTGTCAGCATTCTGTCCTGCAGTGTATCATCAGTTCTCATAACAGATCATGTCTTGTCTGAAAGTTAAAGAACACTGTATTTTGTTGCTTGAGCTCATCTGAGTACAGGTTAAGTGTAATCTGAAAGAAAAATGATTATATATCTGCCCTTACCTTACACATCTCAAGTGCAATCAAGAATGTTCTTTGTTTTTGGCGTTCATCTTTAAGGTTTTCATCAGTTCTTCAAAAGCTTGCTGCCACATTCTCTTTGGCTTTGATTCTCAATCTATTGTCCAAGAGGTATCCAAGAGTGTTTATCCAACAAGACATCCTTTAATCCACCAATGTGTTGTAGATAGGAACTACTGGCAAGTAGTGACTCTAAGCACCTCAAGACATTTGAACTCATTCCTTCGCTGCTCTGATATTTAACTTGGAGAGCTGTTTAAGAATTGAGCGCGGAGAGTTCAGGGAATGCTCATTTCTTATTTTTAAGGATTTAGCTAATCCGGGCTGAATTGTAATTACAAAAGTCTTGGTCAAGACCTGGAGATGGCATATAGTACATCGTTTCACTGCAGACTGATAGCCATCTAGAGTGCTCCACCACCTCAATTGCCCAGAGCTCTTTTCATTCATTTTTCACTATTTCATCACTCTATATGCCTAATGGTTAGATGATGTGGGTCTTATCAGTTGGAGAGCATCTTACTCCATGGAACATGGCAACCATACAGGTCAAAGACAGCATTTTGGGAGTTTTCATCACCTTGCATACACAGAGAGATTGACATTGTCAAACCATAGCACTCAGGTCCACTTTGGCAAAAGCCTGAGTGCTGTGTACCTTATATGTGAACATATAGCTTCCCACTGGCTATTTGTGATGTGTAAATGGCTGGTCATGGGAAGGAAAACCAAGGGAATTGAATTACCATAAACAGGTTCCTGCAGAGAACTTCATAACAGCAGACAACTGTAGTTTCATCAGTGTTAAAGTCTTAGCTTAGTCTAAACAAAGGACCTGTCAGCTATCATTGTTTTTTCAGAGCCGCAACAGATTCTCGGGCTGTAAGTGATAACATAGCACTGCACTTGATATTTCTGACTTTGAACAGGGAACACATTGTAATCTGAACAGTGAACACAGAGTCTCTCCTCACAGTTTCACACTGATGTATACCAATGCATCCTAATCTTTTTCCTCAGGGTCTCCCAGTGGTTGCATATGCATATTCCATCAAGCCGGGTGAAAGCAGGACTTAATGACATTTTATTTTGCTATTTTAATGGAAATAAGATCAGAAATTGAATATAACAGACTCATCAGTTTTTCCTGTTCTGCAATTTTTCTGTTCTGCAATGTGCAAAAAAAGTGTTGGTGTATAAATATGTGTAAATTTTTGTTTTCATGAAGACAACAAAGGTGACAATAAAAAGCATGTAACTCATCTTTCACATATAAAAACTGCTCTGCCTCCACAGTCCCTCATTGTGTTCACAGAGATGTCTCCACCCTCCCCACAAGAGGGCGAATCTGCCGGGCTTCCAATGGGTTGTACAACTTGAAGAGGGCTGCAGGGCTATATTCTGCAGTGCTATATTCTGCAGTGCGCATTTATCCCTTCCACAGTAATGGTAGTGTCATTTCCCATGCTATGAGACAAGATCCAATCTCTACTGGGATAAGGGAAAACTTTGGCAAGGTACACTATTACTGTGTGAGGCAAGAAAAAACTGTCAAAAGTATATGATCCAGCCTGGTCTCATGGAATTTTGTGACATGAGCACGATATCTTGAATGCTAATAATGTACTCCATGCATGAAAAATGACAGAAATATGTTTCCCCACCACCATCGGATTAGGAGACAGAACTAGAAACAGGCTGTAGATTGACAATGAAACAGTGCAGTGGAAAGTAAGAGGGTGAAAGTTGGGGTTATATTTTTTCCTTGGACTCTGGTGACCCAGGTTCAATTCCCAACTCGTGAAGAATTTTGATACTGTGAGTGAATTTTTAATTTTCAGCTGAAGTTTTTCTTTTTTAACCATAACCAAAACCTTAACAAAATTGTTTTAGTTGGGGAAGCACATTAATGCTAGACTAAAATAAGGCCTAGTTCATTTAACCCAAAGGTTTTAGCTAGCAAATACCTACACAGCCTGCAGCACCCCCCTAATGAAGACTTTTGTCAGAATGTTGGCTGTGTAGGCTATGGTGCTAGCTAAAACATTTGAATTAAATGAACTTTTTTTTGACAAGGCAAATAAGATGAAGTATATGTTCGTTATTCTGGTCACCGAAGAATGTGGACTCACCAACAGCTGAACTTAAATAAGATAAAGAAACCATCGGAGTCTGAGATAATGTGCTTCACTTGATTTTTTCTTTTCTTCTTCTGCCACAGGTATTTCATGTTAGCGTAGGCTTGTATGGTGTAGCGCCCTCTGGCTTTACACAATGAACAGAGGTCAGTTACACTTACTTCTCTGGTAGAAAAAAAATCATATCAAAAATAGAGGAGGCCAGCATGCATTCATGCAGATAAAAATGTTTGTTTGTTTTTTGTTTTTCTTTCAGATAAGCATTTGCTTTTGATTTGATTCCATATAGTGCAGCTGTGCACTAACAAGCACAGCTGTTCAAGACTAGCACAGAGTCGTTGCTAGCATGAATAATATCTGTAGCTGTGTTTTCCCTAGTGGAGCTAATTCAGCCCTCACATGTCAAGAGAAATCAACTATCATTCTATCTTTGAAAATCATAAGTTGCGTCGAGGAATCCTGGTGTTTCACATTGTGAAAGGACATGGTAACTCAGACTTAAAGTCACACTGAAACAGCATTTTGAGAGCATCTTCCTTATTGTTTCCTGTTGAAACAGAATATTGGGGTGGGGCATAACGCAGGGAGGCATCATTCAACCAATGGGATATCAGTTAGGGAGAGAAAGGCAGTTTTATTTGATGGGAGGGGCTCAAATATCTATGAAGTTATTGGTTGGAATTTTTATTTACGCCTGCTGGTACATGATGAGGTCACCACTAAACATACACTGTTTTCCAGGAAGTAAAAGTAACAGAATTTTGATATAAAAATACAAGAAAATAGTTTTTTTTGTAACTTTGGGCATTTATTGTTAAATAGGTGTATATTTTGGCATGGAAAATTAGCAAATAATGTTTAATTTCATTGTAACTTTAAGGAGAAATCTGGTGATTCAGGCTATAATTATGGAATCAGTGGTGCTGAACCCTGTAAGGAACAATTTTAATATCATCAGTATTATTCAGAATGCTCATGCATCATCCATGAAAGGGCTCCACTCATGCAAATAGTGTGTGTTTCAGCAGTGGTGTCAAGCTCACAGAAATCCATACTTTGCTGCAGAGGCTCTTAGAGCAATGTCTCTTGTTTTCTATCCTTTAGGTGCCAGCAATATCAACATATGTTGTCCTGCACCCACCTGCACACTGGTAATATGTTTGCTTGGGCGAGTGCTCCCTCCTAATGCTATTATTGGCTCCTAATTAATGGCCTAAAGGTATATTGGTTGTCCTGTGTAGCTTAATGGCTGGAGCACAGCATTAGCTACAGCTCTCATGGTGCTGAAAGGCACTTTGGCTAAAAGCATCCACCAAAAGGCATATATTTGATGACTGAAATGACTTCAACACCATGTTTCAGAAAAACATCCCCAAAATGTTGCACTTCCTTTCCGAGGAACAGAGACCAGGGCTTATATTCATCATTATCATCATTATTATTTTACCTATTCACACTAAACGTACAAAGCCTAAGTGGACTGGAATTAAAAAAACAAAAAAGTCTTTTTTTTGGATGCCTATCACAAAACTGGTTATAATTTCCAGATAGTTTGTCAATTCATCAGGAAACATGTTGTGTGAAAAATTGATCTCTGTATCTTGCAGACCAACTGTTATGAATTTGTTCCATTGCCTGTGGGGTGAAGAATTATGCTGCATTCATGCCACATGGGAAAGATAGTAGATAGAAGTTTTTTACTTGAAAATTTCATTCAACTCAACTTTCAGGTGGTAAATACTGTATTTGGGAACTTGGGGTTTGGCGATGCATCCCATTTGCCCTGATTTACTGAATTTTGACTGACATCACATGTAGGGAATGATGTATTAGTTTCAAATCAAACAAACAAAATTAACGATTTTTATCATACAAGTCATCTTGTGATCACAACTTTTAAAATACCAGGGCGACGACTTCAAACAAATTCAAAATATGTGAACACTTCCAAGTCTTTGCTTTGAGCCGTCATGTCGTTCCAACAACAATTCTCTTATTACTTCAATGCAGCATTAGAAAAATATCCATCTTAACAAGTCATTTAATCCAGTACTGAGTCTTAAAATCTCTTCTTCTATTCTTAAAACAAGTGAAAAAAATCTGACATTGGGGTGAGATAATTCCTCTTCTATTCAGTGCAAATCAACAATCTTTTTGAATCAAGTGTCATTTTGTTGATGCTAGTGGAGTGATCTACCTGGTTTCAAAATAGTGACAGTTGTTTCAATAAAATTCCTGAGACAAGTGAACCTGCACTGGAAAAAAGGGGAGTTATCTCACCTTGTTGGTGGAATTTTTCACTTGTTTTAAGAAAAAATTGATTTCAAGGTTTAATAAGAGACTAAATAACTGCTTAAAATTGATTTGTTTTGCTGCACCACCCTGCTGCCCAAATGAAGGGGAACATAAAAAAACATGTTGATGTCATCTTGATGTTACTTGAACGCTTTGACTACAGGGAAAAACATTTCTGACTATACATGCATGCATATAGACTATGAACACATCTTTAATTGTTAAGCACTTTATACGCTATGTAATGATACTGTTGTATTGCCTTCTATACATTCTGATCTTTCATATCATTGCCTTTTGACAGCACAGCAAAGCAACAGCAGGCATGTCAATAAAGTTGACAATGACCCATATCTGTACTGTATGAGATCCCTTTCTTTCCCAGTGTATCACATGGGAACTGTGGTGCATAAGGTCTAACATATGGTTCAAAGCAAGTTCAAGTTCCTACACTTGGCAAATTAAGGTGACATAAGTAAGTTGCTAAAATGTTAGTAGGTCAAGTGTGTCAATGGGTTCAGGTTTCGGTGGAAACATATTGCTCGGATAAGGTCACGGGAGACAATGAATCACCTTATTTTTCCAACTCCGACATTTGGTTCAAATGATGATAAAACTAGTGATGGGCCTCTCTTGGCAGAATAAGATCTGAACGTCCTTTATCTGGGGTGAAATCAATCTGGACCGGGCGCCGTCAGAGTGGGCCCTCTTCAGCCGCTTGAATGGCACACAAATCATTTTGCGTCTTTGACGGAATGAAAGGCCGCGTCTCTGGGCTTTTGTTGGCTAAAATGTCATCACTTGGCATGCATACAAGTCGCCGAGTCTTTGCATCATTCCCGGTGTCCCTCGGAGAGTATCCCTGTATAAGCTCGTCCCGCCCGTTGACATAACCATTATATACATGACAGATACATTCTTCAGAAGAGGATGCGCTCTCTGCCAGAGGAATATAGCCGTGGCTGCAGAGGAAAAAGGTGGCTGTTTTGCAGTGCATCTGTTAGCTTTGAATCTATATGAAATTAGCTATATCAGGGACAAGAGCTACAGTATGAGTTGACAGGAGCTGGGCAAGGTGTTGTCATGGTGATAAAATAATAAGGAAGTCATGTTGAGTCCAGGGTTCAGTAATAATAGTACATCCCTGTGTCATAATTACATATCTGAGGATCAATGTGGTGGCATTCCTCCAACGCAAATTATTTTAAAACCCATTTCTATTTTGGAGATGTGCAAATGATTCGCAGTGTAAGAGCTTAAATAGCCTCTAATCTATTGTGTTGCTCTGTGAATAGGATGAGACCTACCAATTTGAGGAGTTGAATGTTTTTTAATGCATGATCACTGCCATCCAGTGTTTCAGTTCAACAGATATTCATAACAGATAGATGCTGTCTGTCTGTCAAAATGAGTAGATAAGTCAATAGTCACTAACAACTGTACATGTTCTTTCTTTTCAAATGACTGATGATTTAAAATGGAAATTGGATTTAAAAAGTAAAAGATTTGGTCTGAATGATCCTGAGGAAGGCTCAGTAAAGTGCTGTCTATGCTTTGTTTTTGCCAAGAACTACTCAGGCTCGGCCCCTGATATTCATAAATCAAATAGCTATTGTGGTTCCACTATAATCGGGCTCCAAAGTCAGTCAGGCAGGAAGGAGCTTGTTATGGTTTCTATTGGTGGAAATCAACAGGACGTCATTGTCTGGGCAGCCGGATGGGGCAAGAGAAACAGAATTAGTGGCATTCTCAATACTGCAGGAAATGTTGTGTTTTGGAAGAACACGCTTGATAAACTGGTATAAGGTTAAGTTTAATATTTTGATTTCTTTGGGGGGTTAAAAGGCTGAGTGACAGGCAAAATGCATGAAAAGACAGAGAGGGGTGGAGGAAAAGGTCCTATCCAAACGCTCTTATTATATACAATAGACCTTTTTCAACATGCTGAATTTGAACTTGTTCCTTGGGCAAATATTTCTCTAATACTAATTTAATTTGATTACCAGGATGTTTCGCTTATTTCTGTATTCAGAAAAATAGGCATTTGGAAAATACCAATGAGTGGTGAAATGAAACAGTCAGTGGTGCCAGTGGTGCGTTTTAAATAAAAGACAAACTTACTTTTTCACAAAAGCACTTATTTGGTACATGGACATTTTAATGCATATAAATAAGGATATTTGTTTCTTAATGCCTATTTCCATTTGGTTAATAATGCCTCATTATTCCTCATTTATGCCATATAAATCATTATTTGTTCCAAAAGTCAAGAGTCTAATCCAAATTTCCATTTTCCAAGTTAAATTCGTGTCCAAACCAATTAACAGCAACCAACAATTAACAGTAAAGGGGCACAGATGCATGGGGACAGAAACTCCTACAAGTACATTACATCTAATAAAACTGCCTGCATTGCATGGAGAATGACAGAAGTGATTTTCCTGTGCTTTACTATAATAGAGGCACTCGCACCACCAAAAATAACCAAAAATAACTGTCTGTCAGACTACAGCTCCATGTCTTCCTGCATCTTCATTCGCCTCCAAATTAGTTTTTCCAGCAAGCCACTGCACTCCTGCCCATCATGGAAAACAACAAGATTCAAAATGCATTTGTTTCTCAGCACGGATCTAATTTAGTATGTTGAAATTGTGGACTTCTGCATATCTGTGTGATGCTGAATGTCACATAGAATGATTATCAAGTTGTGGACACTGTTGGCACCCAGATGATGATTCTCTGAGTGAAGATTTTGGGCAAAGTTAAAGAATGATTAGTGATGACTGTTGAGCTGCAGGTCACCTCCTGCAGATATTAAAGGAAAAATCCATCCTCATACACTTAACTGTATACACAGTGATGTACTTTGTGATGTACCTTGCATTTTTGGGCCCATTTTGTTATTTGGTGTATTTTTCTTATTGCAGCTACAATGGAACAGAAAGTTTTTCAGCGATCTATAACATCAGCAGTAAACATCAGGTTTTGGTGTCAGTCCCTCAGAATCAAAGAGCGAGGGCTTCTTTCTAGAGCCGCCATTTTGCACCAAGAGACGTTCAACAATCATACAGGGAGAAATCCATCGTAGAAGAGGAGAGAGACCAATTTCTCCACTGACAGTAGCCTCAATAGACCAGAATGCAATGCAGCTGCCAAACATGTTGCATTTTGACTAAGAGGCATGGCTGCCATCATAGACACGCCCCAATGTTCATGAACTAGTTAGCTAGCTATATCGGTGCATTCATGTGCTATCGGATATATTGGAAAAACAAATTTCCTACTTGGAAGTTTCACATGAATGCCCTCCAAAGTCAGATAATTAAGTTGGATTTCGCTACCTGAGTTTCTGAGTTATGACGCAATGGTAACCTTTAACCTTCTCAACAAGCCAAAAAAATAAGGTTTTGTGAGTCAACAGTAAGAAAAGATGTACCCATGCACCTTTATTGCAAGTTTGAAGTTAACCTAACATTTGTTTGAATGCAGTTTGTCAAATTAGCTTGTTAAACTGCAGATTATCCATGTTTATCTATCGTTTGTCTTCTGGGTTTGAATTTCTGACAAAATAGTACATAGATGCAACGCTGTTTAGCAGCCGACTTTGAAGTCCCGGATGTGGGATCAAGCAACAAGTTCACGCCTCTTCTCTGGGGACTGTCCAAAGGCATTCTGGGAAATCACTAATTGAAGTAGAAGCAGACGAGGCGGGTTGAGAGAAAGTGAATTATGACACTTCATCACAAAATAACTCCTGGAATGCACTGAACATCACAGATTGATACATAACAGTGTAAGAGGATCCGAGGGGAATTTTTCCTCATTTTAAGACCTTATTAAGACCTATTATGAGCGTACATGCTGTGTTTCAGCACCACCCTCATTCACAGTCAACTCGTTACACACAACTGCAGTCGCCTACTGTGGCTCCTACTGAGGAGCTGAACTTCAGGCTGCTGTCTTCGAGCAAGATCACAGATATCAAACAGCATCACAGCAGGGAATGCCACTGAGTTTCAGCCCTCCGCTCAATAGAGAATTGATTACAAACTACGGAAAATGAGTCTTGGACAGGATCTGGGGTGATTTTCAAATGATATTGGTGTATTTTCTAGTTAACTGACATAAAGCTCATTAGCCATTTTACAATCCTGCAAAATCAGTCTCCCATTCATTATCAGTGCAGCATGATGAATATCTCGAGGATCTCTGGTGTCTGAATTTTGGCTTAAGTTCATGTTCATGAGTATTGATTTGTCCATCCAAGATCATGAGAATAGCATATTCATTCATTCATGGTAAAAAAAAACAAAAAAAACAACAACCCAAAAAACCCATAAAATCACCTTTAAAATGGATAGGCAAAGGAGAGTGTGTAAATGTACTTTTTAAGGAAGCTATTCGTTTAGTACTGCAGGTATGCAAGTTGGACTATGGTGGTGCAGTAATGGCAAATTATGACCACTAGATGTCCTCAAAGTTATACCGAATAAAATGAGAGTGAGCGCAAAAGCTCTGTTGCTGCCTTCAAATGCTGTCGACTGCAAGTTGAGCGAACATTGACCAGCCAACAAAGTGGTGTAGGACTGGGGAAGTGGACCATTTCTGTGGTCCGAGTTGCAGAGAAGTGATTGGCAGTGGAGAGGATGGAAGCTGTGTCAACAACTGACGCTAAGAGTGATTCATTCATTCATTGTATTTTACTTTTATTTTGGTTGTTTTTAGTAAATGGATTAAAACAACACACGCAGGATGAGCAGCTCTTCATTCTGCCACTGCAACACAAAATAGTTCTGTGCCACTTGATTTATAAAATAAAACAAGTCCCACCAAGGACTACTTTCATTACCAGGGGCATTTTCTTATTTACGACCAGGAAGACTCGAATGCACTAGTACGTCGAATTTACGACTTGAGAAGACAGTGAGCACTTGAACAGAGATTTCTCCCTGCTCGGACTCCTCCTCTAGAGTGGTCCGGGTCAAACCAGATGGGCACCGAAGCCGGCAGAAATTCACTGTCTTGCCAAGGACACTGTAAACTATGTTTCCCAGTTGAAGGACGGTGGTTTTGCTCTCTATGACAGCCTACCGACCCCAAAACGTCGTTCCCTGACCGGGAATCGAACCCGGGCCGCGGCGGTGAGAGCGCCGAATCCTAACCACTAGACCACCAGGGAGACACGTGCAAGTGTATTAATAAACAAACTGTGTCGGCTCTAATTGATAATTGAGCTGATTAGAGGTGTAAAATAGCCAACTTGATAAACACACACCTGTGACCTGATGACAGCGCATTTAAATATTAATATAATATATAAATACACACCTGTGACCTCATGACAGCTCATTTAAATATTAATGTAATATATAAACACACACCTGTGACCTCATAACAGTTCATTTAAACAATAATCATATAATATATAAACACATAGCCTACCTGTGATCTTGTAAATTTAAACATGAATGATATAAACACACACCTGTGACTTCATAACATTTCATTTAAATATTAATGATATAATATAATATATAAACACACATACTCACCTATGCCCAGTTGAAAACAAAATTAATAGTTGGCATTGATGCATAGCCTAATTGTGGTCAGGAAAGTATTTGGACATTTTTCTAAAAAAATTGTGTTACAAAAGAAGGCTTTGAGGCATTTAAAAAAAAAATCTCAACAGGACTTAGCTATTTTTTCTGTTTAAATTCAAGCATAGGTACATTACTTCTACTCATATAGCCTATATATATACTATATAGGCTATATATTGCTGCTTAGCCAGGCTGTGTAATTGTCACTGTGTCAGGTTAACATAGGCTATAATCCTACTTTAAGTGTAATAAATCAGTTGTTTATGCTTAAATTAAGTCAATAACTCTGCTCCAAAACCCATAGTGGTAGGTTAATTCAAATGTGATTCTGTGGTCTCATAAAAAAAAAAAAATAAATAAATAAACTTTTAACCCTATTCACTTTTGTGTGATGGTGTAGGCCTAAGTGAAAAGAACAGAAGACACACCCAAACAAGGTGCTGACAGTTGGAAAAGTCACATGGCTAAAGAGTGAAAAAGAGATAGCTGCACCTCCATGCAAAAAAGATTAGGTTTATTCCAACAAGTTTTGGTTTACGCCTTCATCAGGGTACAGAGGGGATTTTTATTGTACCCTGATGAAGGCGTAAGATGAAACATGTTGGAATTAACCAAATCTTTTTGCAAGTGTGTGGCTATCTCTTTTTCACTCTTTAGCATGGTATACAATCTACAAAAAAGCAGTGTTGAGAGAGGCGTATTGCTGTTATAAAACTGCAGTAACATGATAAAAACTCAATGTTCAATACATATTTGATTTTTAATTGATAAAAATGTAATAATAATGGTTAAATGTTCTTTCACCAAGCAGTGTAGTTCTTGAACAGTAGCTAAACAAAGTGGCTGCTAAGCGATAAACAGGCTATGAGTTTCTGGTCAGCCAAAGGAGGACCGGAGGACCCAAACAAACGTCAAAGCAGGGGGGGCGCCATCTTTATGCACATGGTCCATTGTGTGCAAAAGTTAGGAGAGGCTGGGTCGGACAGGAAACAGACCCGCCATTTTCCTGTGACACCTTCAGTCCATTTAAACCAGCAGGGGGAGGCGCTGTAATAAAAAAAAACGGGACGGAGTTCAGTGTGGGAACCAAAGAAAGAACAGAGGGAGTGAATGTGAGTCAAGCTGGGCAGAGTTAGCCACGCTAGGACAGGAAGGAAGATCATTTTGCCTCCAAAATAAAAACATAAAAACTTGTCACATTTGGTGCTGGATCTCCCATTCTATTGCCTTTGGGAACAGTTGCGCCACAGCTGGGAGTTTAAAATTGACTTTTTGAGACAGACATCATTCCAAGTTGTGTTGTACTCTCTCTCTCTCTCTCTCTCTCTCTCTCTCTCTCTCTCTCTCTCTCTCTCTCTCTCTCTCTCTCTCTCTATATATATATATATATATATATATGTTATATATATATATTTATATGTTTATATGATTGAGTTTTTCCTCGTGTATTTTTGGCAGCCCTAGGCGGCTATGGCGTCTTATATAGCCTATGCTTGCTGCTGTAACAACCCAATTTTCCCACGGGGATCTATAAAGCTTAATCCTATTTGCCTATATTTTTAGACTAACATTGATCTTTATTATATTTTCGTAGGATATATCAAGTAATTTCAAAATGAAAGATGCTAAATGAAGATAGGGCATTTTAAGGCAACATAAACTAATACTTACTTACTAATACTGAAAATATTGATTTTGTATAGTGGTGGTTGTTTGCTTATAGTTTTTTGTCTGGAGCTTTGTGTTACTCCAAAGTTGCAACACATTTTCCTCAATAAGGGCTTTATTTTGAAAATTCGAACCGGAAGTCATTTCTATTTTTATTGTCGCTGACTTGACACTGATATGTGAGAAAGACTTGTACGGGAGAGGAGAAGAGACCGTAGACGTCTGGGGTCGATTAAAAAACTCCGGGTTCGTATCTAATAGCCACGAAATATTGGTAGTTGTAACTATAGTTCAATCAATTTCATAACCTAAAGTCGTGGAGCTGAATTTCTTTCCCATTTTGATAGTCTACAAGTGAAATGTAACGCCAGCCGTCGTCTCATTATTATTTCTTCTGTCTCTTGTCTCTAGTGTTGTCAGGTGGCTGAGACCCGTTGGAGACCGACACCGTACAACAAAACCAAACGATTCTGTTGGATTTGGAAACGTTTCTATCACACTGATCATTTATTTCAACCGGTAAAGGATGTCTGGACAGAGCATTACAGACAGGATAACCGCCGCTCAACACAGTGTCACCGGGTCGGCGATTTCCAAAACTGTGTGCAAGGCGACCACGCATGAAATTATGGGGCCAAAAAAGAAACATTTGGATTGTAAGTATCGGATTTATGAGCTTTTAACATTGGTGAGAATTTACATTTGGGTCAGTGTTTCCAACGTCAGAATCATTTATGCTAGGGCTGTGGTTGTGAGGCCTGCAAATACATGTAACGTTAGCTAGGCGAGGGTAGTCTACCTATGAAAACAATATACGGGTTTCTTACAGTTATGGCAGAGACAGAAAATAGTTTGTTTCAGTTGCCAGGCTGGTAACTTTGACAACTGAAATGCAGCCTTGCGTCTGTCATGCTCTCAATATTAGAAGCTAGGTCCCTTTTTTAAGGTCACTTTGTTGTAAAGCTTTAACTTTTCTTCAAATCATTAACCACATTCTCCAGACGCCCACTGTACTTGGGCATTGCACATACCCAAATAGTTTCAGCTGAGTATGGAACTATGTTAACCCCATTGAATGGAGAGAGAATGACGCCAAAGTCCATTTAAAACTCTGGCAGTGAAATGTTACCTTGCTCACTGGCAAAGGTACATACCTCATAAAATATTACTCCAGACCGTTTTCTGAATGGGCAGGAGCCACTCTTCAATTCGGCATAAGGGTGGTCCAACAAGCAACTCCTAGTTCAGTGAAATGTCAGCTTTCAGAGTGGCTAGCATGTAGCAGTGTGTATTCCCAATTCTAAAACTGGACATTTTATAGAAGTAAGTGCTGCTTGATGGATTATATGTATGCCGAATTGAAGAGTGGCTCTTAACAGTCTGGAGTCATACTTTATGGGGTATATAAGCCTTTAAATGGCGTTTGGCATAATGTTCCCTCCATACTAGAGGGGTAGAACTATGAGAGCTGTGTTGTTATTAGGACTCTTTTCTAAAGTTATGTTAGCTCCTGATGATAACACTAAAAGCTCAGTAGAATATTATGTGTAGCCCAGTAACTGTCCATTTTCTGTCAAGAAGTGGTTGTGGTGTTGTTGACTTTCACATACACCCTTATCAAGAGCATACAAACAAATTACTTTTCAACAGTGTCACTACATGATCCCTCGTCCCCGTGGCCCAGAATGAGGTTATTTCAGCTGTCGGTTTGTTATTTATGAAGGAGTCTATTCAGCTGAGATGGACTTTGAGTGTCGTTCTCTTTTACTGCAAGCAGAGAAGTTTGACTACTGGATAATTGACATAGCCTTTGCACTTCCTGACATTTGGGCTATGTTTGAGCCACTGTCTGTTCTCAGACCTCCATTGTTCTATCAGGGGCTTGACCTCCTTCCAACAGATCATATTTAGGCATTTCCCAATGTAGCAGAAATTGTCATCAATCCCCCTTACTATTTAGAAAATCCTTCAGTAATTTGACCAAACCTGACTGACGGGGACTACGTAACTATACATCGGTCAGATGAATTTGATTTGTATTTTACCTTTGATCTCGGTTACTATTTCAGTCAGCATTTTAATCCAGGCTCACTGCACGCTTTCCCCTATCAGATGAAATCAACTTCCAGTCAGTCAGTTATTTGAAACTGAAGATATTTCCCTAAGGTGGATTTGCAAGGGATGCCTGTTGCCTGCCTAGCAAGTAGTTGCAAGGAAAAACAAGCTATAGGCCTCTTTGCAGTTATATTACATTAAATTACATTATTCTGTTTTTATGCTACATAGTCACACCAAAAGACAGAAAGGGGGTACTTTTTAGTGAGGCACATGAAAATAGTATATCTGTCTGTAAACAACAATGAAGTAATTTTACAGTACTATATGATTCCTCTGTGGCTTTGTTTAGTACATTAAGGAAAGGACACTGGGGATGTATAAATATCAATGTCTCGTGTGGAATGATGACAGTAATCATCAACAACAATCATTACTTCTACTTTTTTTGCTGTAAGATGCAAACGTTTTTAAATCATGCTTAGGACTGGCATGCCATCTAACTTAGCGTCTCTTCTTACGAATCCTATGACAGATCTTTGTAATGCATGTCACTTTTGTATATTGAAGCACATTCAACAGAATTACTCCTACGCAGAGGCATGAATCACATTATCTTAGTATTTTAAAGATATGCTGATTAGCCACTCTGTGACACATGACAGCCAACACGTCAACCACTCATCAGCTTTATCTTTTGCTTTCTCAAGCTGTACGCCGGTTTATGGTGGCGGTAAAATGGGTTGAGCTGTATTTTAGATTAGTTTTTATCATTGACTTCTTCTGTCTGACTCTTTCTAGTGTGTGCCCTTTTTGATGATCTACTCCTGTCTGCCTGTCAGTGTTAATTTTATTTTTGGTTCATACACAGCACACATACTCACTGAAGGTCCCATGGAGCTTGTCACTCTAACAGCATTGATAAACTGGTTCCTTGGACCACTTGCCAAATTTGCTACATCTTACTTGCAATTATCTTCATTTTACGAACCAGTATGAATAGGAATGTGCATGTAGTATCAGCTTGAACGTGGTCATACCAGCTAAACCAACTCATGTCTAGTGTTAAGATGTACACTTTCAGCTGGACAGGGGAATAAGCCGCTCTTTCCAAGTTGTAGAAACAGAATGGAAATTTGTGTACATTCATTATTTTTCCACATCTTTCAACTTAAGTCTCAATTTCATTAGCTCTGACAATTTGTAGCCTGCAGAAATTTGCTGTGTTAATAAGCTTACTTAAATGTATCATTCTGCCTATCAAGCAGTTCTGCTGTTTTTTGTGGTTTCAGTTGTTTTTGTCTTGGTGCATAGAGTATGTTCACTTTTGGCCTAGTTCTATTAGCATCGCAAATTAACTGAGAAGCACAAAACACCTGAACCGAGCAGCACTTTGCTCCACAAACCGCAAAGATACAGTGCATCTACTATGCAAATCAGCCCTCGCAATTTAATTTGATTGGAAGCCTTCAGTCAATGTGTGTACTTCACTGGAATATAGCCTACTGCCAGACGCATGTAATTGGGCTCTCAACAGTATGCCTGTCATACTGGGAGTTTGTACTCACAGAGAGGTAAAGTTTCATAAATCAGACTCCACTATTTTCCTAAGGTCATCATTCAAGTATTCACATTTCAGTTCACTGCTGGTTTGAACAATGGCATGATGTATAAGGGAAAAAGTCTTGTTAGGGCACTTAATAAATGAAGGCTAGATAAGATGTTATATAATGCTGCTCTATTGTGTCCCCAAATGGCTCAATTGCAAACAGTATATTGCTTATTTGCAGGCAGCCCCTTGGTTCTGGCACTGTGTGGAATCCACTTCCAGTTAACTGCTATTTTTAGTATTGGCTTGAACAAGAAGCGCCATGTGTGATGTCGGAACATGTGGGTTTTTGAAATGCATAACCGCAGCGTTCAGCTCCAGGGACTAGACGACCAGGTGATTGGTGGTTCCTCAGTGTAGCTGCTGAACTGAGGCCTTGAGCTAATCTAGAGAAGCAGAGGCTAGCAAGACTCACACTTAGGTTCGAGGTATTTAGGGAGGGTTGGAGGGTGCACTTGTGTTCGGAGTTTCCTGTCTCGCCAGAAATAGCCCTGGTGTGTCTAGCTGCTATCCCCGTCTTCCTCCTGTGTGATTTGCAGGTGAGATATGCTCCGGCTCCTTTGATTTGGGCCGGGCCATGGCTCACATTCTTTAACACTGCCATGCTAGATAAACTCAGCCACATAACTGTAAAGAGACTCTACTAGAAAGGGAAAAGTAAAAGCCAAACAAATAGTCTTTCACTGCAAGCTTCAACTTATTTACTTGTCTGATTGTTTAAAGTAAGTGTGAAATGACTTCTGGGGAAAATGGCACTAAGTGGATTTAGTGCAGTTTACACTCAGGC